>NC_050575.1:100327915-100642886 GCF_011100635.1 Trichosurus vulpecula | reverse complement strand
ATATGGAAGTTTACCCATTTTTTTATTTGACTTTTTTGTTGAAGATTAAGTATATAATTTTTTTAAAAATTCAAGTAGAGATGTCCTACTGGGAATATGAGAAAGGACTACATCAAACCTATAGACAGTAGATCTAGAGTCATTTGTTAAGATTTGACCCATGAACCTAATGTGACCTGAGTACCCACCCCAGGGATGTAACTGTAGAAGTTTTAATTTTTCACTAGAAAAAATCATTTAGCCAAAGAATCTGGGCTTTATTTTCTACATGCCTTTTAATGATTTTGTTACCATAATCGCCATTTTGCCTGTTTATAGTTTTCTTCTAGTCCTCCCATGACTTAAGATAAAAACATTGTTGACTAAATACTAAGATCAATATTGGCTTTGTCCCAAAAACAAAATAGATTATAATGCTTATCCAAATTCCAATAGTGTCTGTGGAGATTCTCTCATGACTGCTCTTGCTTTATATGAACAGTTTGCATAGAAGTCAGAAATCACTTTTTTCTATTCAATCTAAGCAGGTCAGAGCTTATGTTGCTTTTACCTATGATTCTACTTCTAAGAGGCAGAGAGAACTAGTTAAAAAGACCTTAAAATATTTACAGCAGCACGTTTTTTTGATAGTAGCAAAGAAAGAGACACAAAGTGGATGCTCACTAATTGTGGAATGGCTAAACAAATTATGGTACATAAATATAATGAAATATTACTATACTATAAGAAACAATGAACATGAAGAATACAGGCTATCCAAAAATCCTTTTAAAAAAGCACCTTTAAGCTTTAATGACTTCTGTAGGTTGTATAAAAATAAAATATATCACCAAATATTTAAAAAGAAAAGATAGTAAAGTATAGTTAGTACTAATTATATGATATTTTATTTTCTTTAGTTTTCCCTAGAGGTGTAGAGATTTTAAGAAGTACTTAATGAGCTGTGTGGGAGGGGAGTTGTCAGCCTTTGTTTGTAACCTCTGATTGTACAGACTTCTCCCAAAGGTTATGAAGAAGGCCAATGGCATTTTGTTAAGAGGAGATTTCTTATTATGTCTCAGTGACTGGAGCTTCCCAAATACAGACAAAGTGCTTTTGGAGGCTCCCTTTAGTGGTTCCTAAGATTTCAATAACTGAGGCCACTCTCAGAACTGTGTATTTCAATTGAGGTGGAACCAATTACTTACAGTTTACATAACTATAACTTCAAATAGTATGAATTCAAATACATGTGCCCCCTTCACAAGGGATTCATCATTCACACTAATCAGGACCTGTCACACCAGTAGTACAAAAAGAACAAAGAAAGATGGGAAAAAAGAGAACAAAGAAATATGGAAAAAAGCTATATAGACAAAAATGTTTATAGTACCATTTTTTGTTGCTGTAAAGAAACTGTAAACAAACTGAGTGCCCATCAACTTGGGGAATGACTAAATATATTATGGTATATTAATATAACAGGTTATTTATCAAAACATTAAAAATGAGGAAAGGGATAGATTCAGAAAAACCAGGAATGATCTAAGAACTGATGCAGAGTGAAGTGAACAGAACCAGAACAATTTACACAATAAAGACAAATTTGGAAGACAAGAACTATGATCAATGTACTGATCAACCATGAATCCAGAAAACTAAAGATGAAGAATGATACCTACCTGCCTGACAAAAAGGTGGGAGACTTGAGGTGCAGACTGAGAGATACATTTTCAGATACTGCCAATGTGTAATTTGTTTTGCTTTACTGTGATTATTTGTAAGAAGGAGTTGTGGTGTTTTTTTTCCAAATGGGAAGGGAACATAAGAGGAGAGACAGTAGTGATAACACTTATATAGAAAAAAAAAGTCATTGTATAATTTTAAAAAATGAACAGAAGAGAACAGAAGAAATCTTCAGAAGAAAAATGGATAAGCCAAACAACTTTGAAATTAATATACTGAAATCATTTTACAATTTTCTAAAGAAGTGCAGTTATATGTGATAAAGATGTGGGGTTTCCTATACAAATCTTCTTATTCTGGTTTTTTTTTTCAATATGGAAACATTTATGTTGTTGATGTTGCCAAATTCAGAACAAAAACGAAAACTTTCAAAAGACTAAAAAGACAGAAGGCCAGGTGAATCCCTCTCTCCCTGAGTGCAAACCATGAAGTAGAACCGAGCAGGAAGAACTTTTAGAACCTGGTGGAAAGATTGGGATTCACTAGAAAAGAGGGAAAATTATGCAGATTGTTTATAGACTTGTGAGTGATTCATATTTTTTCTGCATTTGGGCTCCTTTGATTTCTTTGAATCTTCTGCATATGTATACTCTACCAGATATGCATTTATTATCTTAAGCCCTAGTATAGGAACTGTTCTACCCTGTTCTACACATCTGTAGAAACATAAACATGAGTTATAACTAAATCCAAAATGTCCAAGAATAAACTCAGGGCATGGGCAACAAGCCAAAAAAGAGTAATATATCTTAGCTCTTTGAGGAAGGTCCCAAATTTGGACTCAGCCTTTATGAGTTGAGAGACTTGGGGGCATGGGTCCCAGGTTGAAAAGGAAGGTGATAGTACCTCTCACTCATAACCACACATGGTAAGTTTAGTGAGATTAAAAAACTAACCATTATTTTAAAAAAATATAATTAATTTTTTATACTGATTATAAACATTACTGTTTTCAAAATATTTAGGATCAAGGCACTTAATAAAGTTCCATAACTGTTCTATTATAATTCTAATTCCTAACATTAATAGTGGCAACTAGATTTAAGGGCTCCTTTGGCTCAGCGAAGGTTGGTTATGAAGACCTGGGTAGTTTCTATAACCGTCTCCTGACATTCATGGGGGAGAGGGACACAGGCACCCCACAAACGTGTAAAACCATGAGTAACTCTAGGCCCCACCCCAGACCTTCATTTTTAATTCTAATCATATTTATTTAACACATAAAACAACACATTGCACCCATAAAAAATTTGTAGTTTCTATGCAAGAGAGATTAGTACCTCACACACTATGTGGTACAGTTGCAGCAACTGCTTCAAAGATTTCCTTCTCCAACAAAAAGCCCAAGATACAAGGATTACTGTGGGGGAAAATCACCTGACTGATTCTGGATGGTAGAAAGACAAAGAGGAGGTATTTCCAAAGAGAGTGTTTAGCCGGTAGTTCTTTAGTGCACTGAAACTTTTAACAAAATGATTGTTTATAATAAATTTATGTATGTATTCTGGTGGTGAATGATAAAAAAAATTAATTATATGCAGTATTTATGCATTTATGACTTAGTAATTTTTTTATCAGTTTTCTTTACATACAGGCATCATCTAGAATTTTCCACATTATGCCACAAATCTCAAAAACTTTCCATTTAACTATTGATGGCCAACTCAGGAATAACCAGAACAGCAAATGTGAAACTCACGAATGTTGGGGAATGACCACAGTATTAATTCTGCCTGAAATTAATTCATATTTGCTACTTTTTAAATAGCAGAATTTCTCTTCTTTGGCTTTTGCAATGGGGAAAGAGAAGTCAACATGTAGATGCCAAGGTGAAGGTCTAGTTTTCTGAATGATACAAAACCCACTGGGTGATTCAAGGTAGATTTTGTTCCCTTCAGGATGAGAAATAAATTACTACTGTGTACATTTCATTTTTTAAAATTACCAAATCAACCAAAAAGTATGTTAAAAATTTTTATGCTGGGGGCAGCTAGGTGGTGCAGTGAGTACAGCACCAGTCCTGGAGTCAGGAGGACCTGAGTTCAAATCCAGCCTCAGACACTTAACACACTTACTAGCTGTGTGACCTTGGGCAAGTCGCTTAACCCTAATTGTCCTGACTTCCTCCCTCCAAAAAAAAAAAAAGCTAAATTAAAAAAATTTTTATGCTGCTAACTTTCCAAGAAGGAAATTACTTTCCTAGAAGGAGCCGTTGTGCCATGACCAGTGAACTCCACATTTTTCACTCAAGGCCAAGTATGCTGGGGGATTTTCCAGGATCCAAAATTGACTCCCTTTCTCATCCTGCTTTTTTTTTTATCTCTTTACCTAGAATAGTGACCCAGGAGAAGACAAGAAAAGGAAGTATAAAGCCTTATTCTGCATAGTCTTCCTTTTTTGGTACTCATCCCTACTGGATTCAATCTCAATAGAGACAACCTACTTGCCTACTTTATTCTGTCTTCAAACCGAAATCCAATGAGCTGTAAATCTAACTGGACATATAATTAGAAACAAGTCTGACTGATTCCCCAGCCTATTATACTTAATTTCAAATACTATAGAAGGCACGATTTTATAATTGCAAATAAAATTTTAGTTTAGTAATAAAACTGGTTTACTCTACTCACTTAATTTGCCAAGGCAGCATTTTAAAATTTATAATCAACAAAGTAGTTAACAGTTTTATAATATAATTCACCATTTTAGTAAAGTCTTAAAAATTAATGTTGTAGTCCCCCCACGTCCATCCAATGAGGTAAATACAGTGTATATATCAATGATAAATGTAATGATAAATACAATGATAATGTACCTACACTACTTTTGAACTTCTCTGGATCTCTCTATTATGCCTTCTTTCCCCAGAAAACATATCATTGGGAAATCTCATTATCCTACAAAAATGAATTTGCCTGATAGTCATATCCCAACAGTACCCTCTGCCCCTCTTATCCTGACAGGAAGACCATGGGCTCCAGGGCCTCTATCTCATTAGCTTCTATTTATTTTTTTGATTTTGAGTTATAAAATTTTTCCCTCCTGCTTGCTCCTCCCCAACCCACTGAGAAAGTAAACAATATGATACTCATTTATACATGTGAAGTCATGCAGAACATTATTTTCATATTAGCTATGTTACCCAAAAAAAGGCAATAAAAAAAGGGAAAAAATATGCTTCCATTTGCACTCAGAATTCATCAATTCTCTCTTTGGAGATATTTTTCATCATAAGTCCCTTAGAACTGTCATGGCCATTGTATTGATCAGAGTTGTTGAGTCTTTCATGATTAAGTGTTACAATATTGCTCCTAGGAGAAGATTCTGGGAAGATGGCGGGGGAGGTCAGAAAATTCCAAGCTCTCAAGATTTTCCCCCACAAGAGAGTTAAAATAGCACCTTAGGGCGAACAACGTGTGAGTAGAGACAAAGAAAAATAGGGGCACAACCCGGATCTTCCTCGGATAGTTTGAGAAGATCCGAAGAAAAGCCCCAGGACCAGGTTTAGTCCCTGCAAGGAGTAAACACCTCGGGGCTAGGTTCTGTTTCAACAACAAGTGGCAAGCCGCTTAAATAACTAGCGGCAAGCCCCGGGGTAGTTGGTTTGAGAGGCTGCCTCGGCCCTAGCCACTGGAACTTTTCACCCAGGGATAGTGAGGGGACTCGTGTGTTTGAGCCCAGGAAGACTGAGGGAACCTCGGCTGACGAGGAACGCCAGACCCAGCTGTGCCGGGAAGACCGGTGGGGGTGAGAAGGAACCAGCACACGCCAGTGAGTGCAGAAGCAGTGGGGCAGAAAGCCCCTGGCTGTGGGCACTTATAGGAGGTTGGAGGTTCGGCTTTGGTTCCAGGCTAGAGGAGAAAACTGAAGATTTGGGGCAAGAGGCACCATTTCCCACACCCCTGGGCTAGAGGTATTACAAAAATCAAGTCTTTACCACACACACAAAAAAAATGCACAGGCAAAGGAGAAAGAATCCAACCATAGAGACCCATTACGGGAATAGAGATGACCGGGGTTCATCTTCAGAGGAGGATATTGAAGTAAAGAAACCCCCAAAGAGCAACGTCAAATGGTCAGCTGCCCAAAGAATTTATAGAAGATCTTTAAAAAAGACTTTAAAAATCAAATGACAGAGATGGAGGAAAAACTAAAAAATAAAAATAAAAATAATCCAAGGAAAACAAGAAGGTTATTAAAGGGAAATTAACCAATTAGAAAAGGAGATCCAGAATCTCAAGGAGGAAAATGACAGTGAAAATTAGAACTGGGCAAAGTGAAGCCACTGAAATTATAAGAGATCAAGAAATGACTAAACAAAACATGAAAAATGAAAAAATAGAAGAGAAAGTGAAACATCTTCTAAGAAAAACAACAGATTTGGAGAATGGATCAAGAAGAGAAAATATAAAAATAATCGGAGTAACTGAAAGTCATGATCAAAAAAATAATCTTGATACAATAATACAAGAAATAATTACAGAAAATTGTCCTGAAGCATTACAACAAGGCAGGGAAGGAGAAATAGAGAAAATCCATTGCACACCACTTAAGAGAGATCCTATGAGGAAAACTCATAGGAATATCATAGTCAAGTTCCGGAGCCCCCAGCTCAAAAATAAAATATTAAAAACATCAAGATTAAAACAACTTAAATATGATGGTGCTTCAATTAGAATTACACAAGACCTAGCAGCAGAGACATTAAAAGACTGAAGGTCTTGGAACACAATATATCGAACAGCAAAAGACTTGGGGCTTAGGCCAAAAATATACCCTTCAAATTTCAGTATTATTTTGAATGGAAAAAAATGGACATTTGACAAACCCTCAGACTTTCAAGACTTTGTTAAAAAGAATCCCCAACTTAG
Organism: Trichosurus vulpecula; assembly: GCF_011100635.1. Lineage (NCBI taxonomy): Eukaryota > Metazoa > Chordata > Mammalia > Diprotodontia > Phalangeridae > Trichosurus > Trichosurus vulpecula. The sequence goes on along the minus strand of NC_050575.1, from coordinate 100,636,290 downwards.
TAGAAGATTTGACATACAAAAACTAAAAGAAACATAAGGGACATACCAAAGACTGACTTTAATATAAAGAATTCATAAGAAAAGACTGCTTAACTTTTTATATAACATAAAATGTAAAACGTATGTCTAACATTCTTATTAATAATTATCGAGCTCATAAGAAAGAGGGAGATAAGCCTATGATATGAATTTAAAAAGTAAAACTATTTAGAAACAGCTAAAAACAGTAACTATTTTATACAAAAGAGGTGCAAGAAGAAGAAAGGATACAGAGGATTTAGATGGAGGAGGAAGGCTGGTAGTTCTGGTAACCTACATTCATCGGGAATGGGTTTAAAAGGGAACAATACATATATATTTAGAAGAGTATAAAAGTCTTCTAAATTTAGAAGAAATAAAATGGTAGGGGTATAGTGAGGGGGAGAGGACAAGGGAGGGATTTTTAGAGGGGAGAATGAGGGAATAGGTAAAGGGAGTTCAGATCAATGGAAATTCGAGGATAGGGAAGGGATCCTTGGAGGGGGGAAGGCAAGTAATAGGAGGGCAGGGTGGTTGGGGCGGGGTGGGGTAGGCAAGTAATAGGAAGGCAATGTAGCGGGTAGAAGTAGAGGAGGCAGGAGGGATAGGAAACAAAAGATATGTAGAAATATGAAAAAAAAACAAAGAGCAGGAGTAGAGTATGCTTGGGAAAATATACATCTATATACATATGTATATACGTATAAGTGTATGTGTATATCTGTATGTGTATGTATATATCAAGAAACATCTAAAATATATTGTAGCCTTCTGGGGGGGAGGGGGGAGGGGGAAAAAAGAACAAAGTTAAAAAGTGCTCAGCAGAGAACAAAAGAAAATAGAAGGAAGCAAAGATGGATAATTCTCAACACAAGGTGTATTATTTATCATACAGGCTTTCTTGAAATGAAAATTTATTGTTACATATTTTGAATCTTCTATGTTCTGCTATGCATGTGACACGTTTTTTTTCTTTCTTACTTTATATTTAAGTTTTAATATTTAAGTTTATAATATATTTTTGTCTCTTTTTTCTATTTTGTATTTCTGTTCTGGTAAAATAAAATAAAGAACTGTCAAAAAATTGCTGCTACTGCGTACAGCGTTTCTCCTGGTTTTGTTCACTTCTCTTTCATGAAAGATCATATAAGTCTTCACTTCACATCTCATCATTTCTTATAGCACAATAGCATGCTACCACAAGTATATACCATGACTTGTTCAGCTATCACCCTATTGATGGGCAGCCCCCACAATTTCCAATTCTTTGCCAACACAAAAAAAGTTGCAGTCATCTCTTGATATTCACAGGTTTCACATTCCTGGTTTTGGTTATTCTGATAATTAAATGAGAATTTCTGAAGATTTGCAGTGTACAGCTAAAAATGCAGACAACATATACATGTAAAGAAAACTAAAAAAAAAATTTAATAAGTCATAAATACTGTATATTATTAATTTGTTTTATCATCCACTACCAGAAGTACAGATATATAAATTTATTATAAACTAAATTTTGTTAGGAGTTTCAGTGCACTAAAAAACTACAAGCTAAGCACTCACTTTGGGAACGCCTCTTCTTTGTCTTTCTACCATCTAGACTCAGTCAGCTGATTTTCTCCCACACTGATTCTTTTATCTTGTGCTTTTTGTAGGAGAAGTAACTCTGTGAAGCAGCTGCTGCAGCTACGCCAAGCTGTAGAGATTCTGATCACTCTCATGTAGAAACTGCAACTTTTTTATGGGTGCAATGTGTTGTCTTACTTGTTTTGTGTGTTAAATATGATTAGAATTATTAAAAATAAAGGGGTGGGGCCTAGAGTTATTCATGGCTTTTCACATTTGTGGGGGTCCTGCGCCCCTAACCCCCACAAATGTTGAGGGACGACTATATCTTAAATATTTTTGTACACAGAGGTCCTTCTCCTTTTTCTTTGATCCCTTTGCGATACAGACGTAGCAGTGGTCTTGCTGGGTCAAAGGGGGATACACTATTTTATATTCTTTGGGCATAGTTCCAAATTGTTCTGTAAAATGGCTGGACCAGTTCACAACTCCAACAGCATACCTATTTTTCCATATCCCCTACAGCACTTGTCATTTTCTTTTCCTGCCTCGTTAGCCAATCTGATAGGTATGAGGTGGTATCATTAGAGTTGTTTTAATTTGCATTTCTCCAATTATTAGGTGATTTGGAGCATTTTTTCATCACTACTGATAGTTCTGATTTCTGCTTCTGAAAACTGTTGATCCATATGATACGACCATTTATCAGCTGGGGAATGGCTCTTTTTTTTATAAATTTGGCTCAGTTCCCTACATATTTGAGAAATGAGGTAGGGCTTCTATTTAAAGAGGCTCAAAAGTTTTTCTACACATTTCTCACCAGCTACACTGTTTCTCTAGAATGCTACATCATTACCGCCTTCTACCTCCCCCTTCCCACCTAACCCACTTTTTCTGCTTTCTTTTGTGAATAGTCTCCCATAATTTGATTGTAAGCCCCTAAGGGCAGGGACCGCCTTTTTAAAAATTTGTATTAGTATCCCCAGTACTTAGCATAGTACTTGTCACATAGCAGGCACTTAAATGTTTCCTGAGTGAAAGTGGCATGTTACGTAAGTTCATTTACATATCTACCATACCCTAAATAAATGAAGATGTTTCTGTTTCCAGGGCAGCTATGTGGTACAGTGGATTAAGTCCCAGGCCTGAAGTCAGGAAGATCTCTCTTCCTGAGTTCAAATCTGGCCTCAGATACTTCCTAGATGTGTGACCCTGGGCAAGCAACTTAATTCTGTTTGGGAGAGTTTCCTCATCTGTAAAATGAACTGGAGAAGGAAATGGCAAACAACTCTAGTATCTTTGCCAAGAAAACAACAAATGGGGTCACAAAGAGTTGGACACAACTGAAAAATGACTGAACTTTCTGGCAAATTACAGGAAAACAAAAAAAAGACTTTTCTTATTCCTTTTCTTAAAACTCTAGTTTTAAATTTTATTCTTAAGCACAACTAATACCATCCTAATAAACTCATACCCTTCAAACCTCTCATCTAGTCATTCTATTTATCTACTATGAAAATAACTGACCTCAAATGAATTTTAGCCCTTTTCAATTGGAGAAATATACATATACTTCTCTGTGGAACAGATGCATCAACAAACTATATCCTATACAATTCTTACTAGTTTACATTACCTCCATCCTATCTAAACCTTGAAGAGTTTGGATACTTTGCAATACATGATCTTCTTGATATAGATTTTATATTATTCTTGATATCACAGGGCAAGGCTCTAACCCTGTACTGCCCAATATTCACCTGCTATTTTGAGTTAATTCAATAGTCAATGGCCATAGCAATATACTCAAAGAATCCAGCTTCTAAGCTAAGAATTCACTATTTCACAAAAACTGCTGGGAAAATTGGAAAATCGTATGGCAAAAACTGTGCATAGACCAATATCTTACACCATATACCAAAATAAACTCAAAATGGGTTCATCATTTAGGAATAAAGGCTGATATTATAAGCAATTTGGGATAGCAAGGAATAGTTTACCTATCAGATTTATGAGAAAGGGAAGAATTCATGACCAACAAGAGACAGAGAGCGTTACAAAATGCGAAATGGATAATTATGACTATGTTAAATTGAAAAGTTTTTGTATAAACAAAGCCAATGCAACCAAGATTAGGAGGAAAGCAGAAAATTGGGAGAAAATCTTTACAACCAGTGTCTCTGATAAAGGACTCATCTCTAAAATATACAAGGAACTGAACCAAATTTATAGGAATATAAGTCATTCTCCAAATGAGAAATGGTCAAAGGATATGAACAGACAAGTTTTCAGAGGAAGAAATTAAAGATATCTGTAGTCATATGAAAAAAATGCTCTAAATCACTGTTGATTAGAGAAATGCAAATTAAAACAACTCTTAGGTACCACTTCTCTCCTGTCAGATTGGCAAACATGACAAAACAGTAAAACAATAAATGCTGGAGAGGATGTGTGAAAATTGGAACACTGCTACATTGTTGGTGGAGTTGTGAGCTGCTCTAGCCATTCTGGAGAGCAATTTGGAACCATGCCCAAAGGGCTATAAAAATATAAATATCCTTTGACCCAGCAATAATACCACTTCCGGGGCTATATCCCAAAGAGATCAGACAAGTGGGAAAGGTACCAGTATGTACAAAAATATTTATAGCAGCTCTTTTTGTGGTGGCAAAGAATTGGAAATCAAGGGGATGCCTATCAATTGAGGAACGGCTAAACAAATTGTGGTATATGAATGTAATGGAATACTATTGTGCTATAAGAAATGAGGAGCAGACGGACTTCATTACAACCTGGAATGACTTATATGAACTGATGCTCAGTGAGGGGAGCAGAACCAGGAAATCAATATACACAATTACAGACACACGGTATCTGTAAGGACTAACTTTGGCAGACTTGACTCCTCTCATCAATACAAGGTTCAAAGACAGCCCCAAAGACTCATGATGGAAAAAGCTATGCACATCCAGAGAAAGAATTATGGAGTCTGAATGAAGATGTTGGCAAACTATTTGCTCTTTTTCTTTTGTTTTTCCTTCTTTTTTGGTTTCGTTTCTCCATTTTCACGATTATTTGGTTATAATTCTTCTTTACAATTGGACTGTTATGTAAATAAGTTCAATGTGAAGGTAAACATAGAACCTACATTGGATTACATGCCATCTTGGGGGGGAAGGGGGAGAAGAGAGAGGGAGAGAAGTTTTGGAACCCCAAAACCTGTGGAACTGAATGTTCTAAAGATAAAAATAATATTAACAAAAAAAAGAACTATGTGCATAACACAGTGCCATATGCTGAGGAAGATACCATGATAAGGACAGGTCTCTATCCTGTCTTCTTGGATTAGATTTTATAATCTAGAAGAGGAATGATGAATACCCCAACAAGTAATTAAAGGACAAAAATGAATGCGACAACTGCATAAAGAAGTAGAAACAAAATCCTACTTGAGGAAGAATAATTCTTGAGGTTTGAGAAAAGGAAAAACGGGGAAGATCTTATGAAGGAAGTGATACTAAAAGTTAGGTCAGGTGGCTGAGCAGGATTTCAACAGTTGGAAATGAGGAAGAAAAACATGTAGGCATAAGAAATATCATGATCAATGGTACAAAGCCAGGAAAGCACAAGGTTGTGTAAGTAAGTAGTCACATTTAGTTAGCACTTAGTGTATACTGTGAGGTATAGTGAGATAAAGCTGAAATGACACAGTGGTACTAGATTATTCATGGCTCAACTGCCAGGCTGAGTAAGAACTTTATTTGGTGAGTGACAGGAACTCATCGAAAAGCTTTAAATCGAGTGAACAAGAGCTGCCCATATGTCAGCAATGTGAAAGAGATGGAGAGATTAATTAGATGGTTACTTGAGTAGCCTTAAGTGGGAAATAAGGCAATAAAGGCCTGGAATAGGATAGTGGTAGTAGAAATAGGAAGGCATGGATGCAAAAAATAACGTAAGTAGAACTGATAAGACTTGGCAATCAATTAGAAGTAGGAGGTGAGGGGGAGAGAAAAATGAAAAACAGCCTGAGGTTTTGAGCAGAGAAACTGAGTGAATGGCACTATTTCTCCTAACAGAAATAGGTAAGTCGGGGAAAAAGCAAATTTTTAAGGAAAGCTGACAAGGCAAGGATAGTGAGACAATCATTCTCAATGACAGAGATATTAAAATTACAATTTATTGTTGGTATAATCAATGATAGCTGAGGAAACATATGTAGTAATATTAATTAAAATAATCTCTGCTATTTTATCTAAGGATAAAAGGAAATTTCTAATAGAATTTTTTAAAAGAATGTAGGAATCCTCAAATTTTAAGGCACAGAGAAATAGCTAATTATACGGTTCTATTTTATAAAACTTTAGCTATCATTTTATATTTAACCAATTATTCAAATGACATTTTCTAGGATAATAGTGACTAAAAATTAATATGACACTTTAAAGTTTGTAAAGCATTTTATATACATTATCTCATTTGATCCCCACATTACCAGGTGCTATAGGTATTATTGCTATTTTACAGTTAAGGAAAGGGGAGCTGAGAGAGGTAAAACGATCTGTCTATAGCCATAAATTTTAAGTGCCAGAGGGGGAAAATCAAAGTCAGTCATTTCCTTATACTCCACTATCCTCTAATGTCTGAACACAAATAACTCAAAAATTAAAATGAATTCTGAAAAATCTTTATTTCTTCAACAATAACCTTTGAGAACCTCCGAAACAGTTTTTGACCAGGGTTAACATGTACAAAAGGGAGAAGAGTGAATTTGACTTTTTCAGGAATGTGCTTTCATTTAGCAGCTTGGGGTAAAAGGAGGAAATGAGTAGGAGCAGGAGTTTGCTAACTACTTCCTTCCCTCTTCCCTTTACAGATAAGAAGGATTTGGCTTCCCTGTCCTCCCAGCACTAACAATACCTCCGCATTCATCTACATGGTTAAAGCTTAGAGATGAACTAGTAACATCAGGTTAGGGACCACTTCTGCAGGCAATGAGAAGTCACTGAAAGTTTTTAAGCATTTCTAATGAATCATTACTAGTGACTTTTGAGGACTTTTTTTGCAGTGTTTGGTGATATTTATATAAGGTTAAACAGAATATTATATATGTATTACTATGTTCTTTTGATTGAGCTTTTGATACAAAATAATTATGGAGAAATGCACTAATAAATATTATGAATGATAAACACTGCTGTTGCCAAAAAGCTTCTTGAAGGTATTTCCAAAGCTAAAATAAAATCTTCCCAACCACCTATACAAAGATAAAGGCTCCATTTACTAAACCATCACCTCAGTGCAACATTCATTAGTTTAAACTTCCTATTTCTTAAAAATCACTCACGCTTCAGGATTAGAACCTGAGTAACCAACCTAAAGCTATTCTGGCCAACTTAGCCAGATCAACAAAGAAACGTATAGGTGCACAGGGTCATCTTGGACCCCATCTTCTCCTGCAGTATCTTGATCACAGCTGAGAGGAAAACGAATCAGTGTATCTTGGTGCTAGAAGAGACTTTAGATCTGTATCCCAAAGAGATCATAAAAAAGGGAAAAGGACCCAGCACGTACAAAAATATTTATAGCAGTTCTTTTTGTGGGGGCAAAAAAATTGGAAATAGAGTGGCTGCTCATCAATTGGGGAGTGTCTGGAGAAGTTGTGGTATGTGCATGTAATGGAATACTATATTGTGCTATAAGAAATGATGAGCAGGTAGATTTCAGAAAAACCTGCAAAGACTTAAATGAACTGATCTGAGTGAAGTGAGCAAAACGAGGAGAACATCATACACAGCATTGTGTGATGACCAACTTCAATAGACTGAGCTCCTCTCAGCAATGCAATGATCTAAGACAATCTCAAAAGACTAAAGATGGAAAATGCTATGAACATCCAGAGATAGAACTACGGCGTCTGAATGCATATCAAAGCATGCTATTGCCTTTTTTTTTGTTTCTGCTTTCTCATGACATTTCTTTTGGTTCTGATTTTTCTTTATAATATGACGAATGTGGAAATATGTACAAGTATTGCCTATCGGATTACAGATCCCATTGGGGAGGGGGAAGGAGAGGGAAGAGAAAAAATTTTGAACTCAAAATCTTATAAAAGTGAATGTTGAAAACTAAAAATAAATCAATTAAAAAAAAAGAGAGAGAGTCCTTAGAGATAATCGCGTGGTCCTAACCTTTTCTGCACTACGAATCACATCTACTGTAAGCAGTTTACTTAATAAAGGACATTTAAAGACCATGAAGAAGTGAAAACATCTCCCTCTTTTTCATCCCTTTCCTGAGGGGATGGATCCCACCCACCTATCCAAGGTCACCAAATCTCAACAATCTGTCCAGAAAAAAAAATCTCTTTCCTACTCTTCAATTCACTTTAAAAAATCCTTTGTTAAGCATCTATTTGATGCAAAGAACTGGTAGGAACTGGGGGTGGATCATCATCATCATCATCATAAAAGGCTCACATCAATGTAGCGCTTTAAGATTTATAAAGCCCTTTACATACATTCTCAATTTGATTCTCACAATAACCCTGGGAGACAGGTGCTATTAATATCCGCATGTGACAGATATTGTAACTGCGAATGAGAAAGACTAAGTGCCTTGCCCAGGATCACATGAGAAGTATCTTAAGGGGGGTATTCAAGTCCAGACCTTCCTGAATCCAAGACTATCAGTCTAACACATAAAGGTGTCTCTCTAGTACAGAGGTGTCAAATTCAGGGCAGCTTGAGGGCACCAGAACCAAATTAAAATGTAACTGGGGACAGATAAGTAGTAGAAGGATATGAACAAACAGTTCTCGAAAGAAGAACTGCAGAGTATTCACAATCACATGAAAGAATGCTCTAAAATCACTAATAAGAGAAAAGCAAATCAAAACAATCTTGAGGTTTCACCTCACACCCTACAGATTAGCAAAAATGACAAAAAATGGCAAAAGTCAATGTAGGAATGGTTGTAAGATAAGAGCTACACTAATATGCTGTTGGTAGAACTGTGATATGGTGCAACCATTTTGCAAAGCAATTTGAAATTTAAATAAAGTGTCTGAAATGTCTCTATATTCTTTGACCCCAGATATTCTATTGCTAGGCTCATATTCAAAAATAGTCATCAATATGAAGAAAATCCCCATATATACCAAAATATTTATGATAGCACTTTTTGTGATAACAAAGAACTGGAAACAAAATAGATGCTCATCAATTAGGGAATGGCTAAACAAATTATGGCACATGAATGTAATGAAGTATTATTACTATGCTATAAGAATGATGTGTATCATAAATACAGAGAAGCATATAAAGAGCTATATGAACTGATAAAGAGTTAAGTAAGCAGAGCAAAGAAAATAATATACACAATAATTACGACAATGTAAATGGAAAGGACTAGAAACCAAAAAAATCAACAATGAAGGTAACAAAATCATAAAGATCAACCAGAATTGGTGGGCAGCTAGGTGGCGCAGTGAGTAGAGCACCGGCCTTGGAGTCAGGACAACCTGAGTTCAAATCCAGCCTCAGACCCTTGACATATGTACTAGCTGTGCGACCTTGGGCAAGTCACTTAACCCCAATTGCCCTGCCCCACCCCCCAAAAAAAACCAAGATCAACCAGAACTAAATGAAGAGATATGAGAGGACATCCCCAACCTATCCCGCTGTGGAGGTGGGAGATCCACAGGTGTTATACACACAACATATTTTTAGACCTTTTCAATATATCAATCTGTTGGCCTGGGGTTTTTTTCCTCTCTAAAAAATACTGTATGCCATATGGGATGCCCCTCTAAGAGGGAGCAGGATACTTGGGATAACTATGATGACTGAAAAAACAGAAGACAAATTAAAAAATTATGAAAAAATAAAAATGTAATTGGGAAATGTTCATCAAAATAAAAATACAATACAAGATGAATAATGTTAATTTGTGGCTTGCTAGATCAACATGAAGCATTCTGGGAATTTCTATTTGAATTTGACACTACTGCTCTAGAAGACCCTATCCTCAAGAAGTTTACAATAAAACAGGAAACAAGGAAGCCAGTGCCAAGTAGGGATCCAGGCAAAATGCTACGAAAAGATGAAGATGTAAACTAGGATTGTTCAATGGGCAAAAAAAATGAAACATTACAGAGGAAGAATCAACAGCATTTGCACAAGGTCACATTGCAAGTTAATGGAGGAACAAAATCTTATTGTAAATGTATTTTCATACTAGTTTTAAACTATTGTAGAGGAAACAATAAGTTAAACTCTTCAACAAGAAACAGGCCAATCTACAAATATTTACCTAAATATCTATCACACAGAAGGCCCTCTATTAGGTACTGTTAGAAATATGGAGACACATGAGTCACCCTTGCCCAGGAGGAGCTTACAATCTAGTTGAGGAAGCTGTAACATGTACACAAATGATTTTCAGCCTTTTTACAATTTAAACACGATTTATACCTTAAAAACATTTAATAAGTAGAAGAGGCAAATTATTCTTCTCTCAATGTTATTTTTCAACTTAGAGAAAAAAAGTAAATGACTATCTTTTCAAAGACTTACCAATGATTTGAAGTTGTGATTTCATGGTCAATCCCCCCACAGACCCTGACCGTGAACTACTGCCAGACATGCCACCAACTGGGCTATGGACCTAGATGTGGCAAAGGAGACATTTTAAACATCATCATACACAATCTCATTTTAATAAACAGCATCATAATTGCACCAAAAAGGCTATTCTCCATGTCCTAGCAGATGGCCTGGAGTAATTATTCTTTGCTGACCTAGTTATAATTAATTATATTAAATGAAAAAACCCATAGAAGAGATCCCTTACAAGTCCTCATCCATGTAGTAGTCAATCTCTTTCTCAAAGCTGTTTTTGCATGGCATAACTGTACAAGCCTACCAGGCTAGTTCTTTAATTGGTTCCTCCAAAACTCACATTAAATGAAACAATGTTAGAGGAAATTCAAGTGAGTTAGTGCCAAACAGGGCTCTAGTATTAACTTGGGTCATGGTGAACCATCCAATTCGCGTCTTCAATAACCATTCAAACTATATTCAGAAGGATTTCATTATATTGTACTAATAATGTTATTGCAAAATAACATCGGGCTGAGGCAACAATATCTAGGGCATGCCTATACCTGAATGCAATATAAGATGTTCTTCAACATGTTTTACAAAAGTTTGAATGGAGAAAGGGATAAGTACTTTCCTCTGAGAACCATAAAAATGATAGAAGTAGGATTGAAAGCAAATGATTTAAAAATTGGAAAAAGAGGAGGATGGTTAGGCTAGGGTCCATTAACAATAACAGAAAACCAAGTAGTTGAATTTATAAACAACAGCCCTGGCTGCACACTTCAGCATTACATTTCCATTTTCAACTACATGTGTATACAATGAAACAATTTTTATTTCACTGAGTCTGTTAAGATGAGATCCAATTTGTACAATTAATAATTCATGTTGACTTAAATAATCAAAAGATTCATTTATTCAGTGAACACTCATTAAGCACCTACACTGTACAACATATGGTACTAAATCCTAGAAGAGATGAAAAGTTTAAGACACGTTCCCTTGTCCTCACAGTTACATTTTAGAGGGAAAATAAGTCACAAACATAGATACTTTATAATGCATGTTATATAATAACACATTATTAATACGTAAGCACATTAGAGATTTCTAAAACAAAATGTTATTTATGAGAAATCCAAGATGGACAGTAATTTCTTACAGAAGGGATGAGGGAAAGCTTCAAAGAAAAAGTGGCATTTGAGTTGGAATTCTAAAGAATGGGTTTCAATTCCATAGGCAAAGAGAGGCAAGAAAGGCAGTTTAAGAATAGAGAACAATGGAAAAGGCATCAATGTAAGAATGTACAGGCTAAAGAAAAATCAATCCAATTTAACTGGAGCAAAGAGTATGCTAATTCAGACTACTCACTGGAAGGACAAAAACTGAAGCTTAAATACTTTGGCCACATAAGAGAAGACAGGACTCACTAGAAATGACCCTGATGTTGGGAAATACTGAAGGCAAAAGGAGCAGGCAACCACAGAAGACGAGATGGATAGCTAGTGTCATGGAAGCAAAGAACATGAGCTTGAACAGGCTTCAGAAATAGCAAAGGATGGAAGGGCCTGGTGTGCTATAGTCTATGGGGTCACAAAGAGTCAGACACTACTGAATGAACAACAACAAGAGTGCGTGAAACAGAATCACATAAAAGGCTGGAAAAGTGGACTGATAACATAATGCAGAAGGCACTGAATACAAAGGGCAAAGGGATTCCAATATAATTATTACCCAATTCAAAGCCCCTGAAAGGTTTTTGAGAGAAGGAACAACATGATCAAATCTATGCATAAGGAAGATTAGTCTTGAAGCATACAAAAGAACAGATTGGAGGTGATCAGAGGCAGGAAGATTTGTTAGAAGGTTTTGACCATAGTCTAGTCTAATGTTAATAAGTACCTAATTCTAAGGTAGTTTCAGTAGGAACAGAGAGAGAGAGGAATGAATTTTGATAGATGCTATGGACATAGAATTGGCTGGTCTTCTTAACTGAAAAGCCATATTTAGTACCTCTACTTCTTCACATCATGCTCATTCCTCTGCCCATCTCAACTTCCTGGAGTTCAAAATCATGGTTCTACTCTTCTGTCTCATCCTGGAACTTCCTTCAGCACCTGGCTCCTCCTTGCCCTGGAACATGCTATCACTTCTGCAGGCTGCTCACCACAGAATATCCCTCCACCCTCTTTCTCCTATTGATGAGTTCCTCCTGAAACCTCCATTTTTGTGAAGGAATATAGGCTGGCCTTCTTTTCTTCCCTTTCCTGTCTTGTTCCTGACTTTCTAGACTTCAAAATAATCGGCTAGCAGAAGAACACTACACACAGTTACAGCCACATTGTATGATGACTAACTTTGATAGACTCAGCTCTTCTCAGAAATACAAGGATCTAAGACAACTCCAAAAGGCTCATGATAGAATTATGCCATCCACATCCAAAGAAAGAATTATGGAGTCTGAATGCAGATGCAAGCATACTATTTGTTCTCTCTCTTTTTTGTTTTGTTTAGTTTCTTCTTTCTCGTGGTTCATTCCATTGGTTATAATTCTTCTTTACAACAGGACTAATGTGAAAATGTTTAATATGAATGTACATGGAGAGCCTGTAACAGACTGAACACCAAGAGGGAGGAAGAGAAAATTTAAAACTCAAAAGCTTGTGGAACTGAATGTTATAAACTAAATAAATTTTTTTTAAAAATAACATGCTTCCTCCATTTCTGCTCCCTTTTTTGTTGACTGACCAACATAAGCAATTCTCATAGTATTTCATAAAGATCTAGATATTTCTAAAAATGAAACTATAAGGGACCCATTTTGCCATGACCAAATTTGATATATTTATTCTTATTTCATCTGAATGAGTATAGTTAACAGACTTATTTTGTGATGTACACTAAAATAAGCCTTTGTAACCTAATAATCTTATTATGTTGACTACTGGTGAATGATGAATTTTTTAGTTTATCAAAATGATAAATTTTGCTTCAGTTGATAAAATATATCTGTTTAACACAGAATGGCAAAGAATTGGACATCGAGGATCCAACCTCTAAGAAGACAGTCATCAGTTGGGGAATAGCTGAATGAGCTGTGGTATATGATTGTGATAGAATACTATCATGCCATAAGAAATGATAAGTGGGATAATTTCAAAAAAACCTAGGAAGATTTATGTGAACTCGTGAAAAGTGAAGTGAAGTGAAAAAAACCGGAACATCTACACAGTAACAGCAATAATGTAAGGATGACCAACTGTGAAAAACTTAGCTATTCTGATCAAGACAATGATCTAAGACAATTCCAAAGGTCCCATGATGAAAAATGTTATCTACCTCGAGAGAATTAATGGACTCTGAACGCAGAATGAAGCATTCTTTTTTCTTTGTTTTAGTTTGTGTTTTCTTTTGCAACATGGCTAATATGAAAATATATTTTGCATGACCTCACATGTATAATCAAAGTCAAATTTCTTGCCTTCTCAAGGAGGGGGAAGGGGCAAGAAGGAAGGAGAGAATTTGCAACTCAAAATTTTAAAAACTGTTAAAATTTTTTTCACATAACTATTAAAACTGTAAAACATTTTTATCATAAAATATTGGTCTATATATTTTTAACAGTACAATGTGTGGGTATAGAAACCACAAGTTTTATAAACCAAATCATAAAATCTTCAATATTCCACTACAATCACATACCAAATTGTCTACACAATTTCCCAATATTTGGGACATAGCAGTAGTTACCTTTTTTTTTTCCTGATACAAATAACGTTACTATTAAGATTTTTGTAGAGCTAGGTCATTTTTCCTTCAAATAATAACTTTTGGGTAGGATTCTATTAGAGAGCAGTATATCAAAGAATACAGCGGAATTATGATTTTAATTATAATTGATATATGTGTAATGAATATACTAATAGATTTGATTCTCAGGGCTGCCTTTTCTAGCTTGAGTCAGACTTACAACACATCTTAAAATGATCGATCAAACTTTGACAAAGACCACAGTCACTGACATCCTTGTGGCTGTGTACCTGAAGTGAAGCGAATCAAAGGCTGTAGAACGTGTTCCAGTCACAAAACTCTAGTCCTGTGAGCCACCAAGTAATGATCCCCAAAGACTTAAACAATGCCGTTCCCACAGAACTTCAGAACACCTATACCTTGGTAAGTGTGGGATCTGTGGGGAGGTGGTGGGAAACCACTCTGGCCCTGGAAATGGTTGTTTGTAATCCAACTTCCCCCCTCCCTTCCTACTTGTGTATGTATAAAATCTGTCTTCACTTCAGCAAGGTGGAATTCTGATCAAGAGAATTCCTGATTTGCAAATCAGTTCCTCAAAATGAAACTAATTAAATAGCTACCTGATTACTGGCACTTTGTCTCTGGCCCACTGTCTCACCATTCTCAGGTAAGAGACTGGCTCAGTGAAAATCCTGTTACCAATACCAACAGTTTTACATCTCTTTCAGATACTTTTACAAAAAGTCTAAATAATAACCAAATAATAAATAATAACATAATACATGATATGTATTAACAACTAAATAATTCATTTTTTTCTCTTCAAGACCAGCCTTAACCCCAAAGCACTCTGGTCCCAGACCAAGCCCTACTCAGTCACTGTTTGGGCACTGATTGGCCAGAATGAATGTAAATAACAATTGTTTCCATTTTCACCAGAAACCCTGAGGGTCTTCTCCTCCCAGACCCCTTTTTTTTTTAAGAGGCCATTCTTTGCCTCATTTTTATTAAGACTTAATTACTTCGGGGCAGCTAGGTGGCTCAGTGAATTACAGCACTGGCCCTAGAGTCAGGAGGACCTGAGTTCAAATCCAACCTCAGACATCTGACACACTCAACTAGCTGTATGACCTTGGGCCAGTCACTTAACCCCAATTGCCCTGCCTTCCCCGCTTCTAAAAAAAAAAAAAAGACAATCACTGAATGGGCACTGCCTCAGTTAAACTGAGAACTGTCAAAGACCTTGGCTTGAAAAGGCCAAGGTCCCCCACTGCATCCTGGGCCATAGTGGAACCCAGATGCTCCAGATGAGAAAGTGAGGCTGGTGACTTTGCACAGCCCTCCCTCACTTAAATCCAATTCACTTGCACATCATGGCATCACTTCCCTGATGTCACAGTCCTCTTCGAGAAGGAAGGACAAACAGCAACCTGTCGCAAGGCTAATTTTTTCTGCTAATTAAGACTTGAACTCTTGACATTCCTTTCTCATCACCTAAGACAGAAATAGTCTGCACCACTCAGGCTTAACAGGTTTCCTCCCTGCCATGTAAGTCTTTAATACTCATATCTCACCACCATTTAAATGTCAAAGCAAGGCAACTCCACCTAAGTGAAATAATACTGTATCTTTGTCAAATATCCTTCCCATGCTATTGAGTAAACTTCCTTTTGTTAAGTTATATAATGTTTCATTTCATTCTGATCCAAAGCCAACTGAGTGCACAGGGAAGCAACAATGTAATAGGCAGCATAGGCTGCAGGAGAATAAAGCCCATCATAGATCTTTGCTGATCTCTTCCACACTCCTTCTAGGACAGCACCCAGAGTCAATCCTATAACTGCTCTCAGCCCAAGGATAAGGGCTTGGAAGAGGAACTCTGGCCTAACAATGAAATGGACTCTTCAAACATCTTTGTCATCATGTCCAACTACTGGAGTCGGATATACTACTTCCCAGTGGTCATGAGTGATGAATCCACCACCCTAGGAATATAGAAAGGCCTCTCCAGTCCAGTGGCTTCTTGGATCCAACCTCTAAGAAGACTCAGCTGATAAGGGCAGGCTGCTTATATACACTCCCAGTCATCCTTGTCAATCTTTTCTTTTCTCAGTGCAGAGTTGATGAACTGGAGGTCTCTGATCACTGGGAGGAACCAGGGAGACTCAAGGTTACCTCCACTGGTAATTCTTCTTTCCAAGACTGCTTAAACAAAATCTTCCAAGGAAAGATTTGGACCAGATGGTGGAATTATTTGAAGAAGCCTTGCTTTCTAAGCATTGGGGGAAGCTCTGTGATCCATAATGGGGATTGATGACTGTGCCAAAATCATCACGCGTATTGTGGTCCTGATGTTACTGGTCTTGCTCTTTTACTTTGTCACTATTTACAATGGGAGATCCATTGCAAACCACTCTCTGCCTACAACATGGATTATTAAGATCTGGGAACGCTTCTGAAGGGGAAAGGTAAAATCTGGAATTTCTGATCTTGGTTCACTAAGTTCCTTCAGGGACTGTTCTTTCTTTTGGGGGGGGGGGTGTTTTTATCTCCTCCAATTTCAGACCAAGGCTCTCTAGTACTTGTGATTTATGGCTCTAAGGTTATGTGAGGAACTCAGACCTTTAGGATATTTTAAAGGATAAGATGGTGCAGGAATAACATCTACCATTAACAAAAAGATGGTTGGTCCTTTTAGACTCATTTTTCCCCTAAAAAGTTTAAGCAAACATCCTTAATAGCTAATTGGCCAAGGTGATTAAGGCTTGAACTTTTTTGTAGTTTCCTGGTGAAGTGCCTAAAGCATATAAGCTCAATACACAAATAATGAGTGGGTGCCCATGAGGCTTGACTACTATGTGGGTCATCACACCCTTGTTGGCATATTATCCAAGCAAAGAAACGAATGGACCTGTGCCAAATAAGCCAACATTATATTCTGCACTGTATATCCTTTATATGCTATTGCTCAGTAAACTTCCTTTTATTAAAAGACATATGGTTAACAAATGTCTAACTTCATCCTAATGCTGAACCTAACCTAACAGACTAGCCTGAACTAGTCTTGGTCCAGAATAGAAGCAAAAAAAAATTCCTGTCACTTTATTTAAGCTAATATATGTGTATTTTTATACCACAGTAAGTGGAATTTATAGTTTGATGTATAATTATTTTTAAAATTGTTTTGTATAATGACAGCTTGCCTTTAGGGATAGCTACTAAATTTGGAAAGACATTTTTAAAAGAGTTTATTATATCCCCATGGAAGAAGAGTGTCCTCTTCTAATTAATAACCAATTTATAATCAAACACTTATTTCAAATGAAAATTTGGCAAGTTCTTTAAAAGAAGAGAAATTACTAATCAGCTTTTTCTTCTGTGGAACTAAATTGAAAATAAGTAAAAGCTAAATTTTGAAACAAAGGTTTTTGCAGAATGGGAAAGAGCATCAACCTAATGGGCCAGTCTAAATTCTTTCCAATAGGGCAGTGTTAGTCTAAATTTGAATCAGAAAAGAAGCATTTTTCTTTTTAAAAAATTATTAAAAATATATTGATCACTTCATCTCCAGAGAAAGTCAATAATAAATCAGATGATACGATACAGCCAATGAATGCTCCCTCTCTTTTCTCATACCTTAAAGTTACACATTTAAGTCAGATTCTAAAGACTGGACTCCTGGAAACTTAATTATTTGGTAAAATGAATTATGGCACAGGAAAATGAATGTTTTGTTTTTCAATTCATTTTACATATACAAAAGTCCTACTTTGATGCCTCATCAAGTGTGGAGGGCTCTATTCCAGAGGAGTGAAGGTTTAATAAACTACCAAAATGAGAAGGCTCTAAGGCTGGGTCCAGCAACAGACTATAATCTGCTTCCTGAGGACCAGCCTAAGTACAGGAAGGCTTATCAAAGAATGTTAGACACTACATCAGTGATTCCCAACATTTTTTATTCTTTGAATTCCTCTCATCCACAACAACAAAAATGTGTGGAATCCCCAGTGTAATTTAATATACTACTTGTAATATTCAATAATTATTTGTTGAAGGCACTGTTAAAGAATTTTAGCAGGAACCTCTTGGACTATAACCAAAAACCACTTTAAATGGGAACCAACGTACTAGGTGAGAAATTTTGTAGTCCTGTGTGCTGCTCCACCCATTCTGCTGTGATGGTAGTAGCAAAGTGGCAGAAAAGAAGATAGATGGTACTAAGAATCACACAATTCTTAAACTGCCTACTTAAGACTACCTAGCAATTTAACTTTTGGGAAGATTTTTGTCCAAAGGCCTACAAGTTGATACACATTAGTGGAAATGGGCAACATCCATATAGATATACCTAACATAAATATAAATGAAACCAGAGAACAAAGAAGTTGCATTTAAATAAAAAGATAGCTCACAGGTTGTTCTTTGAAGAGGCAAATAAAAGAGTAGGCACAAGGATTCTGCCAAAAAGAATCACTCCATGAGATACTTAGTCATCTCATCTTGCAATGTTCTTGACAGCATAAACAATCAGAAAATAATTACAGTTGATGAGCCAACATGTTGCAAAAGATAAAGAACTATAGAAATTCTACTCACTTCCTCCTTACCACTTATTACAAAAATGCCCGTTCTCCTCAATCCTTATCAAAATTTTTACTTAACCCTATCCAATCCCTCAAGCTATCATCTTATATCTTTCTCTCTTTCATTACCAAGCTCCTAAAAGAGTTGTCTAACTTCACTGCCTCCAACTGCTTACCATCCATTACCTTACAATTGGGCTTCCACCCCCACAACTAGACTAAAACAGTTCTCTCCAAGGTTACCAATGATCTCCAGTCCGAAATCCCATACTTTCCTCCAATCTAATCTTCCTTGATTTTGTCGGTCAAACCCTCCCTCTCTCGAAGACTCTCAGCAAGGCTTCCATGGCACTACTCTCCCCTGATTCTTGTCTTACCTATTTGAGCAATCCTTTGTGGTTTCATCATCTACCTCCAACACTTAAGTGTGGATATCTCCCAAGATGATCTCATGGGTTCAAACATCTCTAAACAGAAGACTCTCAAATCCACAAGATCTAGCTCTAATCTCTCTTCTGAACTCTAGTCACACACCTCCAAATGCCTGCTGGACACCTCCATCTGGATGCTACTGGTATCTCAAACTCAACATGTCCAAAAAAGAAGTTAACATCTTTTACTCTAAACCCAGCTCTATTTCAGACATCCTAAATTTCTTCTATCAAGGTCATTATCATCTTCTCAAGACACCTAGATTTTCATCATCCCATAGCCATCTTCAACTCTATGCTCTCCCTAACCCTCACATCGAATCAGTAAACAATTTTTTGTAAATTCTACCTCCACAGTATCTCTTTTCTCCATTGTCATAGTCATTTTCCTAATTCAGGCACATTATTTTTCAGTTGTATCCAACTCTTAGTAACTCCATTTGGTGTTTTCTTGGCAAAGATACTGGATGGTTTGCCATTTCCTTCAAGTCCAGCTCATTTTACAACTAAGGCAAAGAGGGTTAAAGTGACTTGCCCAGGGTCATACATCTAGTAAGGGTCTGAGGTCAGGTCTGAAGATCAGGAAGATGGTGGCTCCAGGCCCAGGACTGCATCCACAGCTGCACCACCTAAAGCCTAGACTATTATAATAGGCCCCTTTGGTCACATGACTAGAAGTCTCTCTTCTCTCCAATTTATCTTTGATACAGCCCCCTTTCAATAAGTCCTACTCTGGTGCCTCAATGTGAAACAGAGGTGATCCTAGGTTCTTGGAAGGCTACGTTGGTAGAGTATAAACTCTGGCAGGTCCTAAAATATATGCCTGGTAATGGAAGATATGGACTGGTTCTGTGATTTTTCTATATAGGAAACCCTGGCAAGGAAACTCTACCAATGCATTTGCACCTTCTCTGCAACTTGAGTTTTACAAAGTCACCTAGAAAACTGCAAGTTTGAATGATTGGACCAGGGTCACAGAACCTTACCCACAACTCAGCAGCAGAACTTGACCTGGGTTAGCTCAAAGGTTGGCTCACTCTTCACTATGCCTCTCTAGACTATATGTCCCTGTTGCCTGGGGATCAGGTCAACTAAATTCAAAAGATATTCATAAGCACCTTAGCAAATGCATGATCAAAAGTGAGACCACAGCAACTCTCAAAGATAAGTTCTAGAAGGGCTTACAAGCTTCACCAATGAAAGAAGAACCCATATGGACTAAATTACAGATGGATGCAAGAAGTACTGAAGAAGACACAGGTCTGACCATGCCCATACCAAATTAACAGTTTTCAATGGCTCCCTATGGCTTCTAGGATAAAATAGTCCATCAGTCAGTCAATGAGCATTTTTATTAAGGGCCTTTTATGTGTCAAGCACTCTTCATGAGCTGGAGATACAAAAAAAAGATAAAAGACAGTCACTGTCCTCAAGGAGCTCACAATCTAAAGAGGGAGACAAAATGCAAATAACTATTTACAAACAAGCCATAGACACGATAAATCAACAGAAGACACTAGAATTAAGAAGGACTGGGAAAGACTTCCAGTAGAAAATAGAGTTCTAGCTGGGACTTGTAAGAAGCCAGGAAGGTTGATGAGGAGGATGGGAGGAGGCATGAAGGGCTTTCCAAGCCAGAGAATTCTATAGTTGAGCCTACAGGGGAGATTTACTGGAGTTTACTAAGTTGGTGAGAGCATAAAGAGTGTGACATGGTCAGACCTGTTCTTTAGTATGACCACTTTGACAGCTGAGTGAAGATGAATTGGAATAAGAATATTTTGTGAAAGTCAGACCAACCAGCAGGCTATTGCAATAGTCCAAGTATAAAATGACAATAGACCACAATAGGTCTCTGCCCAAGCTCCACTTAATGGCTGTATTTTGGGCCCTCCTGGCTTACAGTGAATGTCAATGGTAACTTTCTCCTTGGAACAGCAACCCTGAGGGTCTTCCCCTCCCAGTCTAATTTTTTTTTCTAATTAAAGGGGCCATCACTTGACTCACTTCTAAAAGAGTCCTATTCACTGAATAGGTATTACCTCACTTTAAGTGAGGACACAGAAAGGCCTAAGCCTAAAAGGGCCAGGGTCTCCAATTGCATCCTGGGCCATCTCCAGTCATCCTGATGATGGTCACTGGATCCAGATGGCTCTGGAGGAAAAAGTGAGGCTGGTGACCTTGCACAGTCCTCCCTCACTCAAATCATAGTCAACTGCAAATCATGTCATCATTTCCCTGATGCCGTGGTCCTCTTCAAAAACAAAGGACAAACACAACAAATGGCCCATACCAGGCTGGTGGCAGTGTCAAAGGAAAGAAGGGCACATATGCAAGAGATGTTACCAGGTTAAAATTCACAGGCCTTGGCAACAGATTTGATACAGGGAGAGAATATGAGTGAAGAATTTGGAAGAACACTTAGGTTACCCGACTGGAGAACTAAAAGAACAGTATTGCTGTTAATAGTAATAGGGAAATAACCAGTATCAAAAATGAAAGGGATGAATTCACAACCAATGAAATTAAAGCAATTATTAGGAGTTATTTTTGCCTAATTATTGGCCAATAAATCTGATAATCTAAGCAAAATGGATGAAAATTTACAAAAATATAAAGTGCCCAGATTATCAAAAGAGGAAAAAGAATACTTAAATAACTTCATCTTAGAAAAAGAAATTGAACAAGCCATCAATGAGTTCCCTAAGAAAAAATCCCCAGAGCCAAATGGACTCACAAGTAAATTCTACCAAACATTTAAAGAACAATTAATTCCAGTATTATATAAACTATTTGGAAAAAAAACTAAATGAGGAGTATTACTCAAATTCCTTTTATGATAAAAATATTATGCTGATACCTAAACCAGGCAAAAAAGAAAAGTATGGATCAATTTCTCTAATGAATATTGAGGCAAAAATTTTAAATATTAGCAAGGAGATTATAGCAAAATATCACAAGAATCATATAATATGACCAGGTAGGATTTATACCAGGAATGCAGGACTACTTCCATATTAGGAAAACTGTTAGCATAATTAATCATATCAATAACAAAATGAACAGAAATCATATAATTACCTAAATAGATGCAGAAAGCCTTTGATAAAACACAACATCCATTCCTATTAAAAACACTAGAGTACATAGAAATAAATGGAGCTTTCCTTAAAATGATAAGTAGTATCTACCTAAAACCATCAGCAAACATTATCTGTAATGATAATAACCTAGAAGCCTTCCCAATAAGATCAGGGTTCATGAAGCGAGAATGCCCATTACCACCACCAATATTCAATACTGTACTATAGGAGAAAAAAAATTACTCTTTACAAATGATATGATGATAAACTTAGAGGATCCTAGAGAATCAACTAAAAAACTACCTGAAATAATTAACCACTTTAGCAAAGTTGAAGGATACAAAATAAACCCACACAAATCATCTTATAGTAGCTATAGCATATCTTAGTATAACATCTATGGTATATCTTACACTCTCTCTCTCTCTCTCTCTCTCTCTCTCTATATATATATATATATTCATACGTTATAAACGGTATATTCTATATGTTATAGACTGTATATTCTATACGTTATAGAGGGTATATAATATACGTTATAGCGTATATATTCTATAAGTTATAGAGTGTATATTCTATATGTTATGGAGTGTATATTCTATACGTTATAGAGTGTATATTCCATACGTTATAGAATAACAAAATCCAGGAGCAAGAGATTATAAGAGAAATTCCATTTAAAATAACTGTAGACAAAAATGCTCGGGAGTCTACTTGCCAAGACAAACCCAAGAACTATAAGAACAAAATTGCAAAATACTTTTCACACAAATAAAGTCAGACCTAAACAATTGGAAAAATATTAATTGCTCATGAGTGGACTGAGCCAATATAAATAAAAATTTTACCAAAATTAATCTACTTATTCAGTGCCATACCAATCACACTACCAGAAAATTATTTTACAGAGCTAGAAAAAAATAATAACAAAATTCATCTGGAAAAACAAAAGGTCCTGAGAATTAATGAAAAGAAATGCAAAGGAAGGTGGCCTAGCTGTACCAGATCTAAAAATCTATTATAAAGCATTAATCATCAAAACTATTTGGTACTGGCTGAGAAAAAGGGTAGTGGATCAGTAGAACAAGTTAGGTACATAAGACACACTAGTCAATGACTACAATAATCTACTGTTTTATAAACTCAAAGACTCCAACTTCTGGGATAAGAACTCACTATCTGACAGAAACTGCTGGTAAAACTGGAAAATAGTATGGCAGAAACTAGGCATAAATCGATTTTACACTCTATACCAAGATAAGGTCAAAATGGGTACACAATTTGGACATAAAGGGTGATACTATAAGCAAATTAGGAGAGCAAGGAATAGTTTACCTGTCAGATCTATGGAAAACGGAAAAATTTATGACCAAACAAGAGATAGACAACATTATGAAATGCAAAATGGGTAATTTTTGATTACATTAAATTAAGAAGTTTTTGCACAAACAAAACCAATGCAACCAATTAGAAGAGAAACAGATAACATGACAAAACAGGAAAATGATAAATGCTGGAGAGGATGTGGGAAAATTGAAACATTGTTACATTGTTAGTGGAGTTGTGGACTGATCCAGCCACTCTGGAGAGCAATTTGGAACCACGCCCAAGGGGCTATAAAAATGTAAATATCCTTTGACCCAGCAATAGGGCTGTATCCCAAAGAAATCAGACAAGTGGGAAAGGGACCAGTATGTACAAAAATATTTATAGCAGCTCTTTTTGTGGTGGCAAAGAATTGGAAATCAAGGGGATGCCCATCAATTGGGGAACGGCTGAACAAGCTGTGGTATATGAAGGTACTGGAATACTATCGTGCTATAAGAAATGAGGAGCAGATGGACTTCATTATAACCTGGAAACTTACATGAACTAATGCTCAGTGAGGGGAGCAGAACCAGGAGATCAACATACACGATTACAGACACACAGTATCTGTAATAACTTGGATAGACTTGGCTCCTCTCGTCAACGCAAGGTTCAAAGACTCATGATGGAAAAAAGCTATGCACATCCAGAGAAAGAATTATGGAGTCTAAATGCAGATTGAGGGAAACTATTTGCTCTTTTTTTTTTTCTTTCTTTTCTGGTTTCATTTCTTCTTTCTCATGATTCATTCCATTGATTATAATTCTTCTTTACAACTGGACTATTATGCAAATAAGTTCAATGTGAAGGTATATGTAGAACCTACATTGGATTACATGCCATCTTGAGGGGGAGTGGAGAGGAGAGGGAGGGAGAGAAAATTTGGAACCCAAAAACTTGTGGGACTGAGTGTTGTAAACTAAAACTAAAAAATAAATTTATCTAAAAAAAAAAAAAAAGAAAGAAAAGCAGAAAGCTGGGAAAAAATTTTTACAGCCAATCTCTCTGATAAAGACCTGATTTCTAAAATATATAAAGAACTAAATCAAATTTATCAGAATACAAGTTATTCCCCAACTGATAAACAGTCAAAGAATATGAACAGGCAGTTTTCAGATGAACAAATTAAAGCTATCTATAGTCATATGAAAAAAATGCTCTAAATCACTATTGATTAGAGAAATGCAAATTGACACAACTCTTAGGTACCACATCTCTCCTGTCATATTGGCTAACATGACAAAACAGGAAAATTATAATAAAGGGTGGAGATGAGGGAAAACTGGAACACTAATGCATTGTTGCTGGTGCTGTGAACTGATCCAACTAGTCTGGAGAGCAATTTAGAACTATGCCCAAAGGGCTATAAAAATGTGCCTACCCTTTGATCCAGCAACACCACTACTAGGTCTGTGTCCCAAAGAGATCATACAAGGGGGAAAAGGACCCATATGTACAAAAATATTTATAGCAGCCCTTTTTGTGGTGGCAAAGAATTGGAAGGAGATGCCCATCAATTGGGAATGGCTAAACAAACCATGGTATATGGATGTAATGGAATACTATTGTGCTATAAGAAATGAGGAGCAGATGGACTTTCTAAGAACCTGGAGAGTCTTATATGATCTGATGATGAGTGAAGGGAGCAGAACCAGGAGAACATTGTACACAATCACAGACGCATTGCTTCTGCGATGACTAACTTTGATAGACCTGGCTCTTCTCAACAATGCAAGGTTCTAAGACAGTACCAAAACACTCATGATGAAAAAGGCTATCCACATCCAGATAAAGAATTATGGAATCTGAATGCAGACCGAAGCAAACTATTTGATCTCTTTTTTTATTTTATTTTTGGTTTTGTTACATTTTCTCATGGTTCATTTCATCGGTTACAATTCTTCTTTACAATTTGATCATTGGAAAAGATGTTTAATGTGAAGGTATATGTAGAACCTATATTGGATTACATGCTGTCTTGGGGGAGACAGGGGAGAAAATTTGGAACTCAAAAACTTGTGGAACTGAGTGTTGCAAACTCAAAATAATTAATTAATAAAAAAGAAGAAATCTCTTATTCATGGGTCTGAGGAGCATAAGTATATTTTGATAGTATTATATTTTTATTTTTAATTTATGGAATAAAACAAGCATTTCTATAACATTTTATAATTTAAAAAGAAGACTGCACGTGAATCTGTAAATCAATTACATACAATATGCTAAAGTCAAAATGGGTTCATGATTTAGGAGTAAAAGCTGATACTCTAAGTAATTTGGGAAAGCAAGGAATAGTTTACTTATCAGATTTGTGGAAAAGTAAAGAATTCATGACCCAACAAGAGATAGAGAGCATTACAAAATGCAAAATGGATAATTTTGATTATGTCAAATTGAAATGTTTTTGTACAAAAAAAGCCAATGCAACAAGAATTAGGAGGGAAGCAGAAAATTGGGAGAAAATCTTTACAACTAGTATCTCTGATAAAGGCCTCATTTCTAAAATATACAGGGAGCTGAGCCAAATATATAGGAATACAAGCCATTCCCCAATTGAGAAATGGTCAAAGGATATGAACAGGCAGTTTTCAGATGAAGAAATTAAAGCTATCTACAGGCATATGAAAAAATGCTCTGGATCACTACTGATTAGAGAAATGCAAATCAAAACAACTCTTAGATACCACATCTCTCCTGTCAGATTGGCTAAAATAACAAAACAGGAAAATGATAAATGCTGGAAAGGATGTGGGGAAATTGGAACATTGTTGCATTGCTGGTGGAGTTGTGAGCTGATCCAGCCATTTGGGAGAGCAGTTTGGAACTATGCCCAAAGGGCTATAGAAATGTTCATACCCTTTGACCCAGCAATACCACTTCTAGGGTTGTATCCCAAAGAAATCACACAAGCGGGAAAAGGACCCATATGTACAAAAATATTTATAGCAGCTCTTTTTGTGGTAGCCAAGTATTGGAAATCAAAGGGATGCCCATCAATTGGGGAATGGCTGAACAAGCTGTGGTATATTAAGGTGATG
This sequence comes from Trichosurus vulpecula, assembly GCF_011100635.1. Lineage (NCBI taxonomy): Eukaryota > Metazoa > Chordata > Mammalia > Diprotodontia > Phalangeridae > Trichosurus > Trichosurus vulpecula. The sequence goes on along the minus strand of NC_050575.1, from coordinate 100,609,850 downwards.
GAATACTATTGTGCCATAAGAAATGGGGATGATGCAGACTTCATAACAACCTGGAAAAACCTACACGACATAATGCGGAGTGAGCAGAGCAGAGCCAGGAGAACGTTGTGCACAGCCACAGATATATGGATTCCGTGAGGACCAACCCTGACATACTGCACTCTTCTCAGCAACCTAAGGGGCAAGGACAACTCCAGGGGACTCACGATGGAGAATGCTATCTTCATCCAGAGAAAGAACTGTGAAATTTGAATACAGATCGAGGCGCACTACATGATCGCCTTTTTTTTTGCTTCTCTTTTGTTTTTTTGGGTTGGTTTTTTTTTTTTTGGTTCTGTTTCTTCTTTCTCATGATTCATTCCATTGGTCAAAATTCTTCTCCACCACTTGACTAGTGCATAAATTAATTCAATGCGAAGTTATACATGACAGTTATATGAGATTCCATGCCGTCTTGGGGAGGGAGGGGAGAAAATCTGGAACTCAAAACTATGTAGAACTGTGTGTGGTAAACTAAAAATAAATAAAGAAATTTTTAAAAAAGTATATTTTGATAGTATTATATTTTTATTTTTAATTTATGGAATAAAACAAGCATTTCTATAACATTTTATAATTTAAAAAGAAGACTGCACGTGAATCTGTAAATCAATTACATACAATATGCTATTCCTTTTAAATATATAATAAAATTATCACATAAAAACTGTTTTTACATGTAATTGGGGAAAAAATAATTATTTAAAAAAAATAAACTGCACATTGCCTTTGTCCTACTCATACCACTACTAGGTCTACACTCCAAAGAGATCACAGAAAAAGGAAAAGGACCCATTTGTACAATAATATGATTGTTGTCATTCAGTTGTTTCAATGGCATTCAACTCTCTGTGACCCTATTTGAGGTTTTCTTGGCAAAGATACTAGAACGGTTTGCCATTTCCTCCTCTAGCTCATTTTACAAATGAGGAACTGAGGCAAACAGGGTTAAGTGACTTGCCCAGGGTCACACCAGTACCTATCTGAAGTCACATTTGAACTCAGGAAGATAAGTCTTTCTGACTCCAGGCCCAGTACTGTGTCACCTAGCTTCCCCAAATATGTGGTAGCAAAGAACTAGAAATTAAAGAGATGCCCTTCAACTGGGTAATGGCTAAAAAAGTTATGATATACAAATGCAAAGGAATACTAGAAAAACCTGGGAAGACTCATATGAAGTGAGGCAAAGTGAAGGAAGTGAAAAGAATGATTAGAACAGTTTGTACAAATTGTGAAAAATAATCAACGCTGAAATATTAAGTAATTCTGATCAATGCATAAGCTCTTCATAACCTGGACAATTTCTACCTTTCCAATCTTCTTATCTTCTACTCTCTTCCATAATCTATAATCTAGGCATATTGGTGTACTTTCTGTTCCTTGCATTAGACACTCCCTCTCCCATCTCCATGCCTATTTGTTTGCTGTTTCCCATGCCTAGAATATCTTCCTTCCCAACCTCTGACTCTTAGAATACCCAGCTTCCTTTAAAAGTCTGCTTTTTTTAAAGTATCGCTTTCCCTAGGAGACCTTTCCTGGTTCTACAGTTAAGAAACTAATTCTGGCAGCTGAGTGGAAGATAGAATGGAGTGGGGGGAAACAGGAGACAGAGAGGTCAATTAGAAGACTATTGCAACAATCTAAGCAAGAGATGAGAAGGTGCTGAACTAAGATAATGGTGGTCTGAGTGGAGATAAGGGGACACAGGTGAGATGTAGAAAAAGAAACTTCAAGAGTTGACAACTGACTAGATAGACAAGTGAGGGTGAGTGAGAAGAGTCAAGGTATATCAGAGATATATGCTAAACAAAGAACTATGCTTTTTTTAAACACTCCTAATCTGTACCATTATTTTAAGTTATATTTTTCATCACACTAGGAAACTGTGGCAAATAGATCTCCATATATAGGAAAAAGGTACTAATGCATAGCTAGGGATAAGAAATCTTATATAGCAAGCTTAGTGCATCTTCCTGAAAAATAAATTAGGATAAAAGAAGATAACACTCAAGATTCTTTAGTCGAACCATCTTTCCCAAGCAAAACAAAACTAAAATTTCTTTTGAATGGAAATCTCTATTTCCGTATAAGATATTCTTAAGCTTATAAGATATGAGGTGATATTACAAAATTGAGTTGGGCTATTTTTAGAAATGACACACCCCATATAACCAGATATTTTTAGATTATCACATCCACTTATGACATATCCAGTCTTTAAAATAGGTATCTTTTAGTCAGCTGTTTTTAAAGACAAGTACCGCCTTGATGTATTATTTATCAAACCACTTGTCAAAAATCAAAATGTAGCAAAAAGACTGAAAAAACAGCATGCTGAGAAGGAGAATAAAGAGCTCAAAGATCTAAAGTACATGGTGTTTAGAGAAATGGAACCTAAGTACTGTCAACTTCCAACTAACCTGACCACAAACAGGCCATTCATTCATGGTACCAAACCAAGTGGGGAATGACACCCAGGGATTCTGGTGTGAAGAATATCTTCATAATGTCTGACAGAGTTATTTACCACATACCTATCACTATGGAGCATGGGACTCCAGGATTATTCATTCCAGAAAACTGTGGGGGTGAGAGGTGGGGAAGTAAGGGGGGGGCAGGGAGCAGAGCTAACATGGCAGCTGGAAAGCAGGGATTTCCATGACCTCTCCCCAAGTCCCCCCAAAAACCTATAAAAAATGGCTCTGAACAAATTCTACAGCTACAGAACCCACGAAATAGCAAAGGGAAGCAACGTTCCAGCCCAGGACAGCCTGGAAGGTCGCCGGGTAAGGTCTATCACATGCATCTGGGAGCAGAGAGGAACAGAGCCCAGCGTGGGCTGGGCCCGGACCAACCAGACCTGGAGCCGGGCAGAACAGGCCCTAGCACCCTGAATCAGTGAGCTGTGGCAGTTACCAGACTTCTCAACCCACAAACACCAAAGACAACGGTTAGTGGGAAAAGCTGCTGGGACAGAGTGAAAGGATTTCTCGGTTCAGCCACTGGAGGGGGGGGGGGGTGAGTGGAGGTGGTGCAGCTCTGAGGACAGAACTACAGCTGCAGTTGCTTCCAGCCCCAGGCCCACCTGGTGGGAGGAATTAAGTGGCAGATCAGAGAAGGAGTGCAGAGCCTGCTCAAATCTGAGTCTCAATCCTGGTTGGCTGTTCTTGGGGGTGGAGGCACACTGGTGTGGCAGAGTTTGCTGTGTAGAAATAGCTCTCAAAACAACAGTGCATCCCCTCAAGCTTTGAACAAAGTACTCTGTACTCTACAAGCAGTCATACCCCCACAAAAACTCAAGGGTCAAGTAGTTGGCTGGGAACATGGCTAGGCAGCGAAAATGGACTCAGATTCAGACTCAGACTTTGGAATCTTTCTTTGGTGACAAAGAAGGCCAAAACATACAGCCAGAAGAAGTCAAAGTCAAAGAGCCTACATCAAAAGCCTCCAAGAAAAACATGAACTGGTCTCAGGCCATGGAAGAGCTCAAAAAGGATTTGGAAAAGCAAGTTAGAGAAGTAGAGGAAAAATTGGGAAGAGAAATGAGAAGGATGCAAGAAAACCATGAAAAACAAGTCAATGACTTGCTAAAGGAGACCCAAAAAAATACTGAAGAAAATAATACCTTAAAAAATATACTAACTCAAATGGCAAAAGAGCTCCAAAAAGCCAATGAGGAGAAGAATGCCTTGAAAGGCAGTATTAGCCAAATGGAAAAGGAGAGTCCAAAAGACCACTGAAGAAAATACTACCTTAAAAATTAGATTGGAACGAGTGAAAGCTAATGACTTTATGAGATATCAGGATATTATAAAACAGAACCAAAGGAATGAAAAAGTAGAAGACAATGTGAAATATCTCACTGGAAAAACCACTGAGCTGGAAAATAGACCCAGGAAAGATAATTTAAAAATTATTGGAGTACCTGAAAGCCATGATCAAAAAAAGAGCTTGGATTATCATCTTTCACAAAATTATCAAGGAGAACTGCCCTGATATTCTAGAGCCAAAGGGTAAAATAAAAATTGAAAGAAGCCGGGAAAAGGACCCATACATACAAGGATATTTATAGCGGCTCTTTTTGTGGTAGCCAAGAATTGGAAATCAAAGGGATGCCCATCAATTGGGGAATGGCTGAACAAGCTGTGGTATATGAAGGTAATGGAATACTATTGTGCCATAAGAAATGGGGATGATATGGACTTCGTAACAACCTGGAAAAACCTACACGACATAATGCTGAGTGAGCGGAGCAGAGTCAGGAGAACATTGTACACAACCATAGATATGTGGATTCCGTGAGGACCAATCCTGAGGTACTTCGCTCTTCTCAGCAACGTAAGGTGCAAGGACAACTCCAGGGGACTCACGATGGAGAATGCTATCTTCATCCAGAGAAAGAACTGTGAAGTTTGAATACAGATTGAGGCGAACTACATGCTCACCTTTTTTGCTTCTCTTTTGTTTTTGTGTTTTGTTTTTTTTTGGTTCTGTCTCTTCTTTCTCATGATTCATTCCATTGGTCATAATTCTTCTCCACAACTTGACTAGTGTATAAACTAATTCAATGCGAAGTTATACATGGTAGTTATATGAGATTCTAGGCCATCTTGGGGAGGGAGGGGGGAGGAAGGGGAGAAAATCTGGAACTCAAAATTATGTAGAACCATGTGTGGTAAACTAAAAATAAATAAATAAATTTTTAAAAATGAATAATATGCATATAAGTAGAAAAAAAAAAAGAAATTGAAAGAATCCACTGATCACCTTCTCAAAAAGATCCCAAAAAGAAAACTTCTAGGAATATTGTCACCAAATTCCAGAGCTCCCAGATCAAGGATAAAATAATGCAAGCAGCCAGAAAGAAACAATTTGAGTATTGTGGAAACACAATAAGAATAACACAAGATCTAGCAGCTTCTACATTAAGGGATCAAAGGACTTGCAATATGATATTCCAGAGGTCAATGGAGCTAGGATTAAAACCAAGAATCACCTACCCAGCAAAACTTAAGTGTCATGCTCCAAGGCAAAATATTGACTTTCAATAAAATAGAGGACTTTCAAGCTTTCTCAGTGAAAAGACCAGAGCTGAATAGAAAATCTGACTTTCAAACACAAGAATCAAGGGAAGCATGAAAAGACCTATGATTTCAGAGATGTGGGGAAGTCTGGATACAGAAACTATCTGCATGGAGTACTTTGTATCTTACCATCTCATTGAGTTGCCTAAGGTGCCTTAGAGGTTAAAAATTTGCCAAAAGTCACAGGACTATCAGTGTCAGAGGAATGACTTGAATATGAAGATTGCTTCCCTTCTATGATACCATCCTACTAGCTGAAAATGTAATAAGAGAAAAGCTAATACAGAGACTAGGTTCAAGGAGAAAGAAAACAGGAAAAGGCTAATAAAGAATGTCCATAAAAGAAAAAAAGTTTATAGGGGAAAACAGCCTTCAGACAAAACTAGGTATCTAACTATAATCACACAAGGTGCAAATACTCTATTCTTAACTCAGCCAAAATCTACTCAAATAGGCGACAGAACATCCAGACTGCATACTTTGCTGAGTTCACTAAATGTTTTTATATCGTGTGCATGCGCACACACACACACCTTAAGTCACTACTTGAGGGTATGTGAAGGGGGTACTTTAAAGAGTAGGGAGAAAAGAGCTGTGAAATTTATAACCTCAGTTTTTGTTTTGTCTTGATTGTTTGGCTTCATTAATTCCTTGAGGGCAAAGACTATTTCTTTTTGTTCTTTGTATCCCCAGTGCCAACCATAGTTCCTGGTAGGCATATAGTAGGCACTTAATAAATGCATGTTGATAGAACTGACTGAAATTATGAGCACGAAAGCACATTCCCAATTTAGATAAGCAGAGACAGGCAGACAGGCACACTGCTGTTTGTCATCAGTGGCACAGACCACTGGACTGCTTTATCCTCATTGGGTTGGGGTGGAAGGGAAGTATCTCTGTGCCAAAGAACCCCACAGTTTTCCATTCGTGAAAACTCTCATGCTGTCTATTATGAGGTAAAGGGCAGTAGAATTTTGATTCCCAATTATATTCATGAGTAAGTTGAAAAAAAAAAAGGAAATAAGTCTCTTCAGCAGAAAGGGAAAATGTTCCCTATTACAGATTTCGAAGAGGCCACTACTGACACTTGCACTAAAACTTTGATTTCATTTTTTATAGTACTAAAGCTGGTTACCAATAAGCCCACCATTCCATTTATTATTTTGGGTACCATTTCCCAGAGTTGTAGGAAGTAAAGAGCTCTGCCTATGTTTCTAGGGAGTCAAGAGCACTCTTTTACCAACATGAATCAATCAATCAACAAGCATTAAGTCTCAAGGACTAGGGATACAAAAAACCAAAGAACTTATATTCTAATGGGGAAAAGAACATGTACATATACAGTTATATATGCAAGACACATATAAAACAGATACAAGTTAAACATAGAGTGGAAGACACTAGAAGTTAGGGTAAACAGGAAAATCCTCCTACCAAAAGTGTTGCTTGAGCAAAGCCTCCCGAAAGAAGGCAGAGATGTTAAGAGGCAAGTACAAACAGAAAGCATTGCAGTTATAGAGGATAACCAGTGCAAAGGCAAAAAGAGAGATGAATATCCCCTTTGTGAACAACAATAAGTAGACCAGTAGACAGAATATGTATGTACATAGGAATGATGTGTAAATAAACTGGAAAGACAGGAAAGGGCCAGGTTCTTGAGAACTTTAAATGTCAAACGGGAGACTTTCTATTTGATCATAGAGGTAAGAGAGAGCCACTAGTTTCGTGAGTGGGGGGAGGTAAGTATACTGCATTTTCTGCATGGAAGATGAACTGAAGGGAAGAGAACAATGAGGCAGGGACACCATTTAAAAGATTACTGCCATAGTACAACTAAGAGGCAATATGGTCCTGAAATATCATGATCACGTGAGAAGTAAAGAGGAACATATATGACACATGTGAAGATTGCCAAGATTCGACAAATAACTGGATATGTTAGATGAATGAGAAATCAGAATGACAAAGTTGTGAACCTGTATAGATGATGGTGCTCTCAATAATAATGGGAAAGTTATTAAGAAGAGGGAAGGATTTGAGAGGAAATGTAATAAGTTCTGTATTAAGACACAAGAGTTTTGAGATGCATAAAGGACACTGAATTCAAAATGTCCAGAGTCTTGACGGTGGACTGGAGCTCAGAAGAGAGACAAAGCCTAGACATATGAGTGAGTAATGTGAGTCATCTGCATAAAGATGATAACTGAATCCACGAGGAATGGATGAGATTAACAAGTGAAGAATAAAGAAAGAAAAGAAAAGGCCTAAGACAAAGCCTTGGCAATACACTCAGGTACTGGAAATGACATTAATGAAGATCTAGCAAAGAAAACTGAGAAAGAGAAGCCAGGTAGGAGAACTAAGAGAGAGCAGTAACACAAAAATTCAGAGCGAAGAAAGGAGGAGAAAGTGGCTAATAGTACCTAATTCCAGAGAGGTCAAGAAGAATGAAGACTAACAAAAGACTACTGAATTTGGCATTCGAGAGATCACTGGTAACTGATGAGAGCAGTTTCAGTTGAGTGACAAGGTCAGAAGCCAGATTTCAGAAGGTCTAAAAGAGAATGACAAGAGGAAGCAGAGGTGTAGACAGGTTTTTCCACAGAGTTTAACTGAGATGGAGAAAAGAGATATAAGACAATAACCATCGGAGATGGTCAAATCTATTGAGGAATTTTCAAGAATAGAAGAGGCTCGAGTGTGTTTGTAGGCAGCAAGGAAGGAACCATTAGGAAAGACTAAAGATTAGAGGCAGGGAGGACAGGGTAAATGTTGAGGAATTAGACTTGACAAAGAGGCTTCTCCGTTAGAGACTGGAATAAAGAAATAAATCACAGTTATTATGAGAGAGAAGAAAAAAAATGAAAGGAGGCAACTTGTGGCCTCAACTTTAGCGATGAAGTATGAGACAATGTCCTCCATTGGGAGAATGGGGGGTGGAACTGGTATGCAAGATCTGAAAAGAGGGTCTGAAATAGCCATTGCGGTGAGTGGAATGGAGAATCAATTAGAGAGTAGTAGCCTTGCTACAGTGAAATTACAGAGGATAAATCTGTAGTGAACCCAGTCACCATAATTGTGACTTCTTCACGATTCAACAGTACATGAGCAAAAGCAAAGAATGCAGAAGGTGGGACGAACCCAGGGCTGGAGTTTGACAAAGTGTGATCTGCAGCACGAAAAAGAAGCAGAGGGTCAAAAGGAGAGAACAGTCTATCAATGCACTAGTGCACCAAAGAGGAGAGAATTAAGAAGGGAAGGTATAGTCTTAGCAGGGGTAATAGAATGGCATAGTACAAAGGAATGGAGAAATTAGAGGTGGTAGTGAGGATGAAAAATAAATTTAGGTGTAGTAAGGCCTAGAGAAGGATGAGATAATAAAATATTTTTGCTAGAAAAAGGGACTTAGGGGGCAGAGCCAAGATGGCAGAGTAAAAGCAAGGACTTGCTTGAGCTCTCCCCCAAACCCTTCTAAATACTTGTAAAAAAATAACTAAGCAAATTGTAGAGCAGTAGAACCCACAAAATGACAGAGTGAAACAAATTTCCAGCCCAAGACGACCTGGAAGGTTGACAGGAAAAGTCTGTTGCACCAGTCTGAGAGAGAAGCACACTGAAGTGCAAAATGTGCCACCACAGACCCAGCCCCAGCAAACCAGGAGCAGGCCTCAGGGGACTGAATCACTGGAAGCTGTGGAAGTTTCCAGACTTCTCAACCTACAAAGGCCAAAGACAAAGGTTAGTAGTAAAGGTCTGTTGGACCTGGATGAGAGAGAAGCATGGTCCGGCCCCAGCCCTGGGGCAGCAGTGGCGGTAATGGCAGCAGCTGCTTCCAGAGCTCTCAGTCCACGGGGGCAGGGGGGGGGGGGGGGGGGGGGGTGGAGGGGGTTGGGGAATCAAGTGGTTGATCAGATGGGGATTGCAGGGATCTTTTTGCTGGCACTGAGGCAGGATTCTCTTGCTTAGCCCAAGCTTAGATCTGGGTTGCAGTCCTAGGTCAAGGAGGAGCACTGGCAGAGCAGAGCTTGTGGTGGCAGTGCAGTGGGAATCCTCCTTATATTTCCAAGACAGAAAAGAGTGAAGGCCAGGAGAGGAGTAAACAGCTCTCCTTTCATCATACCACCTTGGAAGAACTGAAAATTTACAGGTCCCTAGAAGTATCTCTGAAAACAGCCGCACAAAACCCCTGAAGCTTGGGAAGGTACAACCTCCACACTGGAAGTAGAGACCTACCCTAACAGAGCTAAAAAGCCAAGTAATTGGCTGGGAAAATGAGCAAACAGCAGGGAAAAACTCAGACTATAGAATCTTACTTTGGTGACAAAGAAGATCGAAACATACAACTAGAAAAAGACAACAAAGTCAAAGCTCCTACGTCTAAAACCTCCAAGAAAAATATGAATTGATTTCAGACCATGGGAGAGCTCAAAAAGGATTTGAAAATCAAGTAAGAGAAGCAGAGGAAAAATTGGCAAGAGAAATGAGAGTGATGCAAGAAAATCATGAATGAGTCAACAGTTTGCTAAAGGAGACCCAAAAAAAAATACTAAGAAAAATAACACCTTAAAAAACAGACTAGACCAAATGGCAAAAGAGGTCCAAAAAGCCAATGAGGAGAAGAATGCCTTAAAAAGCAGCACTGGCCAAATGGAAAAAGAGGTCCAAAAGTTCACTGAAGAAAATAATTCCTTAAAAATTAGAATGGAGCAAATGGAAGCTAGTGACTCTATGTGAAATCAAGAAATTATTAAAAAAAAATCCAAAGAATGAAAAAATAGAAGATGATGTGAAATATCTCACTGGAAAAACAACTGACCTGGAAAATAGATCCAGGAGAGATAATTTAAAAATTACTGGACTCAAAAAAAAAATTACTGGACTGTCTGAAAGCCATGATTAAAAAAAGTCTAGACATCCTCTTTCAAGAAATTATCAAGGAAAACTATCCTGATATACTAGAACCTAGAGGGTAAAATAGAAATCTAAAGAATCCACTGATCACCTCCTAAAAGAGATCCCCAAATGAAAACTGCCAGGAATATTATAGCCAAATTCCAGTTTCCAGTTCAAGTAGAAAATATTGCAAGCAACCAGAAAAACAATTCAAGTATTGTAGAACCATAGTTAGGATAACACAAGATTCAGCAGCTTCTACATTAAGGGATCAGAGGGTTTGGAATATGATATTCCGGAGGTCAAAGGAGGGATGATTAAAACCAAGAATCACCTACCCAGCAAAATTGAGTATAATTCATGAAGGAAAAAAAACTGATATTCAATGACATAGAGGAATTTAACGTATTCATCAGAAAAGACGAGAGCTAAATAGAAAATCTGACAGTTACAAGACTCAAGAGAAGCATGAAAAGGTAAACAGGAAAGAGAAATCATAAGTTGAAATGTTCACATTCCTACATGGACAGATGATATTTGTAATTCATGAGACATTTCTCAGTATTAGGGTAGTTGGAGGGAATACACACACACACACACACACACACACACACACACACATATACACACACACACACGCTATATATATATATATATATATATGGACAGAGGACACAGAATGAGTTGAATATGAAGGGATATTATCTAAAAAATAAAATTAAGGTGTGAGAGAGGAATGTACTGTGAGAAAGAGAAAGGGAGAGGTAAAATGGGGTAAATTATCTCACATAAAAGAGGCAATTTTTCTTTTACAGTGGAGGGGAAGAGAGGAAATGAACCTTACTCTTTTTTTTTTTTTTTAGAAGGGGGAAGGCAGGGCAATTGGGGTTAAGTGACTCACCTAAGGTCGCACAGCTACTAAGTGTGTCAAGTGTCTGAGGTCACATGTGAACTCAGGTTCTCCTGACTCCAGGGCCGGTGCTCTACTCAATGCACCACCTAGCTGCCCCAATGAACCTTACTCTCATTGGATTTGCCTTAAGGAAGGAATAACATATACACTCAATTGGGCATGGAAATCTATCTTACCCTACAGAAAAGTAGGGGGGAAGGAGATAAGAGAGAGGGGATAATAGAAGAAAGGGAAGATTGGGGGAGGGGGTAATCAGAAGCAAACACTTTGAGGATGGATAGGGTCAAAGGAGAGAATGGAATAAATGGGGGGCAGGACAGGATGGAAGGAAATATAGTTATTCTTTCACAATATGACTATTAAGGAAGTGTTTTGCATGATTACACATGTATAACCTATATGGAATTGCTTGCCTTCTCAATGAAGGTGGGTGTGGAGGGAAGGAGAGAATTTGGAACTCAAAGTTTTAAAAATGAATGTAAAAATTGTTTTTACATGCAACTGGGAAATAAGATACACAGGCAATGGGGTATACAAATCTATCTTGCCTGACAAGAAAACAGAAGAGGAAGGGGATAAGAGAAGGGGGAGGGGGTGATAGAAAGGAGAGCAGATGGGGAGAAGGAGTAATCAGAATGCAAGTCCTCTTGTGGGGAGGGGAGAGAAGGGGCGAAAATGTGGAACTCAAAATCTTGTGATCTTGTGGAAGTGAATGCTGAAAACTAAAAATAAATTAATGTCTAAAAAAAAAGAAGAAGAGATTTAATATGGGAGTGGAACACTTGTGGGTTGTAGCAAGATCAAAGTTATCCCTATGGATATCTGAGGCAGAATGGAGGAATAGGTCATGAAAGCTGAGTAGACTGAAAAACTGGGATGTTGGGGTATTTGAAGGAATATCAATAATATAGTGTGAGAACTGAGTAAAGAAAGAAAGGTGAATTAGGAGAAATTCAAAGAAACTCAGGAAGACTTGAATGGACTTTAACAATAAGTCCACTTTAAAATGGACTTTGCAAAGAAAGCAAAACTAAGAGGATATACACAATGACAATAACATAAAATGAAAACACTAAAATTATAATTCAAGTAAGTGTAACAACAAATATTGATTCAAGCAATTGGCCAATAAACATTAGGCACTTACTATGTGCCAGGCACTCTGCTAAATGCTGTGAATACAAAGAAAGGCAAAAGATAGTCCCTGTCCTTCAAGGAGCTTCCTGCTGAACGGAGGAGACAACATGCAAACAAGTAAGTACAAATAAACTATATAAAGGATAGATTGGAAATACTTACTAAAGTATACTTATGAAATACTTACCAAAGAAATACTAAAGCCCTAGAATTGAGAGGGATCAGGAAAGGCTTACTGTGGAAGGTGGGATTTTAGCTGGGATGTGAAGGAAGACAAAGGTAAGTCGGGTGAGCATTCTGGACGTGGAGGACAACAACTAGAGAAAATGCCCAGAGTCAAGGTATGGAGTATCTTTTTCATCTGAACAGAAAGGAGCTCAGTTTCAATGGTTTAAAGATTACCTCGTGAGGAAGAATGCGTGGTATAAGACTAGAAAAGTAGGAGGAGGTCAGGAGATAGATTATGAAGGACTTTGAAAGACAAGAGGATTTTATATTTGATCCTAGAGGTGACTGGAAGCCATTGGAGTTAACTGAGTGGAGAAGTGGTTGATATGGTCATACCTGAGCTTCAGGAAGTTCAGATTCTAGAAAAACAAGGAAATATTTCCCTCTCAATAGAGAGACAGTGGATTTAAGATGTCAAATGTGGGGCATACACTCACCGTTAGGCATAATAAATGTACTGGCTCATTTTACTTAACTGTTTCTCTCTTTCAAAGGAAAACTATGTGATGAGGAAGTGACAGTAAGTAATGCAAATAAAATCGCACCAATAAAACTTAAAAAATAAAATACAGGAGCACTTAGGTAGCGCAGTGAGCAGAGCACAAGCCCTGGAGTCAGGAGGACTTGAGTTCAAATATGGCCTCAGACACCTAACACATGTACTAGCTGTGTGACCTTGGGCAAGTCACTTAACCCCAACTGCCCTGCCAAAAAACCAAAATAAATAAAATGAAAATATAAATAAACTTTTTAAAAAGAGAAAGTCAGGCAGCTAGGTGGCACAGTGAGTAGAGCACCAGCCCTGCAGTCAGGAGGACCTGAATTCAAATCCGGCCTCAGATACTTGACACAAGTACTGGCTGTGTGACCTTGGGCAAGTCACTTAACCCCAATTGCCCTGCCTTCCCCCCTCCAAAAAAAAAAACAAATAAAAAGAGAAAGTCAAGGCCTGTAACCAACAACTTAATGATATTTTTGAGCATCATTTTAAGTGCTGAATTCTGAATCTAATATTCAGGAAGGCAACTGATGCCTGCTTTTTTTCTGAGCCTTAAAAAGAACACTGATTACTTTTATAGATTGCTTCCTATACAAATTTGGCTTTGATTTATTGAGTTTATGTAAAAGACTTAATGTGGCACAATTAATATGACAGCTGTCCAACTAGTATAAGTCCAGCTTTCTTAGATACAATATCTGACTATGCCACCTTTATGCTGCAAATCAAATGTGAAGGTGGAAGTCTTGGCCCTTCAAGTATAATTCCATATTCTTGAGATACCTATCCAGTACCCTCTATCTCAAAACACATGGCCCTGGAATTCAATAAAATATCTTTTTATAACAGTATATCTTTCACTTCATTAGGATAGGGAGCTTCAGATAAGGAAACCCTGTGTATAAATGCAGAGCAGCACCTGTTCTACAACTTACAATATAGTAAGAGAGTTGCTTGGGCCACTAAGAGGGACTTGCATAGGATCAAACAGACAGTATTGTCAGAGGCAGAATTTGAATGCAGGTGTTCCTGATTCTAAGACAGTTGCATTATCCATTATTCCACATTGGCTCTATTTATCCATTAGGTCACTAACTCTCTCAAGAAAACATTTTCTGTTCTGGGATACCTCCCTCTATTGAACATTCCTTAATATTCCTTTCATATTATTAAGTATTGAAGAAGATAGTCCTAAACTTTAATGATACAAAAGTCACTCAATTTTGCATATTCAGTGGCATCTTTGACTCTTTACTCTCTCACTCTACATCCTATTAGTTGGCAAATCTTGACATCTGATCTCCACAATATCTCAGGAGTCTATCTGTCCCCTTTTCTCCATTCAATTACCAGTGTAATTCAGAAGCTAATCACCTTTCATCTCAACTACTGCAACAGTCTTCTTGTTTTTCAAAAGTTTTTATTGATGTCTTTTGTTTTTTAATATCTTTGAATAGCATCCTATTTTTAAGTTTTCTTCAATATGCCTCCCCCTCTTCCCCTTTGAGAGAAGCATCCCATATGACAGATAGTACCTTTTTAAAAACCAAAAAAGGGAAGAAAACATCAGCACAACCAATTAATACATTAAAAAAAATCCAAAAACATGGACTACAACCCACCTCCAGATGGGATAGGTTGGGTAGGGTACATCCTCTGATATCTCTTAAGTTAAGCTTGATCCTCATAACTTTGTTAATTCACTTTTGACTTTTTCCGTATGGCTGTCCTTTGCATTTATGTTGTTGTAGCCATTGTATAGAATGTTTTCTTGGTTCTGTTTACTCAACTCTGCATCAGTTAGATACTTCTTTTTCCATGCTTCTCAGTATTCAGAACAGTCATCATTTCTTAGAGCATGGTAATATCCAGTACATTCATGTACTATTATTTGTCTTGCCATTGGGTTCCCCCATCCCTGGGCATCTACTTTGTCTCCAATTCTTAGCTATCATAAAAAGAGCTGCTATAAATATTTTGGAGTACATGGGGACTTTCTTCTTATTGATAGCTTCCTAGGGTATGAGACCAACAACAAAAACTCTGGGGAAAAAGGATATAGTCATTTTAATCTCTTCATTTAAATAAATCAAAAATGGTTATACCAATTCATAGCTGAACCATCAATACATTGGTGCACTTATTTATCATCCCAAAGCCCTAGAATACCATTGCCATTTTTTGGTCACCTTTACCAATTTGCAGGGTTGTTTTAATTTGCCTTTCTCTTACTATTAGTGATTTGGAGCATTCTTTTATGTGGTTGTTAATACTTTGCAATTCTTCTTTTGAGAACTATTTGTTCATATCCTTTGACCATTTATGTACTGGGACCTAGTTATTAGTCTTATATGTATACAGTTCTCACTTTACCTGAGTGAACCAAAGCAATTTTTATATGAATGTGAATTAGCCCACAGATGTGGAGTAGAGAAGGAAGGAGAGAGAAAGGGAAGGAGGGAGGAGGAGGACCATGCACATGTGGAGAGAGGGAGCCAGCACATGGTTAAAGGACACAAGAGTGCTGGGGACAGAGAAGCAAGAGCAGGAGGAATACACAATGGGCCAAGGCCAGCGACATGGAGACCTGGCCTGAACCTTGAGAGGAAGAACATGGGGGTGAGGGAGGGGCAGATAGGTGAGAGCCAGACACAGGCACAGATAGGAGAGAATGGGTGACATACAGGGGCCAAGAACAGAAGGAAGACAGACACATGAGGGCCAGACACATAGGCAGGTGTGCAGAGCTAGTCAAAAGTCTCCTCCCCTCAGCACCTAAGGTCTTAAATCAAGCTACCTAATATGGTGCCAGCAGTGGACTCTCCACACTTGGTTCTGCTTTCACTTGAAGGGGCTTTTTTGGAGGGAGGAGGCCACAGGTGAACACCGAGGGGCAAAAACAAAGAGAAAGGAACCACAGTACTGTAAAGTTAACACAGGTGGTTTTTTGTGGAATGCAGATTTCTTCTGGAATTCTTTACACAAAATCAAATTTGCATAATGCAAATTTACATAAAGTGAAAACTATCGGTATAAAATAAGTCAGGCCTGCACAACCTGTGGTCCTCAGGCTTATGGCTTGCCAAAGAATTTCGGACAGGCCCACAAAAAACGTAAAGGAAAACATCCTTTGTATGTAGAGGAAATCCTCTGGCTTGCTGCAAGTGACCCACAGCCCATGGGCCGCAGGTTGTACAGGTCTCAGTTAAATGTTTATATATCTTGGATACCAAACCCTATCAGAGAAATCTGATACAAAGATTTTTTCCCCCTTTTACTGCTTCCCTTATTATCCTAAGTGCATTAATTTTGTCTGTAAAGAAACTTTTCAGCTTCCTATAATCAAAGACATCTATTTTATCTTTTGTAATTGCCTCTATTCCTTGTTTGGTTAAGAATATATCTGTTATCCTTAGTTGAGAGGTATATGTTTTGTTTCTAATCTTTCACAGTATGATCTTTAATATTGAAGATCATGTATCCATTTTGAATGTGTTGGGGAATATGGCACAAGGTGTTAATCTAAGCCTGTTTTTTGCTCCACTGCCTTCCAGTTTTCCCAGAAGTTTTTTATCATTATAGGGAATCCGTTCCTTAGTAATTCGTGTTTCCCAACTGATCAAACACTAGTTTAGAGTTCCATTGTTTCTGATTTTCCCCTGTCAAGTCTGTTCCATTCATTTACCTCTCTATTTTTTAACCAATACAAGGTAGTTTTGATGACTGCCACTTTATAATATAGTTTGAGATCTGGAAGTGCTATTTTCCCTTCATCCCAACTTTTATCATTTCCCTTGATAATTTAGATCTTTGTGTTTCCAAATGAATTTTGTTATTATTTTATCAAGTTCTATAAAGCATCTGCCTTAATAATTTATATTAGCATTGCTCAGCCATTAGCACTGTATATTCCTCCTATTTAAGCTGTTCATTATTTCTTTAAGGAGCATTTTGTAACTGAATCTATACAAGTCTTTTGAATGCTTTGGTAGATCAATCCCCAGATACTTTACGCATTTTGTAGTTATTTGGAATGGGATACCCATTTCTATTATTACTTCTTGAATTATTATTATTATACAGAAATATGCTTGATTTTTGAGGGCTTATTTTAGAGCCTACAATTTGCTGAAACTACCGTCTCAATTAACGTATCTTTGTTGATGCCCTAGGATTTTCCGAAGTATACCAGCAGCAGCAATTAAGGATAGTCGTATCTTCTCCTGATCAACCTTTATTCCTTTGATTTTTTCCCCTTGTCTACAATGCTATTGTTAGCATTTCCAGAATCATATCAAATAATAGTAGGGAGAGTGGGTATGCTCGCTTTACTCTCATATTAATTAGAAAAGGTTCTAGTATATCTAGTGTATTCCCATATGATACTTACTTTTGGTTTGAGATATTAAATACACATTTTATATGTGTGTGTCTACTACTGATAGACATATATAGTTATCCCTTCCACACAGAGGGGGTTAAGGGCATGCCATCCTTGCAATCTGGAAAATCCATGTAAAAGGATTTGGCCCTGCCTTCATACCAGAGAAGTAATCTGAACTGTTATGGTATTAAAAGATAAAATATGTTGCTATTATACAATACTACGCATATATTTTATGGATTTCTGAGTTTCTAAACTTGTTCTGCGTTGTCTGCCGGCCTTCACATTTCTCCAGCTTCTGCCAAATTCCCAAAAAGTTCCCATTTTTTTTTATGCCGACTCACAATATATCAAAACCATGATGGGTAAAGTCACAACGTGGAAGGGATAACTATGTATATGTACATGCACATGCATGTAAATGTGTGTATATGTACATGTATATATATGTATTCAAAGGACCCTCTGGTGCCTATACTTTGTAGGATTTTTAGTATAAATGAGTGATATGCATTTCTGCATCCACTGAGATAACCATGTGGTTTTGTATATTTTAGTTCTTAAAGATTATACTATCGTTTCTCTAATGTTGAAATATCCTTGCATCCCTGGCATAAATTCAAGGCCATAATGAATGACTTCTTGGATAAATCTCTTTAGTTTGACAGGAATTTGTTTAAAAATGTTTAATTTATATTCATTAATAACATCAGTCTAGTTTTTCCTTCTGTGTTTTATCCTTTGCTGGTTTAGGCATGAGGACTACATTTTTCTCATAAGAGGATTCTGGTAAGGTGCTCTCTAATTTTCTTTAAAAGTTACATACTTGCTGTCTTGGGGAGGTGGGGACAGGAGAGAGGAAGAGAGAGAAATCTGGAACTCAAAATTTTACAAAAGTAATTGGAAAAAATAAAATACTATTAAGGAAACAAAAAAACAAAAAAAAAAAGTTAGATTTCTCCAGCATATCCATCAGGAGCAGGAAGTTTTTTCCCCTGGTAGTTCTTTTTATAGTTGGTTCTATTTCCTTTTCTGAAATTGAGCTATTTAAGATTTCTATCTGGTCTTCTGTCATTTTGGGTATATTTTTGAAAGTACTCCTTTGTTGGCATATAACAAGTTCTCATTATTCTTTTTCCTTCTTCTGGTTTTGTGATTTCACCTTGCTCATTTGCTTTTTACTTTTTTGATTTTCTGTCCTCTTCGTTTTAATCATATTAGCTCAAGGTTTATCAATTCTATTAGTCTTTTCAAAGAATCGGCACTTAGTCTTATCATTTCTATGAAGTTTTTTTTGTTTGTTTTCAGTTTATCTATTTCTCCATCTAATTCATTTTCTATTTCTCCATCTACTTCATTTCCCACCAGGATGTTCTCCTGAAATTGCATCTAGGTCTCCAGAAACTCATTATCCTGCAAGATCACAGCAACTATGAAATTCATACCTTCTCAATAGCCCCTGCAGCAGCCCCTCTCTCCCTCTGATTGGAAAGAGTGGTGGATGAACACTAAAGAGCTCTTCCCAGATCCTCTGTTTTTAGGAGGGTGCCCAGGGCAACCATCTAATCACTTCCACCTTCCTGAAGGACTTGATCACATCCCCTTCACTGGGAATCCCCTCCTTTTCAAATTTTTTTAATGTGTTGTCTTCCCCCATTAGATTATAAGCTCCTTGTTTTGGAGTACATATTTGGATGCATATTTTAGGTTTACTTGTTGGTTTACTTGGCTATTTTTTTAAAATGCACATTCAGTTTATTAATCCACTTTTTCTTCTATTTTCTTAATGTATAAGTTTGCAGGGACATGATTTTTCCAGTTGTTTTAGCTGCATTCCAGAAATTTTGTCATGTGGTATCATTATCATTTTCTTTTCACATAATTGATTCTTTCTATGATTTTTTTGACCCACTCATTATTTACAATGTTAAGTTGCCATTTGGGTCCATGTCTTTTGCTTGTGGTCTCTGAACCAATGACTTCTATTGCGCTGTAGTCTATAAAGGATGTATTTACTATTTCTGCCTTTTTATATTTGTTTGCAATATATCTGTGCCCTAATACATGGTCAACTTTTGTAGAAGTTCCATATGGCTTTTGCAGAAGTTCCATATAGTGGCTGAGGAATACATATATTCTTCTGCAGTCCCATATAGGAAATGTCATAAGCCTTTTAGTTCTAGTTTCTCCAGCAATTTGTTCAGTTCTGTGTTTTCCCTTCTGATCATCTTTTAAACTTATCAAAAAGTGAGGGACATTGAAATCACCATTTTACTAGTATGCAATTGCCTTTGTATTCTTTGTAGCTGTTAATATTTCCAACATGAATTTGGATGTTAAGACATTTGAACATAAAAGTTTAATAATGACATTGGGTTTTTGTCTATGTCCCTTTCAACATAACGTAGCTTCCTTATTTATCTTTTTTTGAATGTTCTTGCTATGTCGGATAGCATGATTGCAATATCTATGAACCTGGAGCATAGTAAATCTTTTCCCAGGCCCTTCAGTTTTATTCTGTGTATATCTGGTTTTAAAATGTGTTTCTTTCAAGCAATAGAGTATATGGTTTTGTTATTAAACCTCTCATTCTTTAGCTTTATTGGATTGTTTAATCCATTCACATTTAAAAAGACGAGAATTAGGTTTATATTTTCCTTCATTTGTCTCCAGTATTGAGGGGTTTTCCAAGTTGTGATTTTTTTCCCCTCTTCTGCTATAAACACAGTGATGTGTCTCTTCAGTTACTTTAGCTTAATCTTGTCTTTATGGTAGCCCTATTTCCACTTGCTCTCTTCTATGAGCCCAACCACTCCCCTTCCATTTGTTACTCCCTTTCTCCTTCGGATTTTGATCATTAGTTCCTATTTCTTTCCTGTTTTTATCTGGTTATTTAATTCTTCTCTTTTTTCCCCTCTCATTTAGGCAAGCAGAATACATCTTCCTGTCTTCTTCAACTTCTATTCATTAGTTTTTTATATTTCATTTTCTACGTCCTTTTCCAGAGAGGATTTCTCTCCCTCACTCTCTTTACTATCATCTTCCCTTTATGTCTGCTCTATACCCTAATTGTCTGGGTCATGGCTCCTATACTTCTCTAGTCCCTATTTTCTGCATTCCTCATGGAATTAGAACTTTTGACGTACTCATTCTAGGGTCTCCCTTCTATACAGTTTCTGCCACTGCCTGTAGAATTCCCCCCAGGTCTCCCTATCCTACTGTGCATCATTCCAAGAATTCCTGCAGGTACTTCTATCCCCTAGAAGAATTCCTCTTGAGATCTCCAATTATGTAACCCTCCACTGACCTTGGCCCTCTCCCTAGGTCAATTTCTTTCCCCATTTGCCTCAAAAATCTCCTCCCTGTATCCATGCCTTCCCACTTCTACCAGCGGCCTCTAGAGATTCTGTTTCCCTCCTGAGGCAGGATGAGTAGACTCTCCAACCATAAAATATCTGTGAACATCCAGCACAAGCAATCCGTCTCCTTTCACAGAATATTTCTCCTTACACAAAGGAGCATTTATCAGTAGCACCCCTACCACCACCAAAAGAAGGCATCTCCTTGCAGCTCTATTCTATTGTTTTCCCTCCTCTCCTCTTCCTGAGAGACCATAGTTGTTACCTTCCCCTTACTGATAGCCCTGGACTTAAATTAAACAAGGTACATCATATACTCCCTTTTATCCTCCTCCTCCCCTCCTCCCTTCCATGCACCCTCCCATTTTGTAATTCGGTCCCACCAAAAACACTGATTCACATGTAGGTGGTGTCCGAGATTCTATCCATAATGCACTCACCTCTGCACCATCATCTCTACCTGTCTTCCACCTTCACTTCTGTCTCCTTGTGTATATTTAGAAAGTTTCTTAATAATGGTCTCACTGTTATTGTAGCTGCTGCTGTCCTTGGCTGTTGCATTCATTCATACCTTCTGCATTTCTGCTGTCTGGGGTGTTGAAGAAGCAAAAAAAACAAACAAACAAAAAAAAAACCTCTTCAAGTCTGGCTTTCTGAGAATGTTTTCTACTCCTCTATCACTGATCTGTCTTTGTTCACTTATGTTTTAGCTCAACTTGCAAGGTAAGTCACCCTGGGCTATATCTTGAGCTCCACTGTTCTTTAGAATGTATCACTCCATTCTGTCCTGTGTTTTCTGGTGGAGCCATCTTGTATTATTGAAATTTCCTTTTCTTTGTATTTGAAGGTCTTCCTCCTAGTCACTAGCAGAATTTGTTGTTTCTCAATAGAATTATTAAATTTAGCCAATATGTATCTTGGAATTTGAAACCTTGGTTTTGTGGTAAGGTTTTGTTTTGTTTTTTTTCTGGAGACAATCTATAGTCTTTCAATTGGCATTTTATTTTGTTTTCTTTGCTTAAAAGTTCTGAGCAGGTTTCTTCTATTAGCTCTTATACCATGGTGTTCACTTTTGATTTGTAGTTTTCTTCGAGAGAGACCTATAATCCTTAAATTATCTCTACACAGCCTGTCTTTAAGATTAATACATTTGCTTGTATGGAAAGCATGTTTTCTCTTAATGTTATTGCTTTTTTCTTCTCTTCTTCCAGAATGTCCTTCACTTCTTTGTATTTGAATTCCTAATTAGCTGTTCTTTCTTTTGATTCTTTGGTGAGACTTGCCACCACAGATTCAAATTTTTCTATTCTGCCAAATTATTTCTGCTGCCATGAATTCTGCTCTCATAATTCACATTTCTCTTTTAAACCACTCAGGAACAGCAATGCTGTTGTAGTTCCATGCTCTCCTCAAAATCCACAGGGTCCTCTGCCTCATCAAGTGTTTAATAATTTCCTTTGTTTTGCGGCTTTTATTCATAGATAACTCAACTCGAGGTCTAGTAGAGCACAGTTTCCTTCTACTGTTAGAATCTTCCCTGTTGGTTTGTCTGCTTACGCTCAAGGTCTGAATTTTCTCCTTCCTGAGATCTTCCTCAACTTATTTTCCCCTTATTTTCTCCCTACTGCTCACTTTCTGACTCCTTCCCTTCTGATAGTCGTTTCCCTGGGAGCTGGATCTCAAAACATCTCAGCCCCCTCCCACACTAGGCAGTTTATAGTTGAATAGATGAGGTCTCTGCTCCAAGTGGCTTTTGAGGGGGACAAAACTGGATTCAACTGAATGCTAGACTCCCTCCCTCTGGCTTAGTAGAATACCACACAGCCCCCATACATGGTATATAGTCCTGTTCCTTCTGTTCCTCAGTTTGCTTTCCCAGAAATACAGAATACTGAAATGCTTCTTTCTCCTGGGGAAAATTTCTGCTGGAGTTTGGATCTTCATGGCACTGGGATGAAGAAAGCATCAAAGCAGAAAGTTGAGCTCCATTACAAACCCAAATGTATGTCCTGCCCCATTCCCTCTGTTGTTTTCCTCTCCTAAATGGTTCTGCTGCAGCACAGAATGCTACCCCAGTGTCGGTATATCAGCCCTGGCTAATTTCTGCAGGATGGAGTTTGGATCTCTACTCACTGAAAAGAGGAAGAGGCGGAGTCTGGATGTGGGGTTGCATTCCGCTGCAAGCCCAAGGGTCAAGTCAACTTTTACAGTCTTGAAGCCAGGAGTGAGGGGGTGGGGAATGGGGCGCCAGGAAGGGAGGGAGGGGAAGATGGGATGCAGAGTGAGCTCAAGTTAGGCATTGGTTCAAGGAGAGTTTTTTTGTTTGTGTTGTTTGTTTCACCATCATTGGATTCGTGGTGGCCTAGATCAAGGAGGTAGCTGGAACTACTTTACTTCTGGTACATAATTTCTATTTTGGAAAGGTCTGAGAGGTTGTGGGGATCAGAGAAAATGTCTAGTTCTCCCATCTTGTTGGTCACATGATATCTCACAACAACCTTCTAATTAGCCTCCCTGCTCAAGTTTTTCACTACTCTAGTCCATTCTCTACTACTACTACCAAAGTGATTTTTCTAAGGCGCAAAATCATTTTCTTCCCCCTACTCAAACTCCAACAACTCTCTATGCTTATAAAAGGATAAAATGTAAACGCTTTTATCTGGCACTTAAAGTCCTTCACAACCAAACACCAATGTACCTTTATCAATTTAACTAACCTAGTCTTCCTGTTCCTCATACATGACAGTCTATCTCCAAACTCCACACTTCTTGAACTGTCTCTTAACCTCTAACCTTAAACTCTCATTCTTCACCACTGCCTCTTAGAATTCCTAGCTCCTTCAAGGCTTGACTCATTTTTGACCCCTCCCAAATTGTAAGTGCCTTCTTTCTCATAATTATATTGTATTTATTTTGTATGTATTTTGGATATACATAAGTACCATCCTGAGAGTAAATAAGCCCTTAGAGGGTAAGAACTGTTCACATTTGTCTCTGTACCCACAGTGCCTGACATATAGAAGATACTTAATAAATCCTAGATAAATTATTATGATGTGTTATATTAAGTACATATTTTATGTAACAATATATCACATAACATATAATAACTGTAATATTTATACAGAGATTTAAGATTTGCAAAGACCTCTACAGAATTTAATACTTTCTGAGGGACCCTAGTCCTTTACAAATATTATCTCATTTGATCCTCATGACAGTAGGAGGTAAGTAATCCCCATTTCTAGATAAGGAAACTGAAGCAGAAAGCAGTTTAATGCTTGCCCAGAGTCACACAGCTAATGAGTCTTTGAGGCTTCCAGGTCCATCCACTGTACTCCCTAGCTGCTTTGATAAACAAAGTCGTACTTGTCTAAAATGAAACCTGTAAAATATAAGTGCATTAAGATTTTTGTAAAACCCCCCCCCAAAAAAAAAAACTTAGAGAACTAATCACATCAATTAGTGCCCTCAATTCCAAAAGGGGAGGAAGCACCACCCATTGATAGAAAATTCAAACTAACTTTGGTCTGCAACTTTTCAATGAAGACCTAGCCTAAGATGACCTTTCCCTGATATAACTGAATCTAGTGAAAGAAAACAGAATAATCACAATATAATCACATTATTACCCTAAGCCTCTCAAAATATATCATACACTTAATATAAACAAATGAAATACATAGAAAAGTCCAAAATGTGAGAACCAGAAGGGATTTCTGAGGTTATCTTGTCCAACCCACTCCCTTCCATAACCTCTCCAAAGAACAATCCAGCCTTTGCTTAAAGACCTTCAGAGATACATAATTTCCTATTTCCTGAAAGATCTTATTTCACTTTTGGATACCTCTGTTAGGAAGTTTGCTTCAGATTAAGTTGAAATCCACCTTTCTCTAACTTCTACCCCTTGGTCCTAGTTCAACCCTGGGCATTTAGGGATAGGGTAATCAGCCCATTTGATCTGGGCCTAAAACCTCTAGGATTCTTTTTTTTTTAGAAACCTCTGGGATTCTTATGCTGACACCTACTTCCTGGGTTAGCTGGCTCTTTGTGGTTGAGAGTGCTGAATTTTCAGGGTCATCTCTGGCTTCTCAGGTAGAGCATTAAGTACCACAGAGTCCCAGACTGAGAGCTGCATAGTCAATGCACAGCAGTACCTCCCACCACCCCACTTGTTGGCTAGTGCAGTCAGCTGATGCTCATAAGGTCCCTACCCTTGGGGCTTTCTGAGGGAAGTCGTTTGCTCTTTCTGTCTCCAGAAAGATCCTTGCAGCTACATGTGTCCCATATCTAGTTGTACTGCTGTAACCTTTGAGGGATTCCCTTTCGTGTTGCCTGTAGGCTTCTGGCTGACTATTTTGTGCGGTTCTGGAGTAGAAGAAATCACTGACGCTTCTAATTGGATTTCATGATCACTATTCAAACTGGAACAAATTTCAGGGTTTTGGTGGAGTAGGTATCAAGGAAGTCCCCATTCAGGCAGTCATCCTCACAGGAAGTCCAACAAGGACTCTAAATTTGTGTTTTAGTAGAACTAAAATCTCTTTAAAATCCCTATTTGCCATTGAAAATTGCACACAATCTATACTGCACAATATATTGTTGATCCTGAAAAAGTCTGGATATTCATTTTCTTCTTAAATGTTACCCCATTTGGAGAATGCTTAAGAAGGGTAAATTGAAGAAACAAGGAGGAAATACACAAACACCCCTTATGAGTCTGGAATACGAATAAAAAAGTTCTAATAGGTTGGAGGCAAAGAATAAGCCGAATTACTTTCTGCTTATGCTTTCCACCAAGAACTTACTTAACTCCTCTACCATCAAATATTTGCTGAGAATAAACAGAGTAACTACCATTGTACCAGATGCTTTTACTTATTAAAAGCAATATAGAAAGAGTCATAGCAGTAGAACCAAAAACTGAGGATATTAACTCTCTCTACATATTTCAACAATTACTTTTAGAAGCTTAAATGTTTATTAGTATGATCACAAACATATCAATTTCAATTAAGTCATGGTAAACTTCTAGAATTTAACACTTAAAAAGCCCAAAGGTTTAAAACTCTCTAGAAAGTTGTAAATCTGTTGTAGTATAAACTTCTCATAAGTACAGCACCATTAAGCTAACTTGTAAGCATAAAGCAAATGTTTCTGCTCATCTGCTAAAGGTTTAGAAAATTCTCAGGAATCCCCTTATCCATAAATGGGAAAAATGCCAGTGTTTGCATTATAATGCTGCATTATAGTGATACATGGAGAACGAATGTCTGCAAAGCACCCTTCAACTTATAAGAAAAAAGAGGCATAGAAACGCTAGTTCTAATTTACTTACCACTTTCTTATAGACAGTGAATGAGTAAATTTTAGAACTCAATTAAGAAAGATTTTTAAAACAAAATAAAAATTTTATAACAAAAGGAAAAAGTTTGGCTCAAAATCCCAAGCATCATTCTCTCAGGATAGAAAGAATAAACACATTCCACTTTTTTACAATACTATTTCTCCTCCATTTCTTTAAACATTCTGACACATAAACTAATTATGACACGTTTCCACAAAAAAATTACATATCTTTTCAACACTTAATCTTAATATACTTAAACCTCAGAAATTTAGTACATCATTTAGATAACAAAACTCATAAAATTACCAACTTCTATCATCTAAAATGCTATAAGCATCTGAATTTCTTAGGCTTCCAACTGCTTTCTATTTTGCTCATGCAATCTAGTAAATCACAATATAGTGTGCTTATCATCCAGAGGGTGCTGAGACTGGGAACATGGTCAAGCAAAATTTCTAAGTGATGAAAAAATTGTGACTGCTTGTACTGCACCATCCTCAATAAGCCAGCCCTTGTTATGCAAACAAGTAAAAGGGAAAAGCTCCCTGAGTAATGAGGCCCATTCAATTCCTGCTACAAGCTAGGTATCTTAAAATAAAATTCAAACTCCTCTATAATCTCTATCTTTCCAACCTTCCCATTCTTGCTCTGTGAATCCTAAACAGACTAGTTTATTGGATGTTCAACAACTATATCAAGCACATTACATTCCCATCTTTTCACATGCCTGGCCCCACCCTTAAATACCTTCCCTTTCTTTTCTATACCTATGAAACTTCTACCAGGTTGTTTAAGATCCAGATCAGTATCTACCTTTTAACTCAAGATGCCTTACTGAACAATTCCAATCCAGTGATTCCTCCCTTCCGGCATTCAAAGAACTTATCTGTGCCATTTATTTGTCATTTAATTATATGCTGCCTTATAACATCTCACGTATTAGTGTATTGTTATTTGACTTTTCATGTGTAATTTTGTCTCTCATATTAGACAGAAAGTTCCTCAAGGACAGTAAAACCTATGAGTTTTTCTATTTCCCTAACATCTAGCACAATGAGTGGTGTAGTAGGGACTTACTGAAAAGAATGTATTTTCCATAAGGCTATAGGTCTAAAGTAAAGGCTTCACTGACATTCCCAGGACTAAAGTCCTATAAGATCTGGCACCTGGGAGCAGGGGATTTCAGCATATAGAGGAGCCAGAAATCCTAGAAGGGGATGAGGAAAAAAAGACAAATGTGAAGAAGACAACGTTGAGAAGCAACTGGGCATGGCATTTAGGGAGGTGTGGAGTGTCCCTGAGCTGCCAAGGTGCTGTGACTGAAATTAAGGTAAACTGAGGCAAAAGCTCTGAGCATGATCAATTTATTAGCAAAGCACAAATTTGCCAATAAACAGGATCTCAGCCTCCTCAGCAAGCTGACTCCAAATAAAAACTGACATCATTTTTATAGACAAATGAAGAAAACAAAAAACAGAAGGCAACATTACAGATGTAGAAGACAACGTGACTGGTTACAAAGTCAGAAACATATTAACAATCCCTTTTTCTATCTTGTCACTAGAAAATTAATTGATTTAGTCCACCTGCAAGAATAACTAATGGTTTACGGATAACAGATTTCCTCTAATTGTACAAGGAGAGCTAATGCTATAGCATTTAGCAGGTTTCTTTAAATTAAAGTGATTTGTAGGGAAATAACTTTTAAACTTAACTAGGAGAGGAAGGCTGAACTTCTGAACCTATGAACTTCTGAACTTAACTCAAAGACTTGAGCAGTTATACAAAATGTCAGCAGTGATACAGAAAAGATAGCTTCATGCTATTAGGGCAGTCTGCAGGGATACCTGCATTGTAAATTACGCTCACACTATTCTGGTCCACATGGATAGAAGCCAGAGCTAGGCTACTCAAAGCTGCCCTGGCTGGCCTACAGAGTCTAAGGCTCAGGGACCAGAGGAAAAGTACCTCCTGCTGTGACTAAGGTGGTTGAAGATAGCAGGCAGTGAATTTCCCCAATTAAGCATGTAAAGATTTTTCAGTATTCTCCCCAATCTCAAAGTATGAGTTTTCCAGGGATTTGTTTACTTCCCACTATTCACTTGACCATAAAACTCTAATCCCTACCGTGAGAAAGTAGATTTCTTCTCTATTTCTTTACTAATCATTTAATCCTAACTAAAGGTTTTATTTTTTAAAATGCATGTTTCTTGTATTGATTTTCTCATAAGGAGTTGTGACTGAATTTAGGTGATCACTAGACTTTCTAGACTTTCTATATCTGTATCTAGGATGACAGTTGGAAAAGACTGAAATACAATTATCCAAACTACTCCTACGCTGAATACAATAATCCATGGAAATTTCACAATGAGTAAAAAATGAGTTATATGCAGACTGTACAAAGATGCAATAAATATCTATTGGATGAATTAACCTATCAAGGTGAGAAGACTCAGAATGAAAAGATCCAATCAAAGAACAGCATGGCTTAGCTGTGTTTCCTTTATGAAAGAGGATGACCAACTGGCTTTGTTCTCTGGAGTAAATAAAAGAATGTTTTATCCAGACTTTGTCCTCTGCCTGAATGATTAGCTGAGATACCTGAGTCTTAAAAAAAAAAGTTATAGGTAGCATTTCTGGAGTTTATTTTTGTTGTTAAAAATAAATAATCTAGCATCCAGATTATCCTTTCTCCAAAGCAAAGAACAAAAAGTTGATGAAACATTAAACATCCTTTTCCCTTGAAAAGCAAGTGTTATAATGGACACAATGTTTCCACAATGAGGTATGGTTCATTTGTTATCAGCACTAAACACACTTAAAACCACAAATTTCCGCAAGGTGCTAAATGTTTCTCCTTTCTGAGGAAAGAAAACATAACAGGCAAGGTAAAAAGCAAATGAGGGAACTGACTTGAGTAGTAGTCAAGATAGTCCAACTACTAGAAGCTTCGTGAAGCCAAAGATGGTTTTTTATACTTCTGTGTAGGGTAAACCAGCCTAGCTAAAGCAGTATTAGCACCCTGAGGGAAAAACAAAAGGAACCATCTGCCAGATAAAGTAAAACCACCACCTCAATTACCACTTCCTCTCAGACCAATATGGTGACAGCTCAGAACCCTGAACCTAAGAGCTCTGGAAAGAGTAGGGTCTACAGATCACCAACCCAGACACCCCTACCAGAAGTTAGGAAGTCCCTTCCGGTGAAGGGACAAACCATCTCCACCAACTACCACCCACAGGGCAGAGGCAGGAGAATCAAACTACTAACCAGCAATGTCACCTCCCCTTGGATCCCAATAGCCCAGGTCCCTTAACTCAAGAGACTTGGGAATGCTTGCATTCAGACCAGGTCCCTCAACTACTGTCCTAGGGAAACAAGCCCTATGGAGAGTCAACCTAGTTAACTGCTTCTGCAAGTGTTGTGGTGCCCATGCCCACCTCCTTAGCAAAAACAGCTACTGAAGACAGAGAAAAGTTCTCAAAATCCTTCACACTGTCAAATGATTTAAAATTTAAAAAAACCAGATCGAATGTTATCAGTAGAAATGACAGTAAATAAAATGCATTACCATCTGCTTTGCTGCTGCGCCCTAAAAAACATGAGGCCTTTTCAACTGACTTGCAGCTGAAAAATCCTACATGTGTTTTCTCCTCCATTAGGCTGTGAGTTTGTTAAGAACACAGGACTCTGTTTTTGGTAGTGCTTCTTACATAGTAAGGACTTATAAATGCTTTTTCATTAATTTCATTCAATCAGTCTAGATATGTATCTAGAATAATGTCTTGTACACAAAGGGCACTAAATTAATACTTACTAATATTTACTTTACTGAGTAAAGAAATAAATTTAGATTTGGAAACATAATGCCAAATCA
Organism: Trichosurus vulpecula; assembly: GCF_011100635.1. Classification (NCBI taxonomy): domain Eukaryota; kingdom Metazoa; phylum Chordata; class Mammalia; order Diprotodontia; family Phalangeridae; genus Trichosurus; species Trichosurus vulpecula. The sequence goes on along the minus strand of NC_050575.1, from coordinate 100,580,084 downwards.
TTTGTTACTCTTTCACAGCAAACCCCTTCAATTGTGTCTCTTTCTGCTATGTTTAGAACCAGATTTAACATAGCACCTTGCCCTTAGGAAGCACGATGTATTAAAAATCCTATCATAAGGCAACTTTGTGCACCAGATGGCAACTGTATTCATGAATGTCTAGACAAATGGATACTATGGTGGGTATTTAAAGTTCTTCTATAACTTTTTATAAAGTATTTCATCATGGTAGCTGCCTTTGGGGAAAATTTTTTTCTTGTCCCTTGTTTCCTACATTATCATATGGTCACTTTTCCTGTTTTCTCTCATCTTTCTGCTTTACCTATTTTCTGTCTTACCTACTACTTTCCTATTTATTCTCTCCACACTTACCAATTTCTTGCTTCTTATTCTATCACTATTGTGGTGATAGAAATTAATATAGACAGACCGAGGTTCAAAATTTTTGAGCTTTATCGGTTTATTAGATATATCAGTTTATTATATATTAATACATATTATATTATTATGTGTTACTTTATTATATTACTAGACTGTGGGTCAAAATGGCTGTCTTCCTTCTGACTGGCTTGAAGACAATCCCTCTTAGTAGATATTTTAATGAGGTAAGAGGAATGAGAATCACCTCAGTTCCTCCCCTTCAGAAAATGGGATTACACTGCAAACAGAGAGCTGTGCAGAGCAGCTTTGGTTGAATCCACTAGAATTTGGGTTGAGTGAGGTAGTGGGTAAGGCAAATACAAAAGGAAGCTGCATTTGAGTTAAATGGAGGGTCAATAAGGTTACAAAGGTGGACAATACCAGAGTAGAGATGCAAATTACAAAAACAAAATTGAGACTCAAATGACAGGAAGCCACCTAAAGTAAAGGATGAAGAAAATTACAAGACAAAAGCTTGGTATTCTTTTTTTTTTTTAAAGTGTAATAACTCCAAGGAATTTGGCCTACTACAAAGACCAAGTGGATGAAAATGTCTATTGCTCCGATTTCAGCATGCATTTGGAATCTCCCCAACAGTATGTACAGATAGATATGAGTGGGAGGATTGCTTTCAGAAAACTGCAAAGGTCTTTTACCAACCCCAAGCTTCCCATGAAAGCAAAGGCACATTTTTCCAATATTGTCATTTCATCAGTGTTCTACATAGGCAGCAAGATGTGGGCTATCACTGCCTCTAAAAAACTAAGGATAAGTATCATAGAAAGGGTAATGGTCTATATGAACAGGCTATAACACATAACCAACAAAGAACTCCAAAGAAGAACAAGAGTAAAGAATGTTACCAAAAAAAAAAAATACATGAGAGGAAAAGATGGTTTGTCACATGGTAAGAGCAAGAGATTATAGTAGACAGCAACAGTGCTCCACTGGTACCCTGCAGATATCAAGGCAAGCAGAGAAAAGAGTCTCTAGACCACCAGGTAGTCCCTCTGTGAAGAACATTTAGAACACGGACAAGTCACAAAAAAAGGGTAGATATGAATAGGTTGCAATCTGCATCTTTGGAAAGAATGCCCAAAGCTTTGACATCAAAGATTCATTTGAATATTTTCTGGTACATATCTATATGTATACATGTCTCCCCAGATAGACTGTAAAATCCTTGAGGGCAAGGGCTGTTTCATTTTTGTCTTTATTTCTGCAGTAGACAGAGGCTAGCATGCAGCAGAGCTTAATAAATTCTTGCTAACTGCTTGATTGGAGGGACATTAAATAGATACTTTTCAGTCCCTGGAATGGGGCACTTGATCTTCATGTCCTTCAATCTAAACTCCTCCTCCTCCTCAAAATGACCTGGTACTAATTGGTGGTGTTTCACACACATGTTAAGGAATGGCTCCCTAAGAACTGAACTCAAATATAATACACTGTTATTCAGCCTTCTTAACGAGCCCCTTTGACCAATCTGACAAGGCAATCACTTGGTAATATTAAACTTTTTTCTACATAGTTGAAAATATATAGAAGTAATTACTTGGGCTCACACCCAAATACCTTATAGTCACTATCTCTGAAGCCATTGTATTTGCCATTGAGTCCCACATGTTCAGAAATAAAGTACCTTTACATCAACTGAAACTCGGAAAACAGGATAAAATTTCACCAGATCTCGAATCTGTTCTTTTCGTCTGTGAAAAAGTGCTTAGAAAATAAATCTTTAAATCTCCATAGCTGGTTGAGGAAGTGAAAGAAAGTAGTGGAAATGCACTACTACTTTATTCACTGCCTTGTGAATATAGCCTTTCTTGATAGTTTAAACGCAAGAACGCAGTAGTAACTGGCTATTCTGTATCATTAGAGGGGAAAAAATCCTACAACAAAATCCTACAACATACACATAAAACCTAAAACAGAAACCTATCCTATGGAACAAAATTAAGCAGTATACTAAAACAAGGCTGTCTTTGTTCTAAATCAATTTTAACTCTCCTTGAAGAAATGTGCCTTTTTGAGGGCTTAAGTTCACCTGCTTACACACAAGATGACTAATTTTTGACCCAACCTCTATCGCCACTCTACAGGGCTGGTGTTTTTATCTAACTCTTAAGTACTCACGTCAAAATACACAGCTTAAAAACAAGTTACTCCCCCTTCCACAGACACCATCACCACCACCATTATTATCATCACCATCCTGTTAGGCTTTCATTTCCACCTGTGTTGGTCTGTTGGTTTTTTAAAGTCATCTCAGCTTCAATGACCCAAGAAGGTAAACAGTGCACAGAGGGCAAGGGGGAGGGCGCTGACAGAAGGCACAAGACCCCGTGGGGGAAAAGCAAGGGAACCGAACACCTCCACAGAGGACAATGGAAATGAGGAGGGTTTTTTCACTCCCTCCCTCCCTTTCTGGCGGGTGCGATTTGAAAGAACCCGGTGAAAGCTTTGGACTCGGGAAAGCCTGATCAGCGCTAGAGTGAGACGTCCTGGAAAGGAAGCCGCAGGAAGGGGGCGGGGACAGCAAGTGGGCAACATTCGCCCGCTCGCCCTCACTCCGGACGCCCTCGGCCCCGAGGGGCTCGGGCCGCCCCCAACTCCGGCACAGCCTGGCCCAGGTGCCAGCGAGGGGCGGGGAAGCCGCTGCCTCCTCATCTGCTCCCCCTTCCCCCCCACCCCTCCCGCGGCACACCGGCAGCAGGGTGCCCGGGGCTCGCGCCCAGGCACTAGCCAGCCGGGGCCGGAACGGAGCAGAGGCGAGCGGGGCGGAGCAGGGCTGGGCTGGGCTCGGCTGAACGGGGGGAGAAGCGCCCCGCCACCCTCATTCTCCTCCTCCTCACACAACTTCCCAGCCCGGGGGGCGGAGGACTCGCAAGCCCCTCCGCCTTGCCCGTCCCGCCGGCCTGGGCGCGTGCCGCCGCCGCCGCCGCCGCTCTAGTCTCGCGCCTGCCCCCTCCCCGGCGCCCTGCGGCCCCACTTGTCCCTTTCCCCTCCTGCGGACCGGGCCCGGCGGTGAGGGGGCTCACAGAAACAGAGGGTACCACCCCTTCCTCCCCTCCCTCCGGAGCACGGCTCCGACCCTCCTCCCCGAGATCTCCCCCTGGCCTGCCCCGCTCCTACCCCAGCCGCCCTCCCGCAAGTGTTTACCGGTCTGGGGGGAAGAGGAAGAGGCGGCGACGGCGGCGGCAGCAGCTCCTCAGTCCCGCGGCTAAGATGGCAGCCACTCCCGAGCTCAGAGCACGGCGAGCAGCCAAAGTCGGCACTCAATGCGCAGGCGCGGCCGCTCGGGAGTGGTGGAACCAGGGAGAGGCGAGGACTACAAGTCCCAGCAGACATCGGGAGCCCCTCCCATTTCCCAGCGAAAGGTGCCGGGTTTGGGGGCGGGGCAAAGAGGAGGGGGAAGAACCTGAAACAGCTGGGTTTCCCTACGTACCTCAAGGGCAGGTGGTTCAGGTCTAAGCGATTCTTCCCCGGGAGTTCTAAGTGTGAGATGCGCACACGTTACGTTATTTATCTTTAGAGTCTCAAGTCCGGGGTTTGAGTTCTGACGCCGGCAAGTATTGTGCCACCCTGGGCAAGTCATAGCATTTGCCAGAACAGGTGACGTCCTCATCTGTAAAATGGGCATGGTAACTCCGGTCCTTCCTATCTCACAGCAGTGCTGGGTAACATTACATCAGTCCTGGTAACAGCTCCAGCTCCTATACCCTGTCTGCTTCACACCAATCTGGATAATAACGCTAGCCCTGGACGTTTGGCAAATAAAGGAAAGGGGTATGTATGTTTACATAAGACTAAAAAAGAACAAGCAAGCCTGAAGTCCTTTTAGGAGCCAAGGCATGGTGTTAAGACGATATGAAGAAACCGCTTACTCTATACAAAGCTTTACGAGGTGCTGCAAGGCACTATCATAGTCTGTTAGTGTTAGAAGGGACTTCGGATTATCCAATCCAACCTCAGTATTTACTGATGGGGAAACTGAGCCTGGAAGAGGAAAAGTGACTTGGCAGAGGTCACATAAAGAGTTAAAGGCAGACCTTGGACTAGAACCTGGGTCTCTGGGTCTCATTCCACTGGACCACCCTGAGTCCCAAAGAATATAACCTATGGGAAGGAATATAACTGAGTGGCCCAGGCTGTCCTAACCTGGAAAGGCAAAGAGTTCTCCCTTCCACTCATATACCATGTACTGGATTCAGAGGCCACTGGGGGCAGGCACAGGAAAGTTCTCAGATCAGAGTTCAAAGATCTATGCCACAGGACTCCACCTTCCTGCATGAAGGATACTTCATGACACATACAATCATAGCTTAGAAATTCAAAGCTGCTACCGTCCCATACCCTTCTTCAGTCATTTAAAGGGGTTTAGCCTGCATAAGAGTAGAATAGGAGAAGGGGGAATTGAGCCATGGGATATAAAGCTAGAAGGAACCTTGGAGGTCATCTAGTCTGATGTAATTTTACCGAAGAAGAAACCATAGAGGTGAAACATGACTTGCTGATGTTATACAAATAGTGCGATAGTAAAACCAGTAGTCTTACCCTGAGTCCTTTGACTCCAAATCCAATGTTTTTTTTCTGATTCTGCCTTTCAAAAGTAAGAGTGGAAATCTGTTGATTATCCAGCTACTTAAAAATAATTACTTTTGTTAGGATGAATTAATCAAAACCTAGTGTAAACTGGACATTTACACCTTCTTGAATCAATCTAAGCCATTGCTTGAGACTTGGTTATGTCCTAAAGAAATTGTTTAAAAGGAGCTATCTCAGAATAAAAATTCTAAGAGTTTTAAAAAAAAAAAAGAGCAAGAAAGAGTCACACAGAGGTAGGCATGAAAAAAACTGATATTGTAGGAAGCAACCAACCAACAAAAGGACAGAAAAGAAAGATATCCAGGAGGGCCATTGGTTCTACACACTGACTCTACCAGTGTACCCCACTCAAGGATCAAGGGAAGTACTAAAGAAAAAAAAGTATCCTCCCCAAATTCCTCTCCTGGTGCCTCTCTATCCACAGACACTATAATATAGTCTATTTTTGTTGCCCAAGCATTTCCAGTAACATGAATTTTGCCCCAATTGCCAAAGAGGCCAAGGGTTAACTAGAGATAGATATAAATGTAAATTGAAGCAGAGCTCAATCTCTGCCTTAATGTGAAGAATTTTCCTAACTGGGGGTGCTCTGAGAGATTGTTATTGAAACTTGTAACTTTTCATTTAAAATAAAGACCCTTAAGTCTCAGAGAACTTTGTGATTGGCCTTAGGTTTAAAACAAGCTAATTATTTTAATGGTGTTAATAAGTATCGAATAATATGTTATATAGAACAGAGTTTGGAATTTTTCTGTTTAGACCCAGAGGGCTGAAGCAGTAGCAATGGATGGAAGTTAGGGAAAAGCAGATTAAGATCCAATATAAGGAAAGACTCTCTAACAATCAGTGATATTCAAAAATCTAATGGGCTATCTTGGGAAATAATTTTTTAATTATCAGAGGTATTCGAGAAGGGACTAGATAATCACTTTTAATGAATGTATAGAGGATACATATGTAGTTCATACTAGATGATATCTGAGGTCCTTTACATCTCGGAAATTTAATGAATCTCCTCTTGATTTCACAAAGCAGCCACTTAAGGTCACTAGCACTTTGGCATAATGGAAAATGAAAAAAAAATTATCCATACTTTTTATCTAGCGAGGAAGAGGTATACAGAAGGTATTTAATAAATGTCAAATATACTGATGAATGGGTGGTATTTCTGAGGCACCCTGGCCCTTACAGTCCTTGTGAAGACCAGCAAATCTTTGCCCAGGTATAGGCAGGAACAGGGTCTGGCTGTATTTATAATAATAGTTGACATACAATACTATACTGTACATACCTGATTCTCAGCTTATTGGATCCTCACAATGACCTTTGTAATGTTGTCCAAATATTGTTAACTCCATTTAACAAAAGAGGACACTGAGAGACAGAGAAATGACTTGGCTTAGGCTGTGCAATGAATACCAGAGCTAGGAAAGAAATGAGGCCTCTTGGCTTTTCCTTGCTTTTCTACTGCATAATGCTGATGCTTATAATATGAACCCAGGCTTCTGCCCAATTCATCCTCACTCCTCTTCTAGGTTAGGTTCTTTGTACGCAAAAATCACTTCTATCAACAGGCATGCACAGCATGCAACACATAATTACTTAATGCTACTTTCCCATCACAATAGCCAAGGGGGTGGGGTGGGCTGAGGGGTCAGAGCAAGAGACAGAGCAGGGTGAGATTGGCGTCAGAAATGCCAAAGTACTTCTCTGACCATCTGACCTGGAGGAGAGTTTTGGCAAAGGGTTAGGAATAGCTAGAGAAGAAGGGAGCAAAAAAGGGAAGAGAAGGAAGGAAAGAAAGAAGGAAGGGAGATTGAGCATTTCATGGACAGGGGCAGCTAATGAAACAGAAGAGAAAAAAGCAAATGTAAGAAGACAAAGAGTGTACAGGGAAGCAAATGATTGAAAAAGAGCCAGATGCTTTCCTTACAAAGTCCTGAGTCACACTTCCATTTCAAAACTCACCAGGAGAGCTACCCTTTCAGCTTCCTGCTCTGACAGAGGCTCTTATGAAAGACTGAAGGATCAGAGGGGAAGTATCCTGGCTCTGGGATCAGAAAGGTCTGCGTTCAAATTCCAATTCTGCCTCTTATTAGCTGTGTGATCTGCAGTAAGTCATTTCTCCCCTCCCTGCACTCCCCATCCCCTTTCTGTGCCTAACTTTATTTTATTTTTTTTGATAAAATGAAGGGGCAGGGGAGGAAGTGATTACAGGAAAAAAAATTCTCCTTCAGACTCTTGAGAGACTGAATAAACTGAGGGTATCTGTTGAAAGTGACATAAGGAGCTTAGCAAAGGACCAAGGAAGGGCTTATTATTTAAAGAGGCCTTAGAAATGAAGAAACTGGAGAAAGAGAGACAATGCACATTAGTTAAGATAGTTATCATGGTGACATCTTGTAGGGATTTCACAGAGACCCACGAGCCACAGCAGTCATGCAGTGCTAATATTTCAGCTCTTCTGCAGACACTTAACACCCAGAATTTGACCTTTTCCTGAGTAGCCCTAGTTCTCAATGCTATTTAGAATCATAGAATGCCAGTGCTGCAAGTCACCTAAGGCTGTGCACTTGTTGACAACAGGAACTGTCTTTCATAAGCTTCCTATCTCCAGCAAAGGGAAGACCTGCCCGTAGTAGGTGTTTAAGGCAGCATTTGTTGAATTAAGACTTAGGAAAGAAATTCGTCTTCAAATATCTTTGAGGCTGTCATGTGGAAAAAGCATCAGACTTGTTCTACGTGTCCCTGTGGGGCTGAACTAGGAACAGTGAATAGAAATTAAAGAGACAGAAATTCCAGCAAGTCAAGGGGAAAAAAAACTTCCTGTCTATCAGAGCTAGAATGGGCTGGCTCATGAGACAGTGCATTCCCCATTACTGAGGTATTCAGACAGGAGCTAAACGACCTTTTGACAGGTAGTCTCCCTGCCTCTAGTCTTTCCTCTTTCCAATCTATTCCCCTCGCAGCTGACATTTCCAAAGTAGAGGTGTGACACTATTATTCCACTAGTGCTCAGGAAATTTCAATGACTCCCTATTGCCACCAGGAGAAACTATAAACTCTTTTGATCAACATTAAAGTACTTCACAATCTGGCTCCAACCTGGTTGGATTTCACATAAGGAGTTGCCCCTTCTATGTCCTAGTTAAAGGGAGGAAGGAAGAGAATAAGCATTTATCAAGTATCTACTATGTGGGAGGCACTGTGCTAAATGCTTTACAAATATTATCTCTTTCTACTGATGCCCACTCACAAACTTCTATCTTCTGATCTGTCCCCCATGCCAAAAATACTCTTGGTCTTCTCTACCTCTTGGAATAGTGTCACAACTCAGGTCAAAGGTCACTTCTTCCCCAAGGCCTTTCCCAATCCCCTTAAGTTGTTGATACATTCTGCCCAATAGACAATCCTCTCCACCATAATCTCTGCTCCCCAAATTACTTTGAATTTGCTTCACATATACCTTGTATTTATTTATCTGAGTACAAATTGTCATTCCCTTCTCCAGCCCTCTCCTAAGTAGAATGTAAACTCCTGGAGAACAAAGATTGTTTCATTTGTGCCTTTTCCTCCCCAGTCTATAATCCACAGTAGCTACTTAGTAAATGCTTGTTCAGTTGCATTGATGTAGAGAGGGTTTTTGCTCAGGCCTGGGTTGGAATTCTGAAGACCCTTTCAGCTCTGAGTTTGTGTCATGTTCAGTCATTACAGCTATATCTGAGTCTCCATGACCCCATTTGGGGTTTTCCTGGCAGGATTGCTAGAGTGGTTTGCCATTTCCTTCTCCAGCTCATTTTACAGATGAGGAAACTGAGGCAAACAGAGGTAAGTGACTTGCCCAGTGTCACACAGCTAGTAAGTAACTGAGACTACATTTGAACTCAAGTCTTCCTGGCTCCAGGCCTGGCACTCTATCCCCTACATCGCCCAGCTGTCCCAGGTTGTGTCAGGTTGTGTTACCCTAATCCAATATCTTCCTGGAATTACATGAGGAAACTAAGGAGGAGAGGGGAAATCACTTGCCCAAAGTCACAAAGGAAATATTTGTGACAGGCCTAGGCCCCAGGTTTCTTAGCTTTCAGTCCAAGGCTCCCTCTGTGTGTTGTTGTTCAGTCATTTCAGACACATCTGATTCTTCGTGACCTCCCTACTATAGCCCACTAGTTCCCAAGAGAAAGAGTGCTAGATTTAGAGTCAGGATTGGGTTTTAAATCCTGTCTCTGCCATTTCCTGGCTGTGTGACCTTGAGTACTGTTCACTTCATCGCTCTGGGCCTCAGTTTCCTGTAAAATGGGAAGACTACATCAGCGTTCTTAGAATTTGCTTTTTTAGTATTTCAATAACTATTTCAATATATAGGTTTCCTTGCTAATGCTATGTATTTTATTCTACACATTTAAAAATATTGTTGTGAGAAGGAGTCCATAGCCTTCACTAATCTGTCTAAGGGAGTCTATGACATAAAAAAATCCTGGACTAGATGTTCTTTGAGTTGTATGGTCTATAAGCTTATGATTCTAAGTGATTCGTGGGGGAAAAAAAAGGAGAAATAAAGTGCTTTAGATGTTTTAAAGTCTATTAGGCAGAGTGATGTCTAGGAAAAGATTTTAAAGAGATTGCCCCTGATAGGGATATCCTTTGGGTCTGGAAAAGGTATCCCCTCACAAGACCTTTCTCCAAATTCAAAGTCAACCAAACTCATTCAAGGTTCTACTGTGTACAGTACTATGCAGGGGGCGATACAAAGTTCAGCTAAGACAGGATGCCCTGTCCTCAGAAGCATATGTTGTTTAGTAGGGAGAAAACAAACATGAAAGGACAAATCTCTAAAATATAACAGCACATGTAAGTGCATGAGAGAGAGGGAGAGAGGGAGGGAGGAATGGATGATCGGAGAGAAGGAGACAAGGAGAGAGAGAGAAAAGAGAGTATGTACTTATTAAGAGCTTACCATGGGCAGCTAGGTGGGGCAGCGGATAATGTCAGGCCTGGAGTTAGGAATACTCATCTTTGTGAGTTCAAATTTGGCCTCAAATACTTACTGGCTGTGTGACCCTGGGCAAGTCACTTAACCCTGTTTTCCTCAGTTCCTCTTCTGTAAAATGAGTTAGAGAAGGAAATGGCAAACCACTCCAGTATCTTCTCCAAGAAAGAGTCAGACACAACTGAAAAATGACTAACATGTGTTGGGCATTGTGTTAAGCACTGGAGATACAAATACAAGCCAAAAAAAAAAAAAAACAGTACCTTAGGGCAAGGTACAAACTGTTAGATGAGTTCATCCTTATTCCCACCATGATGCTTACAGTACCTTATACTTCTGTCCTCCCTCTGTCTAACCTGTAGCTAGCTAAAGTGAATTCCTTGAGATGGACCACTCTGTCTGATCCATAATTGCAAACCAAAGCACTTCAATGGATTTGTGATCTCATTGGTGCTGACAGTCCCTCCAGCGATACAGAAGCTCATCATGTGTACCCATCATCCCACATGTGACTCTTGTCCATGTTCTCCCGTGATTATACTAAAAGGACTTCACCCAACATTCCGTGAGCCTTCCTGGAACTCTCTTGCCTTTGAGAATATCAGTGGAACCTGTGGATTGTCCATAGGTTATTTTTAGCTCTTAACACAAGACTAGTCCATCTAACTTTTTATGATACATTTCTTTGATACATAATTAATAATTAACATTCCCACAGCACTTTAAGATTTTCAAAGATGATGTATGTCATCTCATCTGACTCATTCAACAACACGAGATAGGAGCTATTATTTTCCCCATTTTATGGAAGAAGAAACCAAGGTTGTGATTTGCCCAAGGTCACACAGCTAGTGAGCATATGAGACTCGATTAAACCCAGGTCTTCTTACCTCTAAGTTAACACTCAATCCATTATCATAACATTACATCCCCCAGAGTGCCCAGCACAAGATCTAGTATATAGTAGGCACTAATAAATGTTAGTTGAATGAATAAATGTTGAATAACCCATAAAGCATCTTTGACAACCTTCCTTCCCACTCTCCCTGCTTTTCCCTGCTTTGATCACAGAATTTGGATTAAGAAGCAAGATAACACAGTAATATTAACTCTGTCTCTGTCATGGAGGTACTGTGGGATTTGGGGCAAGTCATTTTACTTTTCTGTGCCTCAATTTTCCAATCCATAAAATGGGAGAAGGGAGAGGGTTGCTAAAGATCTTTAAGTTCCCTTTTAGCTCTAAAAACATTGATTCTTAGAAGTTCCCAAGTGCATCTATAGATAAGGAAACAGATTAAAAGAGGCTAATATATTGCCTGCCTTAGGTTCCTCTTCTTCACTACCCGTATGGTCTTACCTTCCTAACAATCTTGTTTCACTCTCCCAACACATATCCTTAGGACCTCCCTACCTGCTTGTTTCTATAGCTGCTAACTTTTGCAAGTCCCTTGGACAGCGAAGAGATCAAATCAGTCAATGCTTAAAGAAACAAGTTCAGGCTATTCGCTGGAAGGTCAAATACTGAAGCTGAAGCTTAAATACTTTGGCCACATAATGAGAAGTTGGGACACAATGGGAAAGACTCTGATGTTGGGATAGATTGAAGGCAAAAGGAAAAGGGGACAGCAGAGGATGAGATGGAGAGATAGTGCCATGGAAACAACAAACATGGACATAGACACTGAGAGGTAGTGGAATAGGAGGGCCTGGTGTGCTATGGTCCACAGGGTCACAAAGAGCTGGACACAACAAATGACTAACCAACAACAAATGTAACCTTTTCCATATGTGTGGGGAGGCAGGGTATGGCCCCAAGGCCCTTTTTTTACCTTACAGGAACTCTCAAGCAGGAGGAACAGGTAGAGATGTATACATCGGGTGGGCGTGCCCAGAGTAAGCACACTAGTCTCCTCTCCGAACCTTTATGCACAATGCAGAATGGAGGGATGTCACAAGGGAGGGCCTCCCAGTCAACCCTGAAGCATCACAATTACAGAGGAGTACCCCTAAGGGCTGAGCACCAGGGCAGGCCCCACTGCAGGAATTCCCAAAAGTGGGTCTCACCCCTACTCAACCCCTACAAAAAATTTGTATCCAGATGAAATCAAAAGTCATAGATCAGGATACATGGAATAGGAAAGGGGAATCTTTGGTTTTTCTTGGTGACCAGGAGAGATCCTAAGTATTCATGGGATGCAGGGCAATCATAGGTCTTTTTTTTTTTTTTTAGCAACAGAGAAGAGCCCTTCCTTCCTTCCCTACTCCTGTCCTCCATTTACAAAATGGCCAAATTCTGAAAGTCCAGGTTCAAAATAATTGTCTTGTTTGTCAGAATCCTAAAACCTAGATTCTAGTTCTTCTTCTTCTGAGTCATTATGTGACCTTGGGTAAATCATTTCCCCTTCTCTGGATCTTACTTTCCACCTCTTTCAAATGGAAGTGAGGAGAAGGGATGATCTCTAGATGGTCTCTAAGGTCCCTTTCAGTTCTCACAGACTTAATTTAATCCTTGTTTCGTAATTGACATGCAATAGTATTCAATCATTCTGAACATCAAGTCTTATTGTATAGGACCTTGAAAAGTAAATATTGGACTAGTATCTTGGGAAAGTTCCTCTCTGGGTCTCAATTTTCCCATCTGTATAATTCATAGGTCTGCCACTAAGGCTTTTCCCAGTGGAATGTACTTCATAAAGTTTCAAAGGGACTATTTTCATGCTTCATTGAAAAAAAATAACTTTTTTCCCATTTTTATCTTTTCTGCCAAATAGTTATCAGACAGAGTACTGGAGTTCACAGACTCTTGGGGCCATTGGAGTTCCTTACCACCATGACCAGGATGTCTGTAGCAAATAGGCTAGCAGCATAGCAATAATAAAGGAGAGAAGTGGAGAGATATGTGTCAGGAGGTAATACCTAGAGAGTTAGAGCCTGTCAAGTCCCTCCTCCCTTTACCTCTTTATGCTCCCCAACTTTTTGCAGGAAACTGAGGATGGCCGTTAACCAGTGTCACAGAAGCTGCAGCTGAGGATCAGATCAACCAGGTGGTGTCTCAGTTGCACAAGCCCCAAGAATGCAGCCTTTGCTCTTCCTCTACCTTTTTTTCTCACAAGTCACCACTTCCTCCTCAGCTGTCACCACTACCACACCAGGGTAATGGGGACAGAAAATTTCTTCAACCCAACTGAGAAAAAAATCTCCTGTGTAAGAGTACCTACTGCGTGCAGGGGTCGGTGAAGGATGAGAAAGAACAAGGCACGGTCTAGTCACTGTCCTCAAAGGCTTACAGTCTAGGTAGGTGGGGAACCTGTGGCCTGAAGGCCACAGGTTCCCCACCCCTACTCTAGTACGAAAGGAAAGCCACACCCAAATATAATATGTAGTACAAAGCAGAGGGCAGAATTTTTTTTTGGGGGGGGGGGTAAGGGGGGATACAATAGGTCATAAGAGAAGGGAGCAGTTCTGCCTAAACCATCAGGGCAGGCCCAAAGGGTATTGTTCTCCCCAGCAATGAGTATAGAATTTCTGATCTTGGCATTCGAGGAGCAAGTTTCCTAATCAGTAAAGTCCCGTTGCTTCCTATTACCTCTAGGATCAAAACCAAATTCCTCTATATTTAGAGCTCTTCACAAATATCTTTCCAGCTTTATTACACATTATTTCCCTTCACATATATGATGGTCCAGACACAACTGCTAATGGTTCCTGTCGTGCAGAAACACCGTCTCCCATTTCCGCACCTTTTCATTGACTGTCCCCTTGCCTGGACTGAGCCACCCATTCATCTCTAAGAATCCTTAAATTCTTCCAAAGCTCAGCTCAAGGACCACCTTCTACATGAAGCCTTTCCTGATCCCTTAACCCCGATCATCTTTCTGGTGCTAATACCTTTCCTTACAAATTACCTTGTATCTACATCATTTCTAGTGTGTATATAGCCATCTACGGACGAGAGGTAAACTGCCATAGTGGATAATGAGCTAGCCTTGGCATCAGGGAGATCCATGCTTTGAGTCCTTCCTGCTTTGGCACATCCTGCCTAGTTATATGACCCTGCACAAGTCACTTAACCTCTTGGTGCTCCCAGGCAACTGTCTTAGATTTATTATTTGCAGAGCAGGTCAAGATCTGCATTGGTAGAATGTGGGTATTCCCCAAGCTCCACATGTGCTCCGTGAGGGCTTTCACTTTTTTCTTTGAATACCCAACATTTAACACAGAGCCTGGCACATATGAAGCTCTTAATAAATGCTTGATTAATTAATTAGTTGAAGCATGCAGAAGAGACTAGAAATAACACTGAAGTTGGATTCAGAAAACCAGGGTTTGAATCCTGTCTTTGTCACTTACTGGCAGTATACACTGGGCAACTAGTTGACTTTGCCTGTTGAGGCCTTGGTTCAGGGACTAGACTAGGTAACCATTAAGGTCCTCTCCAGCCCTGACACTCCATGCCCTCATAAGTGTAGTGTGTTTTGGGGGTTGGATTGTATGTTATAGAAACACAAGGCAGGGCTGTTATGAGGACCAAATGGAATCCTATTTGTAAAGCACTTAGCACAGAGCCTGCCACATAGTAGACAATAAATGTTTGTTCCCCTCCTCCTATTAATGAACTGGTTGTTTAAGAAATGTTTGCTTATTCTAAGAAAAAATGCCAAACACCTTCTCCTCCAACAAGATAGGTGGTACAAGGATGTCATTCCCAATTTACAGGAGGAATCTGAAGCTCAGCGAGACGAAGGGATTTGTCCAAGGTTGTAAAGGTCAAAGCTGGGAGTCAAATCCACATTTCCTGATTCTTACTTAGTGCATTATATTGCATTCCAACTCAACACACCTTTCTGGTCTTATCTCTTCCTACACCCACTCACATGACTGATGTTCCAGTAAAACTGGACTTACTTTCCATTCCTGGAGGCAGTGGGATAAAGGCAGGGGTGTAAGGTAGGTCAATGTTTAACAACCAGACCTGGGGTGGGGGGGTGGTATACACGACATACTTTTAAGTTTAATCTGCCTTATTAACACTGAAGTCTAGACAATTAACAAGACAATAAATGGAGCCCCATTTATAGTTTGCCAAGGTATAAATGCACACATTGAAAATTTAACAATCAACTCTAGGTATGGGTTAGATCCAGCATTCCTGGATATAGTTTCCAGACTCCAAAGACCCAGTTCAAATCTCACTGATGAGGGCTTGGGGTGAGAGGTGCTCGACACCCCAAAGTACCGACACACCGGGTCCTGCCGAAAGAATTCAACTCAAGCTTTCTCAGCCAAGGGAAAAGATAAAGTTTATTAAGAGTTAGCCAAATAGGCCTGCCCCAAGACATCCCACCCCTTGTGATGTCTGTAAGGAAAGAGGGCCAGACCCATCTGAGCTAGATTGGTTCTGACCAACTTCATGGAGGCAAGATGGAGACTATATACACAAAGGTTGTGGAAGGGATTGAGGGGTGGTCTGGGGTGACCAGAGGAGGGGTCTAGGGAGGGACTTAAGGAGGAGTCTAAGGAGGAACTTGAAGGGACTGGGATGAGGTCAGACTCCAGGGTGGGGGAAATAGCTGAAGGCTATATGGAAATGACAGACCATAAAGGGCTGGGGTAACAGAGCTAGGGTGTAGATAGTTTGATCAAGATTAAGGATGGGAAACAGGATTAAGGGTGGGAAACAGCTGGACAATAGAGGACTGCGCAAGGTAGGCATTTGGGCTTAATGGTTATAGCCTCAGGCCAAGGCCAGGTCAAGTGGGAAGATTCAAGGAGAGTTCAAGGGTTCAAGGGGTTCCCAGAGACTGTGCCCTCATCATCACCTCTAATGTTTACTACATATGTGACTTTGGACAAATCCTGTCACTTCGTTGAGCCTCTCTGACTCCCAATCAAACACACTCTTTCTACTTCACCAGGATTCATTGCCGGTGGTTGGAATGAACCTCCTCTCCTCCCTGCCCGCCCCCCCCCCCCCCTTGTATCTTTGCAGCCGTCTCCCTCTATTGAAATTCATCCCAGCCTTTAAGGTCCAACTCAAATGCCGCCTCCTCCATGAAACTTACCCTGCCATTGTCCTTTTCCCACCCCCCCACAAACACAAGATGAGAGCATTCCTTTAACATCCTCAGATTTCTCAGAGCACTTTGCCTAAGCCTCTACGTTTCTATTTCTTACTCTTCCTTGTATCAGAGAAGCACGGATGGAGCTAGATGGGACTTCAAATACCATCTAGCCCGTCCCTCCATTTGTGAGGAGGAACCTGAGACCCAGGGAAGTTAAGTTCCAACTCATTTTCCCCATTAGACTGTCAGTACATTGAGGCAGAACCTGTGCCATATTTTTTGGTACCTCCAGCACTGAGCACAGTGCCTTGCACAGAGTTTATAATAATGATGATGTGTATTATTTTAATAACAATTTCCTTAATGGAATTGAGAGGCAGTGTGGAGTAGTGGATAGAGATCTATCCCTGAAACCAGGAAGAGTCCTAGGTTCAAGTCCTACATCTAACACGTACTTGGCTATGTTACCCTGGGCCTCATTCGGCCCATGACACTCAACACTCAAGAGCAACCCAAACCAGATTAAAATGTAATTGAGAAATATTTAACAAAATAAATAAAAATACAATTAAACATAGGTAATAGTAATATATGATTTTCTAAGCTAACATGTGGCCAAAGGGATCCTTATGTGTGTTTAGTGGCCCCTTAACATCATTGCCCTGGGCAGTTAACTCTCCAAGTCTAATATGTTGTTATTCAGCCATTCAGTCATATCAGAATCTTTGTGACCCCATAGACCATATTCTGTCTGTGGGGTTTTCTTGATAAATATACCAGAGTGGCTTGCCATTTCCATCTCCAGCGGATTAAGGCAAACAGAGGTTAAATGACTTGCCCAGGGTCACACAGGTAGTAAGTGTCTGAGGCCGGATTTGAACTCAGCAAGATGAGTCTTCTTGACTCCAGGCCCAGTGCTCTATCTACTGAGCCACCAAGCTGCAAAGCCTAATATAGTCAACTAATATAATAGAAATCTAATATAAGTTAATTAAAATTATAGAAAGGCTACTGATCTGCATTGGTAGAGATTGTTTCTTTTTTTTTTTAAATTTATCATTTTTATTTAATATTTTAGTTTTCAACACTGATTTCCACAAGATTTTGAGTTACAAATTTTCTCCCCATTTCTATCCTCCCCCCACTCCAAGATGGCATATATTCTGATTGCCTTGTTTCCCGGTCAGCCCTCCCTTCTGTCACCCCACTCCACCCCCCATTCCCTTTCCCCTTACTTTCTTGTAGGGCAGGATAGATTTCTATGCCTCATTCCCTATATACCTTGTTTCCCAGCTGCATGCAAAAACACCTTTTTTTTTTGGGCATCTGCTTTTAAAAATTTGAGTTCCAAATTATCTCCCCTCTTCCCTTCCCACCCACCCTAGGAAGGTAAGCAATTCAACATAGGCCACACATGTATCATTATGTAAAACACTTCCACAATACTCATGTTGTGAAAGACTAACTATATTTTGCTCTATCCCCCTTTATTCAGTTTTCTCCCTTGACCCTGTACCTTTTCAAAAGTGTTTGCTTTTGATTACCTCCTCCCCCTATCTGCCCTCCCTTCTATCATCCCCCCTTTTTGTTATCCCTTTCCCTTTACTTTCCTGTGGAGTAAGATACCCAGTTGAGTGTGTATGTTATTATTCCCTCCTCAAATCAAATCTGATGAGAGCAAGATTCACTCATTCCCCCTCACCTGCCCCCTTTTCCCTACTTTTTTTTTGCCACTTTTACATGAGATAATTTACCCCATTCCATCTCTCCCTTACTCCCTCTCTCAATATATTCCTCTCTCACCTTTTGATTTTATTTTATTTTTTAGATATCATCCCTTCATATTCAACTCACTCTGTCTATATATATGTATATTCCCTTCAGCTACCCTAATATTGAGGTCTCATGAATCATATACATCATCTTTCCATGTAGGAATGTAAACAAAACAGTTCAACTTTAGTAAGTCCCTTGCAATTTCTTTTTCTTGATTACCTTTTCATGCTTCTCTTGATTCTTGTGTTTGAAAGTCAAATTTTCTATTCAGTTCTGGTCTTTTCACTGAGAAAGCTTGAAAGTCCTCTATTTTATTGAAAATCCATATTTTGCCTTGGAGCATGATACTCAGTTTTGCTGGGTAGGTGATTCTTGGTTTTAATCCTAGCTCCTTTGACCTTGGGAATATGATATTCCAAGCCCTTTGATCCCTTAATGAAGAAGCTGCTAGATCTTGTATTATTCTGATTGTGTTTCCACAGCATTCAAATTGTTTCTTTCTGGCTACTTGCAATATTTTCTCCTTGACCTGGAAACTCTGGAATTTGGCAACAATATTCTTAGGAGTTTTTTCTTGGGATCTTTTTCAAGAGGTAATCAGTGGATTCTTTCAATTTCTATTTTAGTCTCTGGTTCTAGAATATCAGGGCGGTTTTCCTTGAAAATTTCTTGAAAGGTGATGTCTAGGCTCTTTTTTTGATTATGACTTTCAGGTAGTCCAATAATTTTTAAATTATCTCTCCTGGTATTCTCCAGGTCAGTGGTTTTTCCAATGAGATAGTTCACATTGTCTTCCATTTTTTCATTCCTTTGGTTCTGTTTTATAATCTCTTGATTCCTCATAAAGTCACTAGCTTCCACTTGCTCCAATCTACTTTTTAAGGTGGTGTTTTCTTCAGTGGTCTTTTGGACCTCATTTTCCATTTGGCTAATTCTGCCTTTCAAGGCATTCTTCTCCTCATTGGCTTTTTGGAGCTCTTTTGTCACTTGGGTTACTCTATTCTTTAAGGTGTTATTTTCTTCAGTATTTTTGGGGGTCTCCTTTGGTAAGTCATTGACTTGTTTTTCATGGTTTTCTTGCATCACTCTCATTTCTCTTCCCAATTTTTCCTCTACTTCTCTTACTTGCTTTTCCCAATCCTTTTTGAGCTCTTCCATGGCCTGAGACCAATTCATATTTTTCTCGGAGCCTTTTGATGTAGGCTCTTTGACTTTGTTGACTTCTGCTGGCTATATGTTTTGATCTTCTTTGTCACCAAAAAAAGAATCTAGAGTTTGAGTTTGAGTCTGAGTTCATTTTCACTGCCTGTTCATGTTCCCAGCCAACTACTTGACTCTTGAGCTTTTTGTCAGGATATGACTGCTTGTAGAGTAGAGAGTACTTTGTCCCAAGCTTTAGGGTCCAAGTGCTGCTGTTTTCAGAGCTACTTCTACTCCACTGTCACCACAGGCCCTGTCACAGCAGCACTTCTCCCACAAGAACTGCCAACCAGGACCGCAATCCAGATCCAAGCAGGGCACAGCAAGAGAAACTGCCTCTGGGTCCACAAAGCACTCCTTGCACTCCCGCTCTGACGTGCTGCTGCTAGATTCCTCCCACCGTGTGAGCCAGGGACTCAGGAAGCAGCTGACGCTGGGGCTCTGGAAGCAGCCTGAGAAGCTTCCTGCTGCTGCCACCGCCACCGCCACCACTGCACCACCTCCACCACCCCTAGGGATGGGGCTGGACCACTCTAAACTCAGTCCTGCAGTTTCCCACTGACCTGCTCTTTGGCATTTGTGGGTTGAGAACTCTGGTAACTGCCACAGCTCACTGCTTCATGGCCCTAAGGCCTGTTCCAACTGGCTGACTCCAGGTCTGGTCTGTCCTGGTGCGGCCCTCGCTGGGCTGCGCTCCGCTCCCAGTACCGTGCGATAGACCCTTCCCAGCAACCATGCAGGCTCTCCTGGGCTGGAGACCTGTTTCTCTCTGTTATTTCGTGGGTTCCACAGCTCTAGAATTTGTTCAGAGCCATTTTTTACAGGTGTTTGGAAGGATTTGGGGGAGAGCTTAAGCAAGTCCCTGCTTTCCAGCCACCATCTTGGCTCCGCCCCCATGTAGAGATAGTTTCTTAATGAAATCATCGTATCAATACTGGTCTTTATTAACCGAACCGAATTAGATTGTCTCTCTCTAGAAGTTAGGTCATAGTCTTCATGATTATGATGATGATCTAGTCTTCCTAAACTACCAGATGACACATCCCCATACAAGAAATATAAATCTCAAAAATATCCTAGTGAATTCAACAATTAAGCTATACTGGAGCTAGACCATCATCATAGACAGTTGCCCATGATTGCCTAGACATAACAGTGACCCACAAAAATTTAAGAACAACTTTTTTTATTAATTTATTCCAAGTTTTCAACATTCACTTCCACAAGATTTTGAATTCCAAATTTTCTCCCCATCTCTCCCCTCCCCCTACCCGAAGACAATATGCATTCTGATTACCCCTTCTCCTAATATGCCCTCCCTTCTATCACCACCCCCTTCTCTTGTCCCCCTCCCTTCTATTTTCCTAAAGGGGAAGATAGATTTAAAAACAACTTTTAAAATAAATGTTGCCACACTGAGCATCACAGCCTCCAAACAACATGTAATAAAAAGCTCTCAAAATACAGAGACCAAGCAGAAGAAATCAGAACCACATGGGAACAGGAGGAATCTCTTAGATAATCATCCCTATCACCCTTCGCACTCCTAGAACTGTCCCAAAGACACTTTCAGCAAGGTGACAAGGCTGTTCCCCAATACTTTTATGCAATTACAAAAGACATCCACCTATAAAGAAGCCCACTGAACACTAGGATCCTAGACACAGAGGCCAGCAGTGACTTCTCTTGTTTTGCAGAGGAGGAGGTTAAATATCCAAGGTTCCCCAGGCAATGACAATCCGCACATCCTCTGACTCCAGGGCCAGTGCTCTTTCCATTCTACCCAACTGCCTCTTGACATAAAAGAATATGACAGCAGGACAGCAACTTGTCTAAGAGCCATTTGAATCTAGGCTTCATTGAATATGAAGATGAGAAGAATGAAATAGAATATTGTTAATAAGTGAAATTTATGTAGCACAGCTAAGGTTTACAAAACACTTCCCCCAGTTAGGCCACAGCCTCCCCCCTCACCCCTGCTCTGACTTCTTCCTACCTTCTTTAGGGCCTCAGAAGGTCTACTGAGCGGGACTACCAAAGATGAAACAGACAGGTGCCCTGTACCCTTTCCTGTGGCACCACCAAGCTGCTCTATTCTGTCTCTGATGCAGCTGGCTTGTACCATTGAAAATGCCCTTATTGTTCCCTCGGGAGCCCCACTGGCTTCCCTTCCAGCTGCTAGGACTTCATGGGTAAAAGATTCAATGGGTCTGGTTGTCTAGCCTTTCCCTCCCACCCAGAGCCACCCAGCCTCCTGCTTTGTTCCACAGCAAGACAAAGATGCTTGTCCCACTGGGAGGGCATTTGTGTGACATAGCTCCCTGGTCGGTCTCCCTTCCACAACCAATGCTCCTTTTGACACGGGGAGAGAACCATAGATCACAGAAGCCAGGACTAACTAGAAAGAACCAAAGGTAATGTGCTGTAATTGAAAGAGCAATCAACTTGGGTTCAAATCCCAGCTCTGGCACTTGTGTACCTGTGACTTTAGGTAAGTCATTCTTAAATGCAAACTTCAGTTTTCCTCTTCTGCAGAATGAAGAGATTGGGCTGTATAAGCCCTATGGGCTCTTCCAGCTCTAAATCTTATGACCTCAGAGGTCAGTCTACTCCAATCACTCACCTAAGGCACAAACCCTTTCTATAATATGCCCAAGACGTAGTAGCAGGTTGCTCACCATCCAAACCTAATAAGGCATCCTGTTCCATTGTTGTACAGCTCCAGTTATTTAAAAGCTTCCTTATAATGAGCTGAAATCTGCCTCCTTGTAATTTTCCTACAATGGCCCTAGCTCCTCCCTCAGAAGATAAACAGAATAAATCTAATCTCTCTGCCACATGACAGCTCTCCAAATACTGAAAGACAACAATCATATTCATTGCCCTCAAGTCTTATCTGCAAAATAAAATATCCCTAATTCCTTCATAAACAAACTCATATGAAAAGAATCTAAAGTTTAGATTCAGTCAAAGGGCCACACTTGAGTACCTAGAGGACCACAAGTGCCCTCCAGGCCACAGGTTCCCCGCCCCTGGAGACTCTACCACAATAAAAAGAGCACTGGATTTGTAGTCATAGGATCTGTATGCGTATCCTAGCTCTGCTATTTATTACCTGTGTGATCAATGTTGGGCAAGTCACTTCACATAGCTGGGGCCTCAATTTCCTCATCTATAAATAGTGAAGGAGTTGGACCCCCAAGATCTTTTCCAGGTTCAAATCTATGATCCATGACCTCTGAGTCCCCTTACACCTTCCTCTTTTTTCATTTTCTTTCTTCTTCTTCTTCTTTTTTTTTTTTTTTTACAAATTATTTATTTTTAGTTTTCAACATTCACTTCCAGAAGTTTTAAATTTTCTCCACCTCCCTTCCCTACCCCTCCCTAATAGGGCATGCAATCCAATATAGGCTCAACATATACATTCTTATTAAACATATTTTCACATTAGTCATGTTGTATAGAAGACTTAGAACAAATGGGAAAAACCATGAGAAAGAAAAAAACAAAACAAAACAAAAAAAGAGAACAAATAGTATGTTTCAATCTGCATTCAGACTCCATATTTCCTTCTCTGGATGTGGATGGCATTTTCCATCATGAGTCTTTTGGAGCTGTTTTAGGTCCTTGCATTGCTGAGAAGAGCTGTCTATCAAAGTCAGTTATCATACAATGTGGCTGTTACTGTGTACAATGTTCTCCTCGTTCTATTTACTTCACTCAGCATCAGTTCATATAAGTTTTTACAGGTTTTTCTGAAGTCTGCCTGCTCATCATTTCTTATAGCACAATAGTATTTCATTACATTCATATACCACAACTTGTTCAGCCATTCCCCAATTAATGGACATCCCCTCAATTTCCAGTTCTTGGCCACCACAAAAAGAGCTGCTGTAAATATTTTTGTATAGGCGGGCCCTTTTCCCATTTTTATTATCTCTTTGGGATAGAGCCCTAGAAGTGGCATTGCTGGGTCAAAGGGTATGCACATTTTTATAACCCTTTGGGCATAGTTCCAAATTGCTCTCCAGAATGATTGGATCAATCCACAACTCCACCAACAATGAATTAGTGTTCCAATTTTGCCACATCTTCTCCAGCATTTATCATTTTCCTGTTTTGTCATGTTAGTCAATCTGATAGGTGTGATGTGGTACCTCAGAGATATTTTGATTTGCATTTCTCTAATCAATAATGACTTAGAACATTTTTTCATATGACTACAGATAGCTTTAATTTCTACCTCTGAAAACTGCTTGTTCATACCCTTTGACCATTTATCAATTGGGGAGTAACTTGTATTCTTTTTTTTTCTTTTAAATTTATTTACTTTTACTTTACAACATTCAGTTCCGCAAGTTTTTTGAGTTTCAAATTTTCTCCCCTTTCTTCTCCTCCCCCCTCTCCATCCAAGATGGCATTGTAAGAAATGGGAGGAGGAGTTTTGTTTTCACAGAACTAAAGGTGTACTTCCCCTCCCTCCACCACCCCAGCTTTAGCAGAAACCATGCCTCAAGGTCAGTCAGGTGAGAGGTCAGAGGCTTGTTGAGAAGACAGTCAGGAATTAGGGAGGCTAAACCAGGTTGAACCAGTTCAAGCTTATCTAGGGTCTGGTCTTGGTCAAGTGTCCAGGCCTACTGATTTGCATAATTTGCATATGTTAAAGAGGGAAAGTAGGGGAAGTAAAAGAATGTAGTTTAATCCTAAACTAAGACAAGAAAAATCTAATTAACTTCATTTTTGCTTCTGTATCCTTATTATCCTACCCATACAAACTGTATAACCTAGGAAAACTATGTAAAAAATAAAGATTGTAAACTAACCATAACTCTAGCAGGAGTGGAGGGAATGGTTACCCCTGCTCCTGCAGCTGTATCAGCGTGTGAGTGTTCCAGTGAGCACTACACCCGCTCTGTCCAGGAGCATAATAAAAACCTTCCTCTGCCCACTATGGTCCTGAGTTCTTTGGGTGAGAATGGGCAGATCACAAGGATTTTCCTAAGGTTAAGGAAAGGAAAGCAATGAGCAGTGGAAGCTCGTCTTGGGCTTACTTCTTGTTCCTGCCTTGGGGAGTCCTGTGATCCCCACTTCAGTGTTAAGAGGGCAACCATGCGGGATTTCTGTGGGGAACCCTGTGGTCTGGACAGCCTTCTTAAGGGGCCATCCCTTGGGACTTCCGGCCCTGTCTCAGGAGCCTTGTGATCTTACCAGGCCCTGTCTCAGGAGCCTTGTGATCTTACCACCGTTCTAAGGAGCCATCACTTGGGTCCTCCTTAGGGTCTGACCCCTAGGAGGCCCTGTGATCCCCAGATTAAGGGGGTTACCACTTGGTCTTCCTCTGGGAGTCCTGTGGTCTGTACAGCCTTCCTTAGGGATTATCACAGGGTTCTTCCTCAGGACTTTTGCCCTGTCTAGGAAGTCCAATGATCCCCAAACCCACATTTTCTCACAATTTGGGGAAGTCCAGTGATCCCCAAAACCACGTTTCTCACAGCATGCAATCCAATACAGGTTCTACATATACCTTCACACTAAACATATTTTCATAATAGTCAGGTTGTGAAGAAGAATTATAACCAATAGAATGAACCATGAGAAAGAAGAAACAAAACAGAAACAAACACAACAAACAAAAGAGAGAGAGAGAGCAAATAGTTTGCTTCAATCTGCATTCAGACTCTGTAATTCTTTCTCTGGATGTGGATTGCTTTTTCCATCATGAGTCTTTTGGAGTTGTCTCATAACCTTGCATTGCTGAGAAGAGCCAAGTCTATCAAAGTTAATCATCACAAATACAATGTGTCTGTAATTGTGTATAGTGTTCTCTTGGTTCTGTTCCCTTCACTGAGCATCAGTTCATATACATTATTTCTTATTATATAAGTTATTATGAAGTCCATCTGCTCCTCATTTCTTATAGGACAATAATATTTCATTACATCCATATACCACAACTTGTTTAGCCATTCCCCAATTAATGGGCATCCCCTCAATTTCCTATTCTTTGCCACCACAAAAAGAGCTGCTATAAATATTTTTGTATGTGTGGGTCCTTTTCCCATTTCTGTAATCTCTTTGGGATACAGCCCTAGAAATGGTATTGCTGGGTCAAAGGGTATGCACATTTTTATAGCCCTTTGGGCACAGTGCCAAATTGATCTCCAGAGTGACTGGATCAGTTCACAACTCCACCAACAGTTTATTAGGGTTTCAATTTTCTCACATCTTCTCCAGCATTTATCATTTTTTTGTTTTATCATGTTAGCCAATCTGATAGGTGTGATGTGGTACCTCAGAGTTGTTTTGATTTGCATTTCTCTAGTCAATAGTGATTCAGAGCATTTTTTCTTTAATTTCTTTAATTTCTACCTCTGAAAACCGCCTGTTCATATCCTTTGACCATCTATCAATTGGGGAATAACTTGTATTCTCATAAATTTGATTCAGTTCTCTATGTTTTTTATTTTCAAAATGAGGCCTCCTTAACAGCTTTAAATCTATGATGCTATGATACTGTACACCTATGAGTTCATGTCCTGGCTCTAACATTTATTATTCAAAAGACTTTGGGAAAGCCACTTCCTCTCTGAATCTCAATTTCCTGATTTGTAAATTGCAGATAATAATGCATGTACTGTTAACTTCATGAGACTGTTATGAAGAAAGAGCTTTGTAAACCTGAAATGGGAGTTAAGATATTTATGATGATGATGATGCGATATACTCACGCAATATACAAACTGCCGTACAACTTTTTTCTTTTTTTGGAAGCAAAAGGAGGTTAAATGACTTGTCCAGCGTCGCACAGCCAGTAAGTGTCTGAGGTCAGATTTGAACTCAGGTCCTCCTGATTTCAGGGCCACTGCTCTCTCCGCTGTGCCATGTAGCTTGCCCATGTACATATTTTCTAATTTTTGGAAATTACTAAGTAGCTGATGAAGACAATGACAATGATGATGCGGTTCTCTGTAGCACAAAGGAATTTGGTTGATCTTTATCTGAATATGTTTTGGAATACTGCTCAATATGCCTTAGACCAGAGGATATTCAACGATGCAGGTGCTCAGGCTTTGCCAAAGCTAAAGTGTTTTAAAATACCTGAAAAGGGAAAGATTTGATTTTACTTCCTTATTTCCCCTTTTCTTCCCATTTTCCCCTTTTTTCAATGAACTCTTTTCCACTGAGCACCCAGAGCTTTCCTATCACCCTACCATGGTCCAGTGGGGGTAGAAAGTGATTTGAGAATTAGCATAATGCTACAGAAAGACAGAAAGACTGGGTTACCATCTTGGATCTGCTGCTAACTCAGTGTCTGACTTTGAGCTAATTCCTTTCCCACTATGACCTCAGTTTCCTCTTCTGTAAGATGAGGGTAATAATATTAATAAACCCCAATGGCTCCCAATGGCCTCTCAAATAAAACATAACCCTTGTTTTTTTAGTTTTTAGTGCCTTTCACGACCTGGCCCCAACCTATTTTTCTAGTCTCAGTATACATTACTCACCTTCCCAAACTCTTCAACTAAGTCCAAACGGATTCTCTATATTTCACACCTGAACTCCATCTTAAGAAGTCTCTGTGCCTCGGTGCTGGCTGTCCCTGGGTGTTTGGAATATGCTTTTCCTCACCATCTCCTTTCAAGAGGCAGATCCAGCTTCAACTTCTACCTGAAACTTTTCATGATCCCCCTCAAATTGCTAGTGCCCTCCGTCCCCAAATGTTTTGTATTTAAGTATCTTATATTTATTGTATTTTCTTTGTGTGTATTCTATACATACCTATAGATGTACTAGTTATCTCCCTTATTAGAATGTAAGTTCCTCGAAAAGAGGGATTGTTGTTACTGTTGCTGTAATTTTTAAATCTGTATCCTTTGTACCTAGCATAGTACGTGGCTTACCAGGGTACATAGTGGGCACTTAATAAATGCTTGTCAATTGATTGAGGAGGCAGTGGTTCAGATATTTTCTAAGCTCCTGTCCAGCTCTAAATTCCTGTGATGACAAGGCTTCTTTTTTTTACACGCCTTCTTCACTATATTGTTTCCTTGTCTGTGAAATGAGGAAGCTAGGAGTGGCCAGAACCTCAGTTGTTTACTTGAGCAACAATTAGCCACCTAATGAGTCATCCAATCAGTCTCAGGCTAGGTAGGTTTAGAAGACAGTCTGTCAGCTGGTCACTTAGGTTGCTACCTTAATAGCCAAGAAAACTCCCACAGGATAGATTTGATCTTAGCATAACTTGCAGAGTTTGAAAGCTTTTTAAAAATTTAGATTTCATTAAGTTTGATAAACAACCAGTCCCCTCCTTCCCCCAACCCCACCCCAGACACAATGACATCAGTTTGACAGAAAATCATCCATCTCTTTTCTTCCCTCTATTTTGGGACTGTTCTGCATTCAATCTCATATATGTTGTATAGTTCCATCCATAGCCTTGAACAATGAGAGTTCACATACAGAATAGTCTCCAAGTCCTAGGAAGATTCTTGGTCATCTCTGAACAACATGTATCATACAGCGTTCCAAGGTGTCCTGGTGCTATTGATGGAAACAGACCAGGCCTGGGATCCAGGAGAAGTTCTAAACCCAGCCCTGCCACCAATACGCTTGTGACCTAGGAGGCAAGTCCCTTCCCTTCATTGGGTCTCCGCTTCCCCATCTGTAAAACAAAGAGGCTGACATTCTGAAAAATAATTTGGATTCATTAAAAGAGAATGATTCAAATGTCCATACCTTTTGACTCAGGATTCCATTACTAGGTGAATAAATATCCCCAAGTAGGTCAATGTTAAAAAGAAAGGCCCCATATATATAACAAAACATCTCTAGCAACGCTTTTTGTGGTAGCAAAGAATTGATTCATTGGGGAATAGCTAAACATATATAGCCTAAGAAATGACCCATATGATGAATACAAAGAAGCACAGGAAGACTTATTTGAATGGATGAAAAATGAAGTCAGCAGAACCAGGAAAACAATATATACAATGATCACAACAATGTAAAAAGAACAACAGAATATTCCAAACTGAACATTGTGAATTTGAAATGACCAATTTTGGTTTCAAAGAAAAGATATGTGAACATACTTACCCCCTGCTTTTTTTTTTTTGCAGAAGTAAGAAATCATGGGTGTGGAACACTGCATATAATTTTGATCTGATGATTAGTTTTGTTCCTTCCTCTTTTTTTTTTAAATTCTTTATTATAAGGAATGGCTTCCTGGGAGAAAGTTGCCTAAGAGATAGTGAGAAATGTAGATGATGTAAAAGTGAAAGATAATCAATAAAAACCTTTTTTTTTTAATGAAATGGTTATACAGAATAGGCTCTGAGGTTCCTTACAGCTAACTACAGTTATTCTGTGGTCTCAGAATGCTAAACTATAAGTCTTTTGAGATATTAGTATGGACAGGGGAATCATTCCAGCCCACAGAGTTCCTCTGCCTTGTCACCGGACAATTTCTCAGGGAGAAGATTATGCTCCATACGTACCTTCTGCCGGTGAGACAATCTATTTCACAAGTAGCTGCAGGGGTGTACTGGAGCCAGCTAAACCAGTCTGAGGGAGAACTGATTGTTAAATTTTCAGTATGAGCATTTACATCACCAGAAACCATCCAATGCTATAAATCAAGACCTGATTTATCATTTTGTTGGTTGTCTAGACTAAAGAGAGTGATAGAGGAAATGTTAATAATGCTGATTAAACTTGAGTGTTCTGCATACGTGTCTACTCCCCCCCCCCCCCACACACACACCACCATTGCCAGTTGTTAAACAATTTACCAGAACATCCCTGCATGTGGGGAAACCAAGGCATTCATCAGGAGTGTTTCTAGGGATTTCAGTAGTTAGCAAACTATGTGTCTTTATCCCCATCTGCTGGAGACCAAGCTAAAGTGGTGTGGACACTGCCCAAAACTGACTCAACCCCTGCCCTACCCAAGGGCATCCAACTTGATTTTTAGGAAGAGAACTCAGTTTGATGATGGAGACACGTTGCCTTAAGGTTAAAGTGACCATTAAGGACCCAACACTGATATAGTTACTATCAAACAAAATTCATTTCTGCTCAATTCAATTCGATTCAGCAAGTATTTCCTGAGTACTATGCTTAGTGTTGGGTCTCTCTGGGATTAGGGGAGGCTGGGACAGAAAGAAATAATACGAAATCTCTGTCCTCTCTGAGCTTAGAATCTAGTCAAGAAGCAGAATAGCATAGTGGATAAAATGTATAGACTTTGGATCATAAAGGCCTGGGTTCAAATCCTGCCTCTGATACCAGTTAACTGCTACCTTAGACAAAGCACTTATTTGTTCTGGCCTTTTGTCTTTCCTCCCCAGTAAAACAAAGAAAAGAAGACCTCTAGATTAATTACCCCTAGTATTGTGGTGAGATTAAACAAGATAATATATGTAAAGCACTTTGTAATCTTTTAAATACCACAAAAATGTCAATTTTGAAAAAAAGGGCTACAATGGAGACAGGGAAAACTAGAATACACAGTAAAATTAGAATTTTTACAAAATGTGATAAGGGGATTGAAGGAAGAAGAAATGACTCCTAGCTGGGGGTGACCAGGGAAGGCTTTATGGAAGATGTGGTGCCAAGCTGGGACAGATGGGGAGAATTACTGCTCCCAGGGGCTGTTCCCTTCTTAGCTGACACCCTAGATCAGGGCTGTCCAACCTTAGGTTATCATAGCACTGCATTAAAATAAAATAATTATTCGAGGGCCGCACCTAGAATAAAAAATACGGAGAGTGGGGGAATGGGTGTCATCAATATGACAGGCAAAGACGCAAAGTGCAAAAACCAACACAAAACAACAAAGCAACAACACAACAGCATAAAGGTAGGTGCATATTGACTAGTCTGCATTGTACAGATGGAACACATCCTACAGATCGATTGAAAATTCCATGTGATATGTTCCCTCCGTAACACTGCTTAAAAACACCAAAGAAAATTAACATCAATGAGATTATTTATTAGTGATGGAATTAAAAAATCTAAAATTAATTCCATGCAAATTATTATTTTATTTTTTTGCTCGTGAAAATTAAAACCCACAGGTGGGCCACATAAAATTGCACTGCAGGACATATTTTGGACAGCCCTGCCCTAGAGTAGAGTAGTGGCGTCAAACTCAAGAAGAAACTGATCCTTGCAGGCTGCATATTGACCTTAGAAAACTACAAATTCACAATATTTATGTTGTATTATATTTTTATTTATTCTGCTAAACATTTCCCAATTATGTTTTAATCCAGTTAAGTCAGGAGTTTTGTGGGCCACATGAAAGAGTAGCAAGTTTGGCACCTTTGCCCTAGAGTACAGCAGGGATTCTCATCCTATTTGTGTCTGAGTTCAGGCATTTTTTACAATGTGGACCTATTTTACAGATGAAAAAGTGAGTTCCAGAACAGTGATAGCTCATAAAGGGTCAGAGACAGAGGCAGTGATGAAAGAGCTTTAGAGGAGTTTGTTAGGGTTTATTTCAACCCCGGGCAATTGTCTGCTGATTCATCAAATAGATATGAAACTCCAATATATGAAGTATTGAATGAAAGGCCTTGAGTGAATATTAATTGTTCGTTGTCTCTATAGTATAATTTAGAGGCTGCTCAGATGAGTTAAAATTAAATCCAAAATTTAGGCCACAAATAAATTTTGGCTCTTTTGTTCTTTGTATGATCTCAGGTGGTCATGAGCTCAACTCGAGTTCAGTTCAAGGCCATCTTCTTGGTACCGACAAGCAACTTTCTCCTTGGAAAGATCAATGCCTAGTTCAGGGGTGGGGAACCTGAGGCCTTGAGGTTACCGGTTCCCCACCCCTGGCCTAGATGAACAGGTCATTAGTTTATATATTTACATAGTTTCAATTGCTTCTTACTCTCTTTTGCTTTCACCTCTAAAACTTCCAGTAGATTGGGGTGGGGGGGAGGGGGCGGGTACATTACAATCCTACGCCTCTTCTACCTCTCAACAAAATACAAAATTTACAAAGTCCCAAAGCCTAGCCCCCTAAAAGTAGAGATAACAGGTAACAACTTGCTTCCACAGTGACCATCACCCTGGAACCTTCTAAAAGGGTGGGAGCATTTCTAACGCACATCAGAGATAGAACTTTTCTTGAATAAAGGCTGCATATCACATCTGGAACGTGAAGGACTATAGAACCCACCCCATCTCTAGCCCTCTTACAGTTTCAGTCACCTGTAATTCCAAATAATACACTTAGACACCCCCATGACCTAGGGCTCTGCAATATGACTATAACAGAGGCGAGAGTTAGCACATACTGCCCCGTGGTCCGTGAAAACCTCTCCCACCTCTTCAGAACAGATTCTTAGGCTTGTGGACCTGAAAGGTTGGTTAAAGGAGGCAACAGGCTAGGTGATATATAAATTCAAATGGTTTATTCCCTTGAAGCTAGCAGATACACAATCATGGAATCAGAAGCAAGCTTCCGACTGATAAGAAGAAAGACAAGGTTTAAGTAACCCTTCTCAACTGCAGTTTATGATCTCCATATCAAAGAAAGGAAGTTCTTAGTTGAACAAGACAATTGATAAGGTAGGATCACTTAGAGTTTATGATCACGAGATGCAAATGTCTCTAGAATATCAAAGATAAGAGAAATCCCACTGTTCCGGCTTCAGACACTCTGTCACCAACAGGAAAGATACCCCTTGTCAATCTTATCTGGTCTTTGAAGTTGCTGACACAGAAAGGGGGATTTTTAGAATAGAGCAAAAGCAGTTTGGAGGCTTTGGGTATTATTGGGGTTCAAATAATCTGAAAGGGTTGACAGTCTAGAGCTGTCTAATTTTCTCAGCTCTGTCCTGAGCATGGATGATTGGGCATCTAGGTGTCCCTGAAGCCTGAGGATTCAATTGTTATAGTTATTAGTAATGCTAATGATAATAACCCCTGGTTATATAGAGTTAAATTGAAGCCAGAATCCATCCCAAGTCAACAACTTCTTAGTCAGGGAGAGAAGCTTCACAGGAGCGCCCCTAGGTGTGCATCTGTGATGACTGCAGAGAACAACATCTGGCACTGTCAGTGTATCCTAGAAAGAGAGTATTGGACTGGATGGATAGGAGACTTCCCAAATCTGATATACTGAAATTCTAAGAACTCTCTTGGTCCTGGACTTTACCACTGATCCTATATGCAACTTTGGGTAAGTTCCTTCCCCTCTCTGGACCTCATTGTCCCTATCTGGTGAGAAAATCGAATATTGATTTAGGATTTTATATTTGATTCCATTCTGTAATTGATTCTATTCTGTAATGCCTGAGCCATGTTTGTCTCTGAGTTAAGTTCAGAAGTTCAAGAGTCTAGAACATGGGTGGGGGACCTGCAGCCTCGAGGCCACATGTGGCCCTCTAGGTCCTCAAGTATGGCTCTTTGACTGAATCCAAACTTCACAGAACAAATCCCCTTAATAAATGGATTTGTTCTGTAAAACTTGGACTCAGCCAAAAGGCCAAACCCCAGGATCTAGAAGGCCACATGTGGCCTCGAGGCTGCAGGTTCCCCACCCCTGTTCTAGCAGTTCTGTTTTCCTCTCTGACTTAAATTTAAAAGTTGTTTCTCTATACATCACTTTAATTAAAAGAAAACTGTTGTCTTTGTGCCACTAGCTGCCCTTGTAGAATTAGAAGAAAACTGTTCTCAAAGGATGCAGGTGGATGTATCTGGGAGTCTGGTCTGTTATCTCTGAAACACTGGATATCCTTCAAGAAAGTCTAGTCTCTTATCACTGTGACACTAACTGGCCATGCAGGTGGATGCTACCAATGAGATTTCCACAGTAACAAGATGGAAGGAGGGGCTATTGCTAGCCCTGAATCCAGACTTCCATACAATCATATTGTTTTCCATCATCTATGACACTTCAGACTTTATAACCAATCGTATGGTTTTCCATCTATGAGGCTTCTGGTTCTTTGTTCTCTTGTACTTCGCAAAACGATATGAAAGCTAGTAAGCCATACCTTGTGGTCTTTTGGCTTCCTGAGGGAGCTGAGAGACCCCTTTTTTGGTAATCACTAGCCTTACCAACAAATTGATCATGCTCAAAACTTTGTGCCTCAGTCTACCTTAATTTCAATTGTGACACTGTAAAATGAAGGGGTTGGACTCGAGGAGCTCAGAGGCCTGCTAAATGGTGCCTATCTGACTTTGGACATGTCACTCTACTGTTCTGGGCCTCAATTTCCACATCTAAGTGCAAGGAGAAAGGGTTGGTTCTTCTTCAACCGCTAAAGTTAATGTCATGGAAAACAAAGAGTAGATAAGAGAGTTAATAAGATGTCAAAGTGCTAACATGTTAACAGCCAATGATCCTTTAGTAAAAAGTTGTTGGCTGAGATGAGGAGTCTAGCTTCAATTTGACTTTATGTAACCGTGGCTTATAAAATGTGAATACCTGAGTGAATTAAAAGGAACAATGTGATTTTCTAGGCTGAAAATGGGCAATGCCTCTAGGATTTTAAATAACTAAACCCTGGAGTGAGTTCCTGCAGGCTCCCCTGAAGGGGGAAAAGGAGGAGATTTCTCTTTCTTGCCCATCATTTTTCATGGTGTTTTAGCAGCAGACCTACTTAGCCAAAAAGAGACACCCCACCCAGAAATTGGAGAATTGGCTATATAAGCATAATTGAGGGATCAGAGATACTCCAAACAGATATGAATAAAGACAGGCAGTAATTCCAGGGAAGAAGCAACTCCAAGGATTAGGACCTTTGGCAGCAGAAAGGAGAGCTGGCCATGGACTCAACAGAGCCAGCCCTGGCAATTGAGGGTTGAGCTGTAGAGAAGAGCAGACCCTAGGAACCCAGTTGAGTAAGCTGACCAGCAGAAACTCTGTACCCAGGAAGGACCTTTGTAAGGACTCAAGCAGGAAAGAAGGTATTCCAGACCCTACACTATCATAATAGTGAGCAGCCTTGGACACCTATGTTTCCTATAAGTGTGCCTTACTACCATTGTATTCTGTTTCTGCCCACTATTTCCGTAGATGCTATGTGCATTAGTGGGAAACTAAACTCAAGGCTTATCAAGGAGAATAATTTATGGTTGCTATTGTCACTACAGTATTTTAGTAAATGCCTTTGCTAAAACCTAGTTGGATCCATTTTTAATGGGAAACACACTAAGGTACATTATTAGGAGTGCAGGCCTACAGCATTAGCCCCAGGATCCAGGATAGATGCTGCCCTCTGAGGACCCTTTTGTATTCTAAGTATAAAAGCAAGTTTGGGGAGTATACCAGAAGGGGCTATTATATGTAAAACAAAGAGGTTAGAGACTAGAAGACCTTTAAGATTCCGTCCAGCCCTAAATCTAAGATCCTATGGCACCTCTGAGCTTTAAGATTCAGATACTATGAATTTCTCCTTGTACTTCACCATTTTCACCTCCACCTCCCAAACTTTGCCTCTGGGTCTTTGATTGTTCCAGGAATCGGGAGGAACTGGGCTGGACTATGAGTCAGAACCTGGAGCTGCTCTTTCCCAGTGATGCCCTGAAGGCAAAATGGTGAAAGTGGCTAGTGTGTCTCTAGAACCAAGGCCCCTTTCACTTTAGGCTTTTGGAGTTTTCTACTCATTCCCTAATCTTATTTCTACCTCACTGTGAACATGTAGTATTCCCCTTCTCAGGGATTTACCAAATTGGCCCCAAACCTAGGACTGAAGTAACTTAGTTCAGTGGAAAGATCACTGGACGTACGAGTCAAGAACTGAGTTCATATCCTGGCTCCAACGTTTACTAGTTGGGCCTTGCTTAGCATCATCATCTGTAAAATGGAGTTTTGGGGATTGTTGCAGGGCTAAAATGATATCACTTTGATATGTTAGGTGCGCATAGAGAGGCAGTGTTGTATACTGTTGAGTAGAAAGGGTGCTACTTCTTATTGCTGTACAGTCATTCAGTTGTATCTGACTCTTTTTTTTCTTAGCAAAGATACTGGAATGATTTGCCATTTCCTTCTCCAGTGGATTAAGGCAAACTTGCCTGGGTCACACAACTAGTAAGTGTCTGAGGCTGGATTTGAATTCAGGTCTTCCTGACCCCAGGCCCGGTGTTCTATCCACTGAGCCACTAGCTGCTTTGAGTCAGAGGACCTAGGTTCAAATCACAGCTCTGCCTCTACTACGTATATGAACCCAAGTTTCTGAGCCTTACTTTTCTCATCTGTAAAATGATGAGGTTGTGCTAGATTAGGGCTGTCCAAAATGCGGCCCACCTACAAGCATAGGAATTGACATAAATGCCAAATCAAAATATATTGTCTATTGTTTCAACAAAAACCTAAGGTTGGACAGCCCTGTCCTAGGTAATCTCTGAGGTCCCTTCTAGCTCTAAACGTACAATCATAGATGTGCTAATTATATGTAAGTTTGCTTTGGTTTTGATTCCTTGCTCCAGATGGGAAAGATAAAAAGTTAGAGGTAAGGGAAACTTTACAGGGTGAGAGGAACACCATTGATCAGCTCCTAGAATCTTTTGGGGCATCTAGTCCAGGCCCCTGTCTGAAAGATGAATCCCTTTTATGACATCTTAAGAATGCACCTTGGCTGCCCCCCTCTCCCTCCCACATACATATGCCTTGTCAAACTCCTTGAAAGCCCTCACAACCCCTAGAGATCCTCTATGGGGCTTTTCTCTAGTTCTATTTGTCTATCCTCCACTTTCCTAGGACCAGGGAAAATCTCCCATTGAGCCTGTGGTTATTAGGTTTGAGATTTCTGGAAAAGCGGCCGCCTCAAAAACAGAGTGATGGGGACCAGGCAGTGAGAAGAATGAGGACAGGACCTGGAGTTGCCCCAGTTTTGAAAGGATCAGAGATTGGCCAAGGCTG
Source organism: Trichosurus vulpecula (assembly GCF_011100635.1). NCBI lineage: Eukaryota > Metazoa > Chordata > Mammalia > Diprotodontia > Phalangeridae > Trichosurus > Trichosurus vulpecula. Next base: position 100,544,146 of record NC_050575.1, on the reverse strand, counting down.
GAGGCAGGACCTGATGACACAAGCCAATGGGAGACTTCGGTGAGCTCCCCCTTCCCTTTCCTCTCTATGTAGATAAACATTTATTAAGAGTCTACTGTCTGTTAGGCCCAGTAGTGTCCTAGGTCTGGGAGGTGGGGTCGAGGTGGGGTTGGACTTGGCACTTGCCCTCCCTTAGTGCCCAGGTCAGAAGGGGGACTTGACACAGATAACAATCCCTCTGACATCCAATTACATGTGAGCCTCCCCTGTTCTTTTCTTCTCTTACGATTTTGCCTGAGAAAAGTAAACAGTAAAGGAACAGGTCTAAAGGTCAAGTGACATGTGAGGCCTGGGGTGCTTGTGTAAGAATATTCCCCACCTCCACAGTTATCAGTGCAGGCTCCCTAGTCTGCCAACATGTGAGTCCACTGGACATATGGGAGAGGTGGGGTGTGTTCTGATAAATATTTAACAACTGACTCTCCAGAAGAAAAAAGCATGTATGACACACTTTTAAGTTCAATCTCTACTATTAACATTTTCTCCATCATTTTTGTAAGTGTCTAGACTTAAGAACATCAACAAAATAATAAATTAAGTTCTGATTTATAGCATTTGCTAATTTCTGAAGTGTAAACACTCGCACTGGAAATTTAAAACTTGACTGAGCAAGTTTAATCTCTCCCCAACACACCCCTGGGCATATGTCGGTGCTCTGAGGTTGAGTCAGAGAGGCGGCTTTTTCTAGATATTTGGAGGTGGCAGAGTTGGGCACCAAGTCCTCTCCTCGGGACTAGGATGTCCACAAAGAAGTTGAGGGAAGGGAAAAGGCTGCCCCATAATCCCTCAGGACGTTCTTTCCTCATCTTCACCTTGGGCTAAGCCCATTGCCACCGGAAGGCTCTTGTGTATTACAGTGTGGTGTAGAAGACTGTAAGTAAGGATGATTTTGGTATCCTTTTCAGAGTTCAGTTTCACAGGATCCATGGCCATGGCAATGTCTAGTTTCCAGGTGTTAGATCCTAACTCCCAGAGTAACCCCAAGGATCCTAGACTAATTCCTGGAATCATAGTGACAGACAGTCCTACTGAGGCTGCACTGTGAGATATGGGGTGACATTATGTGATATTTACTACACTTGCACAGAATGACGATATTGCTAAAATTAATCTGTGAGCTTAATGTTGGCAAAATGCCTTCTTTGTCTATTGCCCTATAAAGAAAATGGGCATTGGTCAGTGAGTGGGGAAACCACAGGGGAATCCACGGGAAACCCATAGGGGAATCTGTGTGCCTTGACCAGCCTCTATCAAGGCTTGAGGGGCTTTAGAGGAGCACACAAGCTGTGCCTATCTTGATTGACCCCATCGAGACATAGAGGTAGTTGCCCCCTCTTCTCACCAGCCCCTGTGAGAAGGGTTATTAGGGAGTGCTGTAGGAGTTAGCACTCCCATTATCAGCAACCCATGTGAGAAGACTCGACTAGAGTAAAGTAAGATCGTTAACCCCTCCAATACGGTTTTCCTGTCCTTTCTGTCTGACCAGATCAAGAGTGAACCTGTTAGAGCCTGGAGTCTGAAAACTCCAGTGCCTTCTGTGTGTTATCTGTGAAACAAAGACAGACTAGGAGAAAGAATTACCTAGCTTCAAATCCCACCTTAAATATTAGTTCTGTGATCATGAGCATGTCACTTAACCTTTTAAAAGGTCTTGGTTTCTTCATCTGTAAAGTGGGAAAAACATCCTCACAGGGTTGTTGTGAGGAAGTCATTTTACAAATCTTAACATACTATACAAATGTAAGTGTTGTTATTTGGAGGAGACAGTAGTGTTTAGGATCTTAGGGAAGGGATTCAAGATGTGCTCTTTGGATAGGAGCCTTCTGGGAACAGCCAGGTCAGCATGACAGAATGAAACCCAGAGTAGGGAAGTGATTTGCTAAAGGTCACACAGCAAGTTAGTGGCACAGCTGAAACGAGAACCCAGAGATCCAGATTCCTGGATTCTGTCTACCACATCATGGGCAGACGGCATTTTTGTCTGCTACTCATTTTCACCTATGATTTGCTTACCCCTTCCTACTGTTCCCTAAGCTTTCTCAGGTATCGAGCACTATGCTAAACACACAGATATGAAGTTTTCTCAGAAATCAAATGTTCCAAACCTAACTCTGACTTTTCTTGGATTCTTTGTCTTGAAAATAAATCAATCAACAACATTAAATTGAATGCTTGGATGTGAAACTTTCTGCTTAGTGTCTAAGAGTGGGACAGAGATGTGTGAGACAATAGACTCTGTCCCAGAATCTGGAATCCCAAAGCTGTAAGCTCCCTTAATTCAACATATAGCTGAACAATAATACCATTTACAATATCACCAGTAAATAAACAAGACCTCTAGTCTTGGAAACTTACTATTTTCCATTTTAACTATCAACAACTATAAAACATCAAAGAAACATGCATATGTATAAATTTTCTATACATTTTTAACAAAATAGAATAAAACAACAACAGAAGGTTACTCTTTACTCCCTTCAGAATCCGTCTGAAGCTCTGTAACCTTTCAACCCATTCCAAAGTTGGACAGCTGTGATTGCTAGGAATTTCTTCCTATTGAGCTTAAAAATGCCTTCTTTGAATTCTAATCATTGCTTCTACTTCTGCCCTCATTGATCTACCAAAAATCAACCAAAAAGCAATTATTAATAAGTGTGCCAAGCACTATGCCAGATGCCAGGGATGCCAAGGTACAAAATGTGTAAAAGGTAATGAGAGGAGGCCCTAGGTTAAACTCTCTTACACATGAGAGTCTTTCAATATTGTTAGTTATTATATGACTTAAATCTGGAAGGTTCTATAGAGATAGTTTGGTCCAACCCCTTCATTGCACAGATGAGGAAGAAAGGACTGGCCATGATCACCCAGCTAATCAGGAGAACAGCCTAGATTCAAAAACAGGTCCTCTGAAGCCACATCCAGTGTTCTTTCTACCGCTATACTCTAATTCAAACAATGGGAGCAGCATTTTTGGTCTTCCTCTCTTTCCCCAGGTTTCTTCCTTAGACCTATAAGAGCTATGGAAAGGAAAGTAAGGAAAAGGCTATGGAGAGAAGAAATTAAAGCTATAGTCACATAAAAATGCTCTAAATCACTATTGATTAGAGAAATGCAAATTAAAACTACTCTGAGGCACTATTTCATACCTATCAGACTGGCTAATATGACAAAACAGGAAAATGATAAATGTTGGAGAAGATGTGGGAAAATTGGAACACTAATGAATTGTTGGTGGAGTTGTGAACTGATCCAACCATTCTGGAGAGCAGTTTAGAACTATGCCCAAAGGGCTATACAACTGTGCATACCCTTTGACTCAGAAATACCACTGCTAGTCTGCACCCCAAAGAGATCATAAAAAAGGGAAAAGGACCCACATGTACAACAATATTTATAGCAGCTCTTTTTGCGGTGGCAAAGAATAGGAAATTGAGGGGATGCCTATCAATAGGGGAATGACCGAACAAATTGTGGTATATGAATGTGATGGAATACTATTGTTCTATAAGAAATGATGTGCAAACAGATTTCAGAAAAACCTGGAAAGACTTACATGAACTAATGCTGAATGAAGTGAGCAGAACCAAGAGAATACTGTACACAGTAACAGCAATACTGTGTGATGACTGACTTTGATAGACTTAGTTCTTCTCAGTGATGCAATGATCTAAGACAATTCTAAAATACTCATGATGGAAAATGCTAGCCACTACTATGAACTCTTGATGGAAAAAGAACTGTGGAGTCTGAATGCAGATCAAAGCATACTGTTTTCTCTCTCTTTTTTTTCTTTCTTGTGGTTTTTCCCTTTTGTTTTAATTCTTCCCTTACAACCTGACTAATGTGAAAGTATATCTAATAGGATTGTACATGATAGATATCATCCCTTCATATTCAACTCACCCTGTGCCCTCTGTCTATATATATGTATATTCCCTTCAACTACCCTAATACTGAGAAATGTCTCATGAGTTACAAATATCCTTTTTCCATGTAGGAATGTAAACAAAATGGTTCAACTTTAGTAAGTTCCTTATGATTTCTCTTTCCTGTTTACCTTTTCATGCTTCTCTTGATTCTTGTATTTTAAAGTCAAATTTTCTATTCAGCTCTGGTCTTTTCATCGAGAATGCTTGAAAGTTCTCTATTTTATTGAAAATCCATATTTTGCCCTGGAGTATTATAGTCAGTTTTGCTAGGTAGGTGATTCTTGGTTTTAATCCTAGCTCCTTTGACCTCTGGAATATCATATTCCAAGCCCTTCAATCCCTTAATGTAGAAGCTGTTAGATCTTGTGTTATCCTGATTGTGTTTCCATAATACTCACGTTGTTTCTTTCTGGCTGATTGCAATATTTTCTCCTTGACCTGGGAACTCTGGAATTTGGCTATAGTATTCCTAGGAGTTTTCTTTTTGGGATCTTTTTGAGGTGGTGATCTGTGGATTCTTTCAATTTCTATTTTGGTCTCTGGGTTCTAGAATATCAAGGCAGTTTTCCTTGATAATTTCTTGAAAGATGATGTCTAGGTTCTTTTTTTGATCATGGCTTTCAGGTAGTCCAATAATTTTTAAATTATCTCTCTTGGATCCATTCTCCAGGTCAGTGGTTTTTCCAATGAGATAGTTCACATTGTCTTCAATTTTTTCATTCTTTTGGTTCTGTTTTATACTTTCTTGATTTCTCATGAAGTCACTAGCTTCCACTTGCTTTATTCTAATTTTTAAAGTGGTATTTTCTTCAGTGTTCTTTTGGACCTCCTTTTCCATTTGGCTAATTCTGCCTCTTAAGGCATTCTTCTCCTCATTGGCTTTTGGAAGCCCTTTTGCCATTTGAGTTAGTCTATTTTTAAGGTGTTATTTTCTTCAGTATTTTTTGGGGTCTCCTTTAGCAAGTCGTTGACTTGTTTTTCATGATTTTCTTGCATCACTTTCATTTCTCTTCCCAATTTTTCCTCTACTTCTCTTACTTGATTTTCCAATTTCTTTTTGAGCTCTTCCATGGCCTGAGAACAATTCATATTTTTCTTGGAGGCTATTGATATAGAATCTTTGACTTTGTTGACTTCTTCTGGCTATATGTTTTGATCTTCTTTGTCACCAAAAAGGATTCTATGGTCTGAACCTGAGTCCTTTTATGCTGCTTGCTTATTTTCTCAGCCAATCACTTGACTTTTGAGCTTTTTTGTCAGGGTATGACTGCTTGTAGAGTATAGAGTGCTTTGTCCCAAGCTTCAGGGGTTTTGTGCTGCTGTTTTCAGAGCTACTTCTAGTCAGTGCAAGCTCTGCCACCCCAGTGCTCCTCCTCCCTGAAGAACTGCCAGCCAGGACTGTGACCCAGATCCAAGCAGGGCACAGCCAGAGAACCCTGCCTCTCCACCAGTAAAACACTCCCTGCACTCCTGCTCTAATCCTCCTCTTGATTTTTCCCACTGTGTGGGCCTGGGGCTGGAAACAGCCACTGCTGGACCTCTGGAAGCAGCCGCCGGAACTTCTTGCTGCCACCACTGCACCACCTCTGCCACCCCTGGGGCTGGGATACTTCCCTCACCCAGCAGTTTTCCCACTTATCTGCTCCATTGTCTTTGGCGTTTGTGGGTTGAGAAGTCTGGTAACTGTCACAGCTCAGTGATTCAGGCCCCTAATGCCTGCTCTGCCTGGTCTACTCTGCACCTGGACTGTCACGGTGCAGCCCATGCTGGGCTGCACTCCGCTCCCAGCAGGGTGCGATAGATGCTTCCCAGTGATCATCCAGGCCATCTTGGGCTGAAGACATGTTTCCCTCTGTTGTTTCATGGGTTCTGTAACTCTAGAATTTGTTTAGAGTCATTTTTACCAGTGTTTGGAGGGGGTTGGGGGAGAGTTTAAGTGAGTCCCTGTTTTCAAGCAGCCACCTTGGCTCTGCCTCCAGGACTGTACATGACATATAGCTTATATTGCATGTTTCTTGGGGCGGGGGAAAAATTTTGGAACTCAAAATCTTACTATCTTTACATATAATTGGAAAAAATGAAATACTGTTAAGTGGAAGAAATATAGTTCATCTAGGGGATATGGTCAGGTTCAAGCTAACTTTTGATTGTTTTGTCATTCTAAGGGTGGAGGGGTGGGGGACTTCTATTTGTATGTCCAAGGCTTGACCTCTTTTTCACCAAATACCAGTTGTACAATGAACACTCGTAAAGAATAGTATAGAAGCCCATTTATCCAAATCACAGCAAAACAGAAATCAAAGAAGGTACATATAGGTATGCAAAGTATGCATAGGAGAATACATACCAGAGAATACAGAGTGAAAAAACTCTCACTGTGAGATAATTCAGGTCAATGAACAAAGCTTATCCTGGATCTCATCCAAGGTGGAATTCCCCAAAGTCTCTAGAGCAGCAAGCTGGGAATAGGGACATAACAGAGACTGCCCACTCCTCTCATGTCTTCCCAGAATTTTTTCCTTCAGCAACCTGAAGTGCAGTTGGCTTCTTCCATCTTCTCTCTTAAAGTTGAAAGCTGACTTGATGCCACACTCAAAGAAGACTCTTATTTGGAGAGTCCCAAAGAGGGGACTGGCTGAGAACTGAAGCACTCACATCTCACCAACTCCACCTCACCCCTCATATAGGACAGGGCCTTCATCTCTACCAATAAGGAGAGAGTCCTTTACCAATCAATGGGCTTTAGGACAAGAGTAACATTATGGTCTAGCAGGGCTGATAAAAAAGAACCAGACTGTCAGGGATGGAAGGAACTCAAAGAACATGTAGTCCAACCCCTTCATTTTGCAGAGGAAAAAACTAAGGCCCAAAGAAAGGTATCAACTTATCCAGGGTCCCATACCTAAAGATTTCTAGGCACCCAGAAAGTTAAAAAACAACACAGACTTGCAACTTCAATAGGTCTGCGATCTCATTAGTGTGGGCGTCCCCTCCAGTGGTACAGATGATAACCCATCTACACCTTTTCATACTTTGGGATTCTTGCCCAGGTTCTCTCATAAATCCCCTATAGATTATCTGCCTAACATACTGGAACTTTCTTCTAGGTCTTTTACCATTATGTGGATGCAAAAGAGAAAAAAAGAATGCTGTGTAATTATAATAACCAGGTTGTTGTGTTTGTCCTGTGTTCTTGAAGAGGATCATGACATCAAGGAAATGATGACATGACTTGCAGTTGACTTTGATTTGAGTGAGGGAGGGCTGTGCAAGGTCACTAACCTCACTTTCTCCTCCAGAGCCATCTGGACCCAGTGGCCTGATATTCACCAGGATGACTGGAGATGGCCCAGGATGCATTGGGAGACCCTGGCCCTCTCAGGCTAAGGCCTTTTCAGGTTCTCACTCTGAGTGAGGTAATGCCCATTCAGTGAATAGACCTCTTTAAGAAGTTAATCATAACCAATAACCAGACTTGGTCCTGAGAAGAGATAAGAAAATGCACTTCTCTCCCTTCTTTGCAGAGGGGACTATAGTTGTTGAATACTGCATATACTATCAAACATGATCAATGTGCTGATTAGTTTTTCTCAAATGCTTTTTTCTTCTCTTTTTTAAATCTTTGTTTCAAGGGACGACTTGCTGGTAAGGAAATGGGGAGGTATATTTATATGTGTGTGTGTGTGTGTGTGTGTGTATGTCAAAACAAAAGACTAATGAAATTTTATTTTTAAAAACACATTATAGGAAACAGACTTCTGGGAGCCAAGATGGCAGAGAAAGCAGTAAACTGCTGCAACTCTCCCATACTCACCTCCAAACAACCATAAAATAGAGCCCCAAAATAAATCCTAGAACAGAAGAACCAGCAAAAGGACAGGGTGAAACAATCTTTTAGCCCAAGAAACCTGGGCCCACAGCCCAGGACAGGAAGAATCCCAGAAAGCCCTACCTCAGCAAACCAGAAGATCCTGAGCCCTAGTGTGGGGGAGCAGGCAAACACCAACACCAGGACCTCCACCATGTGCCTTAGCACAGCCAGTGCAACCAGCAGGATTCCAGCTCTGCGAACTGCCATGTGCTTCAGAACAGCCTGGGTCAAACAGGTAGACATAAGGATGCCTAAACAAATAGGCAGCCACCAGCCAGCACCAGCCCCACCAAGCTTCAGCATAGCCCCAGGAAAACAGGCAGCCTCTAGAGGGCTGACCACATACCTGTGCTTTCGTGTAACCACTGGGAAATGCAGAAATGCCCCACCAGACTTCAGCACATGCCAGACACCACCACTAGGGCCCCAGCTAAGCATCATGTAAGCTGCCAGACTCCTCATGGCCTCTAGCAGTGCCAGCCAACCACCACCCCCACCACACAGTACAGCACCAGACACAAGGGTTCCCCGGGAGCCTCAGGGCAACATCAGTGCAGTACCAGGTAAAAATAGCCAGGGCCTGCAGCCACTAGCACAAGAAGCCTGAGAAAGTTCCCCTTCCACCCTGGAAACAGCTCAAATTTAAAAGAAAGCGTTAGAAACATACTCACATTGTCTAGGAATAAGCAAGACTGGTTGGGAAGTCAGGAACGTTTTCATTATAATTTACATTTATTCCCCCTGAATAAATGGGTACCTCCCCTGAACAGGGTACAGGAGAAAGTACAAAGGACTCAGATGGACACCAGTCCTTTAATAGACCTTCACCTTGAATCTCCCGCCAGGCTCTTCATGGGCCAGGTACAACCCCCTGACTGCCTACGTCGTGGCCTCCTCAAATGGCTTGTTTAAGCATGTGTACAAGCCTCAGACCTTTCACCTGACCAACCTGAGGCCTGGTTTCTGGGAGGGGGAAAGGTACACCTTCAATTCTGTGGAAACAAAACTCCTCCCATTTCTTACAATTTCCCCCCTCTTCTTTTATTCAAATTTTTGTTTCCACATTTTTAATACTCCCTCAGTCTCTTTCTCATCTGAATTTTTCCCCTTAACCATCACCCCTTTAAGTAAATATGGGAAGGATTGATTGACACATTGACAAATCAAAGGGGGCAGTCCCCTTTGTAAATACAGATACAGAGACCCAAATGAAAACTATAATGCAGTTGTCCCTTTAAGATTCAAAAGTCTCTTCCCATAAGGCTGTCTGGCAGGGAAAATCCATCAGTGAAGCCCTCTGATCCTTGGCATCTTCTTCTTGCCTTCCTGTAGGAACCAGCTTTCTTTCCATTCTCCTACAAATGTTACCTTGGCACAATTTTAGGTTACCATTTCTAATCCTTATACCCTGATCATTTTTACAAGTTCAAAATTAGAACTTTGGCCAATGGTCATGTTTAAGGAATTCACATCAGAACCCAGTTTCTCATGCTTTACATTAGCTCATTATTAATTTCCTCACCAGGAGGATGATATTTCACTAAGGAATTAACAGCAGACTCCAGCACATACATAAACACATTAGATAACCAATTCTTAACACAGTACATATAACATCATAAACTTTTAGTCATGCCATGTTTCTTTGATGGCATTTACAAAATAAACCACAAGCCATTCTTCTTTTAACATTACTAACTGTAACAAAGCTTTAGACAAGCTTGATATTAACCAAATAACCAAATAATATTCTCACAAGCCCTTGACCTAATTGTCTCCATACCATTACCATACAAAAACACTACTCCCAGTCCTATAGTAATCTAAGATGTTCCGTAATCAATTATTTTAATAAATTTGTTACTGTACTTACAAAACCTTCAGATTACAGAAATTTGCCACCAAGAGAGTAGGGACTTAGAGTAAGGGGACCATATTTTCCCCAGCTTCCTATCAACTCCAGGCAGAAGTTATGTCAAACTGCAAGCTGCATTGAGCCAAACTTAAAGTCTGCCAGGTTTCAGTTAAGGGGATCAAGTCAAGAGGGTCCCACCTCAGCACATGCTGAACAGTTGCCCTCTCAACTTTACCATGAAATCATACCTGCAGCTCATGCCTGCCCTCCCACAGGGCTGCTGGCATCTTGGGTCAGCCTTCCTTGATACTCACACCTGGAGTTAGACTCAGAAAAACAGTCAGTTAATAGTCCCATTAAGTCTTTGAATGGCAAGTTCCAATGATCAGTGACTATAATCTCACATTGCTTAAGGAACATCATTAAAGCTAGCTCTAAATAGCTTGCATGCATTTCCTCCCTTGTTCATAAAATCTTCCCATTAAGACCCTAAGTTATTGCTCTAACACATTTGCATCAGTTTCTCCTCTATTTTTCTATTCTTCTCTGATCCAGTCTTCTGATCTTCTCTGATTTCTGCCTGGTCTGAAAGAATTGAACCATATAACTTCATCTTAATGTTTTAGACGATGGAATGAATTCAAATCCACATTTAACTTTTCCCATCAATACATAAATATTCTACAATGTGGGGAGCCAGCTATATCCTGTTTAGGCCTCTTAGGCCTCTGCAAGGCAGGGTCAATTGAAAATGGACCTGTGCACCGCAAGGCCAGTTTTAGGATAAGAAGACTGGGCAAAGAAAACCTGCCTTTGTAGCTGATTGACCACATGGGTGATGACAGAAAAGTTTCAGTCTGGTTATGTATATGTGAGAGAACTTCAATGTTTCAATTTGGTTAGCCTTGAGTAAAAATAGTGTCTCACTCCTAGGAACAAGGAGATAAAAAACTTAATCAGTGCTTTATTGTACTTTTCTTTGAAGTCAGGATGACTCAGTAATTAACCTGTATAAAATACTGTCAGTAACTCCATTAAAATCAGTCTATAGCTTGACTATACGGCTCGCCTAGCCCCATGTCTTTGTCTTTTTGTGTCAATTACTTCATCATATATTCACGCCACTGTGGGCACACTACAACTTATCTGTCTTAAAGAGACTTACATTGAAATTCTTTTCCCTAAACTGAAGATGTCTCTGATTTAGTTCCAGTGATTAATTACACTATTTGTATTAATACCTAATTGCTCTTATATCATTTTAAAACATCTAAGGACTCTATCTCACATAGATACAATGTAACTTTAAATCCCAGCCTTAGCTGATAGGATAATGATTCAACCTTACATTTGCACCTTCACTTCACAAACCTCTCTTCCCCCTGTCCAAACTACTCCCACCAATATCCAAAAACAACACTATCTTTCACATATTTGCATTTATCCAATTTTCCATTTTTCCCCATGAAACCAACATCTACATCTGTAGGTATATACCTTTCCTTTTATCACTACTTACTTATTTCTGATTACAGAGATCTGCCATTATCATCTACCCCTGAGAGTGGGTTCTTTTCCATCAGATGGCAAGCTTTACTAATTAAAAACTACCAAAACAAACCCCATCTCAAATCTAATCTTATCAGTTCTGCTGTCTTTAAGAAGCCAGGTTGTGAGGCTTCTGACCCCTACTGTTCTCTTTCTTTCAGTAAAAACTCAAACCCCAGTAACTGTTGCTTCTCCCCTTTCCTTCCCTTCTACCAGGTGGGCACAGATCAAGCTCTCTTCTTATTTAGACCAAAGGAGAGGAGGGGAAGTGGGGGAAGGGACTGGCTTTTCAACACAGTCCCCACTTTTTACACTTCAACTCCTTTAGAATTCCTGTCTCTGCCTTATCTTCTATCCCTGGTCCCATCCAGGGAGTCATAAAATTCAGGAATTTAAGTCCAAAATCCTTGTTTTAGTTAACAGCCTCAATTTCTTGATTAAGTACAATTCTTTTTTTTTTTGAGTTGTGAAGCCCTTTATTAACAACTAAAATAGACGGTATCTGTCGTACAACATGGGTAGTAGTTGACTATACTGGAGATTTATTATATTCTAATACAGATCATTTATAAATGCAATTTTCATTATTAAAAAGCTTCCACCCTTTTTTGTTTGTTTACAATTTGCAAAGCTATTCTGAAAGCTGAATATTTGTGCACAGGTCTGCAAAGAGTGCAGATTTAGAATATGGTAAATGCTTTACAGTTGTATTTGAAGGACCATCTGCCACCATGACTTTACATCCACCATCACTTTTTAAAATCATAACATTTTTTGATGCCAGCCTTCCCTCCTTCCATTGTCTTAGATAAGAAAGCATTTTATAATGAGTTGAAATTAAGGAAGGACTACACCTACTAGAAAAGAAGAGAAGAAAGTTCTATTAATTTTGAGGTTTCAGTATCCCCAAAGACCAGGAACTGTATCTTTGTAAGGGCTAGGCTGGGACTCCATTTAGAGAATGAGTATGTGCAGGTGGTATCCCTGAGTATTCAGAGCTTCAGTGGACTGTAAGTGCTCCAGCTGCATGACTCACTGAACTGTCTTGCCAGTTTCTACACTGGCTTGACTGGGCATAATTCAAAAATGAAAAGCTCATATTCATTCCATTCTTCTGGAGCTCTGTGATAGCATTTAGTAACACCCCAATGGGATGTCTTCCACATATTGTGTTATGGTATTTCTTCAAGTAATTACTAAAAGATACAGGATCTAGTTGTTCTATAATACTCATGCCCATTTTATCTAGATGTTCAACGGATCTATAAATCTCCCCCTGGCATGCATCATAGTAACTGTAACGGAACCTGTGACCCCAATGGCAGAAATCAGAAGAAACCACAAAGAGATTACTAGGATCCGCTAGAGATTCACTGAAGAGTTTTCCGAATTCCTGTTCTTTTGACTCACTCAGAGCTCCAACCAATACAGGAATAATGGTAAACTCATCCTTATGGCTTTCCATGGCTTTAGCAGTATAAGGAAAAATGCCTTTCAATACTGTGTTCATCTTCATCTGTCTGCAGAGACACGCGCTTAAACATTCCTGTCTTCCATAGTTCTCCATAAATCTTTTGATCAATACGAAGGTCATACAGAGGTGTTCTATGTATATCCACACTGGAAAGTGCACATGGAGATAGGGGCATATGGTGGGAAGACCCAAGGATGAATATTCTCTGGGTAATAGATAGATGCACTTGTTTGTAAGCATGAGCAGCACAAGACCCACAGTAAGTATATCCTTCCTGGGGGGCAATAATCGTTCTGGCAGGTCTTTTTGTGGATTGTACTTGTGAAGGCCAACCTTCTAACTGTGCATTCAGTTGAGGACCTGGGGATGTGCACCAGCTTCCGGCATAACTGGCTTCCCAGCAGACCACTCGGTTGGACATCTTGGAACCTGTGCCTCCTATGGTGCACGAGGGTCAATGAGGAGGTGGTGGTGGCAGCAGGGAACGGCTCCAGGAGGGGATGCACCACGGGCCCAGCCCAGGAGAAGGTGGCCGGGGATTAGCCCGACCCAGGAGGAGGAGGAAGAAGAGGAGGCGGCATCGGAGGAGGAGCAAGAGGAGGAGATGGCGGAGGTGGCTGCCCTGTTCCCGATCATCATGCATGCGGGGGGCCGCCAGAAGCAGGGGCCTGTGGCAGCCTCACAAACCGCGGCAGATACCTGGAGCCAGCCCCGTGGAGTCGCCACTTCTCCCCTTCGGGGGCAGGGCCTGCTGCCTAGCCGCCCAGACACCCGATTAATCTTAATCTAACCACATTGAGAGTAGAAAAAAAGTTTTTTCATAAATTCCCACAACTCAATTCTCTCTTATTACAGAATTTCTAGATATCACGAAATTTCCAAATTTTCTATTCACAATAATAACAACTTTTTAACTCATCCATCATTTTTTTTACAATTCTTAACAACATTTAAACCATACAAATGTATGTTTGAAACATACAAATTTAATGCCTTAAACATTTTTATGTATTTAAAACTTGCATAACCAAACATAACAGTTTCAAACTATTACATTTTTATCACACCCTTTTTTAAAAGATCAACTCATATATAACAAAATTCAGACCTCACAAGGGTCTCTCAAATTTTACAGCCTAAGAGAACTCTAAAAATACAATTTAGAAATAAGATGACTCCAATTACATTTTCAGATTATCATATATTGAAATTATTGATCCTAATACTTCTGATATTTATATATTAATACCTTAAATATACTTTATTTATTTAGTACTGTTGAGCTTCTCCTAGCCAACTGTTACCTCTGGCCCAGGTATTAGGAATATTTGCCTGGCCATGAATGAACTTATAAAAAAAAAAAACTTTATTTCATATCATTATTTGCTTTAAGAACCATCCAGATTTGAATTTGGCACCCTGACCCTCATTGGTCAGCTTTCACCAAACTCTGCTTTAGGCACTCCAATCCCTGACTGCAATTCTTCAGAGTTTTTACAAAAAGGTTTGAATTAACAAAAGGCCTAAGGAATTTGAAAAAGGTGGGCCACTTCCCTTTCAAGTAAAAGGCCCAAGCTAAAACATTTTTAGTTTCCCCTCCCTTTGTCTGCCTCAGCATGAGAGAGGGATCCCTTTCACTTCCTGAGGAGGATTGACAAGGGTGAGTTGAAGAAGAACACAAGATTATCCATAATAAAGAGCTCAGCCATGGGTAAATTACTTTGGGCCTGGCATCCCTTTGAGAACAAAGGAGCCAGCCTTTTAGATATGCTAATTCAGAAGGTCAGCTTCCTTGGAATGAAGTTTAACTTCCTACCACTAGCCAACAGTAAGACTTCACATTTTTATATAATCTCTGTGGAAACAAAATTCAATCACACTTTACATAGGCAAAGCTTAATGATTATACAAATCAAAATCTTTCTCATAGTCAATACCCAGATTAAATGAAACCTTTCATCACTAACTAATCAGCCCTATTTTCCAATCAGGTTATAAGTTTCTTTAGCTTCAGCTCCTGATTGACACACCAAGTCTTCTAAGCTGGAGTGGGGGGTGAGGAGGGTGGCCAAGAGCACATGGCAGCTAAGAGCAGCACACAGACTGAATTCCAGATGGTCTCAAGCCACAAGTCTACAACCCCTATCCAAATCCCTTCACCTCTAGCTTCTATCTCAATTTCTTTCCCAATCTTTACTGAAACTTTTTTTCCCCTCTGTATCTCCAATTTCAATCTTTCTTTCCTCATCTTGACCCAAGTTGCCTCAAACATTTCAAATAAAAGAAAAAAAAATATTATACTCACCAGGCTTTTCCTTTTCCCAGCTGCTTTCTTTTTACCTTAAAACTTAAAAGGTTAAAATGACCAACAATTTTTAATCACATTCTAAGTGGTCCACTGAATCCCCAAAGCAACCATCCCATTATACAGAAGAACCCCTTTACTTCTACAGTTTTTAGAACACTTTGTTTGATGTTAGAGTTAATGCAAACACACAGATTTTTTTAAACCTTTAGGACCTAATCAAATTTTAATTCAGAGCTCCCAGCTTTCTTCTCTTTCCAATTCGGTAATAACTTCTAAGAGCTCTCTTCCTTTATGTTTTCTTGTCCTCCCTCAACCCTGCAAACTCAACAGAGCCAATCCTCACAAAGACTCCCTGTTTCTTGTTTGGGATTTCTTGAGAGCTTGCTCCAGGGTTTAGAGCAGCACTTTCCCTGGGTCAACCCACCAGTGCTTTTCTTCAAAGCACCAGGAGAAATCCATTCTCCCCACCTAGGTCAAATATTTTAAGAGCTCTTTTCCCCATTCCAAGCAAATCTTATTTCTCAACTTGGAGCAAATACAGACACGACAAAGCAGGACTCCTCAACTTTGCTCAGGCACCTGACTTGTGCTGTCTATGGCCATTTTCCTTTCCTTTTCCCCCTTTACTCACGTTCCTGGGTTCCTAAGGATTCCAGAAAAATACTCTTGGGAAATTAGCAGTTTGAAGAAGGAAATTTTCACCTGCAGATACTAGGTCCCACTGCAAAAGAGTGGGGGCGCCACCCATTCTCTGTGTGAAATACCTCTTTCTTCTGATGCTATAGTGATCCCACGAGGAGCACCCAACTGTTAGCAACATACTCACATTGTCTAGGAATAAGCAAGACTCGTTGGGAAGTCAGGAGCATTTTAATTATAATTTACATTTATACATCATGCTCTCCTCAAATGGCACGTTTAAGCATTAGTACAAACCTCTGACCTTTCGCCTGACCAACCTGAGGCCTGGTTTCTGCTAAAGCTGGGGTGGGGGAGGGGGGGAAGTACACCTTCAGTTCTGTGGAAACAAAACTCCTCCTCCCATTTCTTACAAAACGAAAAAGGCCAAAAAAAGTGGAGGGGGGGGGGGAAATTAGCAGAAAGCAACAGAAAAAGAATCTGACCATAGAAAGTTCTTATGGGGAACTTAGTATAGGGAAGACCAAGACATAATCTCAGAAGAGGACAACAATGATGGGCAAAACCCCTAATAAAAATGGGAAGTGGTCTCAAGCCCAGAAAGATCTCATGGAAGAGCTCAAAAAGAAGCTTAAAAATCATGTAAGAGAGGTAGAAGAAAAATTGGAAAATTCTACAATATGTAGCTTACACACAGAGTAAAGGTAAGGGGCTAGGGCAGAATCTATTATGCTTCAGTTGAATTTAAAAAATCAGGGGTAGCAATCGTGATCTTAAAGTAAAAGCAAAAATATACATAATTAAAAGAGATTAGGAAGAGAACTACATCTTGCTAAAAGGTACCATAGACAATGAAGCAATTAAATTAGAAGAGCAAGGAATAGTCTGTTTGTCTGATCTATGGGGAGGGGAAGAATTCATGACCAAACAAGAGATAGAGAGCATTACAAAATGTAGAATAAATAATTTTGATTTATTTACATTGAAAAGCTTTTATACAAATAAAACCAATGCAACCAGGATTAGAAGGAAAGCAGAAAGCTGGGAAACAATCTTTACAGCAAATGCCTCTGATAGAGGCCTCATTTCTCAAATATGTAGTGAACTGAGTCAAATTTATGAGAATACAAGCCATCCCCCAATTGATAAATGGTCAAAGGATATGAACAGGCAGTTTTCAGATGAGGGAACCAAAGATATCTATAGGCATATGAAGCAGTGCACTAAATCACTTTTGATTAGAGAAATGCAAATGAAAACAACTCTGAAATACCACCTCACAGCAATCAGATTGGCTAATATGACAGAAAAAGAAAATGATAAATGTTGGAGAGGATGTAGGAAAATTGGGACACTAATGCATTATTGGTGGAGTTGTGAACTGATCTATCCACTCTGGAATGCAATCTGGAACTATGCCCAAAGGGCAAGCAAACTGTATATGCCTGTTGATCCAACAATGCTATTCCCAAAGATATCATAAAAAGGGAAAAGTACCTGCATGTGCAAAAATATTTGTAGCAGCCCTTTTCATGGTGGTAACATATTGGAAATTGAGGGGATTCCCACCAATTGGGGAATGGCTCAACAAGCTGTGGAATATGAATGTAATGGAATACTATTGTGCAATAAGAAATGAGGAACAGGCATATTTCAGGAAAAACCTGAAAAACTTGTACAAACTGATGCAAAGTGAAATCAGCAGAACCAGGAAAACATCGTACATAGTATCAGCAATATCATGTGATCAGCTATGAATAACTCAGCTCTTCTCAGCAACAGTGATCCAAGACAAATACAAAGGACCCATGAAGGAAAATGCTGTCCATATCCAGATAAAGAACTGATGGACTCAGAATGCAGACCAAAGCATATTTTTTCACTTTATTCTTTCTCATGGTTTTATTTCATTTTGATCTGTTTCTTCCTCCACAACTGTGATGACTATGAAAATATGTTTTACATAGACACATGTATAAACTATATCAAATTGCTTGCAGTTTTCAGAAGAGGGGACAGGAAAAATTTAGAACTCAAAATCTTGTAAAAATGAATGTTAAAAAATTTTCTTAATATCTAATTGGGGAAAAATAAAATACTATTTAAATACAAATATTTTAAAATGTAATAAAAATACAATAGAACACTAAAAACCCCACAAATTACAATGACTTTGCTGCACATGGATGACAGTGCTTCACGCAGGCTCTCCATCTGTTATATACTCACTACTTGAGCAGTCCAACTCTTTTTTCCATCAAAATACTTTTGAAAGACATCTTTTTATATTTCTTGAGCACATATTGTTCTTGGGGATATGCTCCAGTTTGTTTTGCCCCACCACATGTCTCTCTGATGCCTTTTGGGTGACCTACAATTTTGATTACTTGAATAAGATTTTGCATTTTATAGTGCTTTAATGTTGGCAAAGTGGTTTTCATTTATTGTCTTCAGACTTGTGAGGTAGGTTATTATTATTATTATCTATTGCATCTATTATTATTCCCCATTTTATAAGTGAGCCAAGTGAGTTTAAACAAGGTAAAATGACTTGTCCAAGATAAGAAAGAATGTAAATGTTGGAGTCAGGATTCAGACTCAGGTTTTCCTGACTCTACATCTGACACCCCGTCTGTTAAACCATATTGCCTCTTGAAGACTATGATGGTCAATGATATATTACATTACTAGAAGAATGCTGGTATTGAACACATGGGTTTTTGTTCCAGGAGAAAGTTCATCATCATCAAAAGTGCTACACAATCTTCCAAATATAATCCAGGATACTTTCTTCCTTTTAATGAAATCTGGGCTGAATAACTGTCCATCTATAGTAAACTGTCCAAGACAGATATTGGACTAGTACAGTGGGCTATCTATACCAAAATATGATAGGCATCCTTCATTTGATTCTTATTGTGAGAATTGTCAGGCTGAACTTGGGTGCATGATTATGGATTTCATTTAAGAGATTCTACAATTTTTTAGGGCTTAATGCAATGAGCATGTTGTTTGCAAATAGGAGCACTTGGAGAGCCAGGTCATGTAAGCAACAAAATAGAGCAGTGAACATTTTCCCTGATTCCCAAGATCTCTCTAAAACAGAAATTATCAAAGATAAAGCAACATCAGTTGTCTCCATAGCCTAGGATACCCAGAATCCAAAGAAGGTAAAATAAGACAAAACAAAACCCCATGAAGTAACACTGACTCTGAGCTCACTCAGTACCTCTCCCCCATCTCCCACTCTACCAGTAATGAGGCTGCACTAGCAGAAACAAAGACATGACACAGGCTTACAACAAAACCCATTCCTGTACTATAGCCCCTCTCCCTCTTTCCAATGCCATGGAGACCCCACCTCTGGCCTGTAGAAATTTGGCTACAACAAATTGTCAGGTGGCCACAGCACCATGGAAGCAAAAGCCTACCCATGGCCACAACCCTGTAACACCAGTGCTGCAAAGCTATGACCTACTGGTGCCAGCCCAAAGAACAAAGGAACAGACGGAGCAGGATAGGACACCAGGATAGGACTCTGTGTGTGTGTGTGTGTGTGTGTGTGTGTGTGTGTGTGTGTGTGTGTTGGGGGGTGGGTAGGGGTGATGTTAAGTACTTCACCAAGCCTGAGGGAAAGAGCACAGTATCCATTTAGGGCTAGTCAAAAGCCAATTGGGGGAAGAAACTTAGGTTGATAAACCCTGAATTGCCCAGATGGCTGAAATGCTTTGAGATACAGCCTCTAAGAGGACCATAATCAGTGGGTAAGGAGTCAGAAAGTGAGTGTTAAGGGAAGATAAGGGGGAAAAAAGATTGAATTTACCAAAGATTTCAGGAAGAAGAAAACTCAAAGACTTGAACATAGATAAGTTAACAGTAAAAAGAATAACAACAGGAGGAATATGGCCTCCAGATCTAGTAAATGAATTCAGGCATCTATGAATAAATACTGCAAAACAAAGGAAAATGATCCAACACTTGATAAGACAGAGGACCTTGGGGAACATGGAACTACAAAATGCTGTTCTTGAGTGGTTTAAAAGAGAAATGGGAATCATGAAAGCTGAATTTATGTCCTGCACATCAAAAATAATGAGCAGAATAGAAAAACAGGAATCTGCAATGGCAAGCTTCGCCAAAGAAACAAAAGAGAGAAAAATAGATTGGGAATGCAAATACTTAAAAGTCAAAGATATTCTAGAAAAAGAGAAGCAAAAAACAATAATATTAAAATAAAAGTTTTACTCACCATGCAAGCAAAACGTATTTCTTTTGAAGACAGGATGTATAGAAACAACCCAAAGGTAACTCGTCTCCCAAAAGAACAGGAAGGACAAAAAACCTTAACACCATTATGAAGGAAATAATAGAAAAGAACTACACAGATTTCTGAACATAAAAAATGAAATTCCAGTTGAAAGAATTCATAAATCACCTCCAGAAAAAAAAGAAAAATTAAGGCTGCAAAACTCTAAGACACATAGCGACACAATAAGTGACCAGGAAAAGACCTTCAAATGCAAAGGAAAGGACATTCAAATAGTGCAAGACTATTTTGCACCCACTAGAAAATGTAGGAGGCAATGGAATAATGTGTTCTAAAGAGTAATGGAGCTCAGGATACAGCCAAGGATGACCTACTGTGTGAATCTGAGCTTTAACTAGAGATGAAAAAAAATGGACATTCAACAATAGGGTTTGAGAAATTTTTATGAAGAAAGTCAAAACTGAAGAGATAACTTCCAAACATACCAAACAGCAGAAAATAATGAGTGAAAAAATGCAGCAGAAAAGCAACAATGCAAAAAAAAGACCAATAAAAGATTCGAAATGTACACAAGGAGACAAGGGTAAAATTGGAAATCTGGTAGAAGTAACGGTGAAGAGGCAGACCAAGGGAATTATGAAGAGAAGCTGATGACATCCTGCCTCAGAGGAATCTATGGTTTTTTGTGTTGGTTTTTTTTTAACTGCATTACAACATGAGAGATAACATAACAAGGGTGAAGGGGAACAGGAGATAGGGAGAAGTGTGTGATGTGCTGGTCAAAAGTTAGCAATGAGAGGAAGGTAACCTCTATGGTGGAGAAGAGCCTACAAGGAGTGGGGAAGGAGGAGGTGGGAAAGACTGAAAAGAGGAGTAAAGAAAGGAAGCCTTACTTTGGTGGTAGGAGAGGGTTCCACTAATGGATCCTATGGATAAACATAGATAGTCTGTGAAGGGAGAAAAAGACTTTACAATGGGTATGTTGATGCTTGAAAAGTCCATTCATCCTAAATTGGGAAGGGGGTAGTTAGAATCACTAGGGGTAAATGGTACCTGGGGGAGTGGGAGAGCATGGACTCAGGGAGGAATTTTGAGGCAAATGTGGGAGAAAAGGTAATCAGGGGAGCATATAGCTCAGTGGTGGGTTGAATAATCAGGGACATAGTGAGAGAAAGGCCTGATCATAAGACAATGTCCTCTCTGATACCTGCAATAATTAGAAATGTTCTGGAAGTGAGACATAGCGGAAAAGGGGAATCCATGAGGCAAGCCCTACAAGGCAGGGGCAGAAAATGCCTGGAGGGGAGACCTTAGAATGGATACTTGGGAAGCTTTAACTGCATGAGGAATACAGAAAAAAGAGAAAGATGAGATAATTATGTGGGTCATGAACCAGAGAATGAGAATCTAGAAGAAACAGAAAGAGGAGATAGATAATTAAAAGAGTATAAGAAATCCTTTTTGTAAGGGGTACAAAAATGAAATAAAAAACCCCTAGTGATCAAGACTAATTGAAGAGGAAGACAGAACTTGACCAACTGAGAAGAGGAAAGGGGGAGGGGAGAGAGAATTATATAACCAGAAAAAGCAGGAGGAAGAAAAAGGGAACTAATAAACAAAACCCCCAAAGGAAAGTGTTAACACATGAGAAGGGGATCAAGGATGAGGAGAAGAGAGAGAGAGGCCACCTCAAAAAAGATTAAAGTAACTGAAGAAACATAAATAATACTGAGTTTACAACAGAAATGGGGAGGGGAATAACTTGAAAAACCCCCAATATTAGAGACAGATGGAGGAACATATAAACCTAACTTACAACTTTAAATGTAAATGGATTAAACAATTCAATAAAACAAAAAAGAATGATAGATTAGATAATGAAACAAAACCCATAACAATTTGTTGCTTACAAGAGATATAATTAAAAAACAAAGACATACACAAAATAAAACTGAGGAGAAGGAAAAAAAATTTACAGTGCATCAAGTGAATCCAAAAAAGCAGGAGTTACCATCATGCTATCAGACAAAGCAAAAACAAATATTCAAAAAATAAAAAGCGATAAATAAGAGAACAATATTTTATTGAAGGAACCATAGACAACAAATTAATATCAGGAATAAATGTATATGCTCCAAATGCCTTATCATCCAGATTCATAAAGGAAACATTATCTAAGCTTCAAGAAGACATAGTAACATACTAGTGACAGGAGACTTCTATTACCCCTGTAGCAGTTTTAAATAAGTTCAACAGAAAAATA
Organism: Trichosurus vulpecula; assembly: GCF_011100635.1. NCBI lineage: Eukaryota > Metazoa > Chordata > Mammalia > Diprotodontia > Phalangeridae > Trichosurus > Trichosurus vulpecula. The sequence continues at coordinate 100,521,953 of NC_050575.1, read as the reverse complement.
AACAAAAAGGAAAATATGGAACTGAACATATTGCTGGAGAAACTAGAGTTAAAAGGCTGATGACATCTTCTAAATGGGACAACAAGAGAATATACATATTTCCCAATATCACGTGAAACTTCTACAAAAATTAATCATGTGTTGGGGCCCTTATTATCATATTATATATTATATTTAAAAAAACATAAAAAGGCAGAAATAGTTAATACATCTTTTATAGACTATAACTCAATAAAAATAGAAATTGGATCAAGAATTACAAACAAAAGATATAGACCTAAAGGGAGATGTAACAGTAAAAGTATAAATAATGAGTGGGTCAAAGAAAAAATCATAGACACTATTAATAACTGTGTAAAGAAAATCATAATGATGAAACAATATACCATATTTTCTGGGATGCAAGTAAAGCAGTCTTCAGGAGGAAAATCACATCCTTACAAACATATATTACCAAAAAGAAAAAGAGAAGATCAGTGAACTAAACATGCATTTTAAAAAATTGGAAAACTAACAAATAAGCAAACCTAAAATAAGCACAGAAGAGGAGATACTAAAAATTAGAGGGGAAATAGACAAATTGGAAACCAAAAGATACCCCATAGAAATGATAAGCAAAATGAAAACTGTTTCTTTGAAAAGACTAATAAAATTAATAAACCTTTAGCTGATGATTAAAAAGAAGAGAGCAGTAAATCAGATCAATAAAATAGCAAATTATGAAGTGAAATCCTAGCCAAAAAACTAAAACAAAACCTCAAAGAAATAAAAATGAGAACATATTATACATAGTTATGTGTATATAGCCCTAATACATAAATGAGGGAAAGATAAAACACAGAAATGAAACTGTAAGTAATATTATTAATGAACAATGGCTCAACAATTTTAAACAAAATCCTATCAAATAAATTGTAGTGATTTATCCAAGAAATTATTTGGGTTTTTTTTGCCACTTAATAGTATTTTATTTTTTTCAATTACATGTAAAGACAGTTTTCAACATTCACTTTTATAATATTTTGAGTTCCAAAATTTTTTTCTCTCTCTCCTTTCTCCTTCTCTCTCCACTCCCCAAGATAGCAAGCAATCTGATATAGGCTATACATGTACAATCATATTAAACTTATTTCCACATTAGTCATGATGTGAAAGAAAAATCAGAACAAAAGAGAAAAACCATGAGAAAGTGTAGGGAGTTAGTGCCGACCCCAGGGCTGCTCGAACCCTAGCGCTTGGCCTGTTTCCTGGGTAAAACCAGACAGGCTTAGTAGGAGTTGGAACGGTAGGCGCCCGGAGGAAAGGCTTCCGTCCCTAGCAGCCCCCCTAACAGCACCCCTCTTGCTCTGATAGCCATCCTTTCTCATGCAGGCAGAGTCCATCCACCAAGGACTCACAAGCCCAGTAGGAGGAACACAGCTGGCCACTACCTAATGCTCTTGAACCAGTGCCTAATACAAACATGCTTTAATTAATGGGAACTTCTTTGATACTTTATAAGGGCATCCTGCCCCGTGCCTCACATAGCTCATACAGTTCTGATAATCAGTTTGTATCCTGCCCGAGCCTTCCCAGGCCTCTTTAGATACTGTAGAACAGCACTCCCCTCCTGTTCCCAGCCTTCCCTGTCACTGTAGAATAGCACTCCCCTCCTGTTCCCATACTCCTATGGAAACCACCTTACCACAGCCCTAGTTTTCCCATACGCTTGTAGGCAGCATAGTTTACAATAATCCAGACTCTTCCCACCAGATATCGCTACTAATCTAAGTGCAACAATACATTACTGAAGCACATCTCTTTTCCCATGCTTTCATCCCCTTGAACACCTGCTTCTGCTTATGTAGTGCAAAAACCTATAAATATGGATAATGGCTTCCAATAAATCGGAGTTATAACCATCATTGCTCCCGCCTCATCATTGTGTACTGAGATAGGGCAACTTGCTGGTCAAGGCCCTAACAAGAAAGAAAAAACAACAAAAAGAAAAAATACTATGCTTCAATCTGCATTCAGACTCCATAGTTCTTTTTTTTTTAATTTTTTTTATTTAATATATTTAGTTTTCAGCATTGATTTTCACAAGAGTTTGAATTACAAATTTTCTCCCCATTTCTACCCTCCCCCCCACTCCAAGATGGCGTATATTCTGGTTGCCCTATTCCCCAGTCAGCTCTCCCCTCTGTCACCCCACTCCCCTCCCATTCCCTTTTCCCTTCCTTTCTTGTAGGGCAAGATAAATTTCTACGCCCCATTGCCTGTGTATCTTATTTTCTAGTTGCATGCAAAAATTTTTTTTTTTGTTTTTGAACATCTATTTTTAAAACTTTGAGTTCCAAATTCTCTCCCCTCTTCCCTTCCCACCCACCCTCCCCAAGAAGTCAAGCAATTCAACATGGGCCACATGCGTATCATTATGTATAACTCTTCCACAATACTCATGTTGTGAAAGACTAACTATATTTTGCTCCTTCCTAACCTATCCCTCTTTATTGAATTTTCTCCCTTGACCCTGTCCCTTTTTGAAAGTGTTTGCTTTTGATTACCTCCACCCCCATCTGCCCTCCCTTCTATCATCCCACCTTTTTTATCTTCTTCCTCCTTCTTTCCTGTGGGGTAAGATACCCAATTGAGTATATATGGTATTCCCTCTTCAGGTCAAATCTGATGAGAGCAAGATTCACTCATTCCCCCTCACCCGCCTTCTCTTCTCTTCCTACAGAACTGCTTTTCTTGCCACTTTTATGCGAGATAATTTACCCCATTCTATCTCTCCCTATCTCCCTCTCTCAATATATTCCTCTCTCATCCCTTGATTTGATTTTATTTCTTTTAGATATCTTCCCTTCATCTTCAACTCACCCAGTGCCCGCTCTCTCTCTCTCTCTCTCTCTCTCTCTATATATATATATATATATATATACACACACACACATACATATACATACATACACACTCACATATACATAAACATATATATATGCATATTCCCTTCAGCTACCCTAATATTGAGGTCTCATGAATCATACACATCATCTTCCCATGTATTAATGTAAACAAAACAGTTCGCCTTTAGTAAGTCCCTTGCAATTTCTTTTTCTTGTTCTTTTTCTTGTTTACCTTTTCATGCTTCTCTTGATTCTTGTGTTTGAAAGTCAAATTTTCTATTCAGCTCTGGTCTTTTCACTGAGAAAACTTGAAAGTCCTCTATTTTATTGAAAATCCATATTTTGCCTTGGAGCATGGTACTCAGTTTTGCTGGGTAGGTGATTCTTGGTTTTAATCCTAGCTCCATTGACCTCCAGAATATCATATTCCAAGCCCTTCAATCTCTTAACGTAGAAGCTGCTAGATCTTGTATTATTCTGATTGTGTTTCCACAATACTCAAATTGTTTCTTTCTGGTTGCTCCCTTGACCTGGGAGTGCTGGAATTTGGCGACAATATTCCTAGGAGATTACTTTTTGGGATCCATTTGAGGAGGTGATCGGTGGATTCTTTCAATTTCTATTTTATTCTCTGGCTCTAGAATATCAGGGCAGTTCTCCTTGATAATTTCTTGAAAGATGATATCTAGGCTCTTTTTTTGATCATGGCTTTCAGGTAGTCCAATAATTTTTAAATTATCTCTCCCGGATCTATTTTCCAGGTCAGTGGTTTTTCCAGTGAAATAGTTCACATTGTCTTTCACTTTTTCATTCCTTTGGTTCTGTTTTATAATATCTTGATTTCTCATAAAGTCACTAGCTTCCACTTGCTCCAAACTAATTTTTTTAAGGTAGTATTTTCTTCAGTGGTCTTTTGGACCTCCTTTTCCATTTGGGTAATTCTGCCTTTCAAGGCATTCTTCTCCTCATTGGCTTTTTGGAGCTCTTTTGCCATTTGAGTTAGTCTATTTTTTAAGGTGTTGTTTTCTTCAATATTTTTTTCAGAATCTTTTTGAGTCTCCTTTAGCAAGTCATTAACTTTTTTTCATGGTTTTCTTGCATCATTCTCATTTCTCATCCCAATTTTTCCTCTACTTCTCTAACTTGCTTTTCCAAATCCTTTTTGAGCTCTTCCATGCCCTGAGACCAGTTCATGTTTTTCTTGGAGGCTTTTGGTGTAGGCTCTTTGACTTTGTTGACTTCTTCAGGCCGTATGTTTTGGTCTTCCAAAGTCTGAGACTGAATCTGAGAGTGTTTTTGCTGCCTGGCCATATTCCCAGCCAACTTACTTGATCCTCGAGTTTTTTGTGGGGGTATGACTGCTTGTATAGCAAAGAGTACTTTGTTCCAAGCTTGAGGGGATGCACTGTTGATTTCAGAACTATTTCTATACAGCTAGCTCTGCCACACCAGCACTCCTCCTTCCTCAAGAACCACCAACCTGGACCTGACACAAATCTTAAGCAGGCTCTGCACTCCTGCTCTGATCTGCCACTTAATTCTTCCCACCAGGTGGGCCTGGAAGCCATGGCAGCTGTAGTTCTGTAGCTGCCCCACCTCTGCTGCCCCCAGGGCGGTGGCTGAACCACAAACTCTATCCCCCATCCCCAGCAGCTTTTCCCACTAATTTTCTCTGTTGTCTTTGGTGTTTGTGGGTTGAGAAGTCTGGTAACTGCTGCAGCTCGCTGATTCAGGGTGCTAGGGCACGCTCCTCCTGGCTCCTGGTCTGGTTGGTCCGTTCCACCGATGCTGGGCTCTGCTCTGCTCCGCTCCCAGCTCTGTGCGTGAAAGACCTCACCCAGCAACCATCCAGGCTGTCCTAGGCTGCAGCCCTGCTTCCCTCTGCTATTTTGTGGGTTCTGCAGTTCTAGGATTGGTTCAGAGCCATTTTTTATAGGTTTTTGGAGGGACTTGGTGGGTCGCTCACGGTAGTCCCTGCTTTCCAGCCGCCATCTTCCAGATTCCATAGTTCTTACTCTGCATGTGGATAGCATTTTCTATCATGAATCTTTTGGAATTGTCTTAGATCATTGTATTGCTGAGAAGAGCAAAGTCTATCAAAGTTGGTCGTTGCACATTGTTGCTGTTACTGTGTACAATGTTCTCCTGGTTCTGCTTACTTCACTAGGCAAGTCCAGGTTTTTCTGAAATCTGCCTGTTCATTATTTCTTATAGCACAATAGTATTCTATTACACAACTTGTTCAGCCATTCCCCAGTTGATGGGCATCCCCTCAATTTCTAATTCTTTGCCACCACAAAAAGAGCTGTTATAAATATTTTTGTACAGGTGGGTCCTTTTCCCTGCAATTATTTGTTATAATCAAATGTGATTCATATGAAGAGATGCAAGGGTGGTTTAACATTAGTAAGACAATCAACATAATCATATTTAAAACTGAAACATCCAAAACTACATAATCATCTCAGTAGATGCTGAAAAAATCTTTGACAGAGTACAACATGTTTATGCTAAAAACCCTACAAAGTATAGGCAAAGAAGGACCTTCTTTGAATATCATAAAATGCATCTATCCAAAACCAAAAGTAAGCTTCATATGCAATGTAAATATGAGAGTGAAGCAAAGATGCCCATTCTCCTGCTATTATTTGATATAGTTCTGGAAATGCTAGTGATAATAAGAGAAGAGAAAGGAATTAAATGAATAAATACAGCTTGTTGTTGTTCAGTCATTCAGTCACGTATGACTCTTCATGACCCTGTGGACTATACTTTCCATGGGGTTTTCTTGGCAAAGATACTGGAGGGGTTTGCTATTTCCTTCTCTGGTGGATTAACGCAAACAGAGGTTAAGTGATTTGCTCAGGGTCATGCAGCTAGTAAGAGTCTGAGGTCAAACTTGAACTCAGGTCTTCCTGACTCCAGGCTCAATCCTCTATCTATTGAGCCACTTAGCTGCCTCCTAGATATAGGTAAAGAGGAGATAAAACTATTCCTATTTGCTGAGGATGTGATAGTTACTGGGAAGATCCTAGGGAATCAGCAAAGATACTAATTGAGATGATTAATAGCTTCAGCAAAATTGCAGGCTACAAGATAAATCCTCAAAAATAAACAGCATTTCTATATAATAATAATAGTAAAACACAAGGAGCGATAATAGGAAAGGAAACCCCATTCCAAATAAGTATAAAATGCAATGAAATATCTGGGGATCGATCTTGCAAAGCATGCAAAAAACTTGTATAAACTCAAATACAAAGTACTCCTTAAAGAAATAAAGAACAAATTAAATAGCTAGAGGAATATTCAGTGCTGATGGCAAGACCATGTTAATATAATAGAAATGACAATACTACCAAAATTAATTTACACTTTTAATGCTATACCAATCAAATTATGAAGGAATTTGCAGAACTTGACAAAATAAGAACAAAATTCATTTGGAATAACAAAAGATTTAGAATATCCAGGCAAATGATGGAAAGATGTAGGTATAAAAGGGGAATAGCACTTTCAGACCTCAAACCGTATTACAAAGCAGCAGTCGAGAAGGAGCTAAGATGGAAAATAAAAGCAGAGACTGACCTGGGCTCTCCCAAATTCTTCTGCAAACAACTTTAAAATAATGCCTCAAAACAACTTCTGGCAGCAGCAGAACCAACAAAAGGACAGAGTGAAACAATTTCCCAGCCCAACACAACATAGAATGTTGACAAGAAAGGTCTTTCTCACTGGGGTAAGACTGGAATGCAGTTCAATGGAGGCATTGGGGGTGACTGAATCTGAGGTGGTAGCTTTGGGATCTCTTAGCCCATAGACATAAGGATGTTGGACAACTGGTCCACAGGAGATTATTGGGGATGCTTTGCTGGCACTGGGAGTTCCATTCCAGGTTGCAGGCTCAGGGCAAGGAGGAGTACTAGCACATAAGAGCTCACAGTCACAGGGAAGCAGGGACCCTGATCACAGTTTCAGGGAAGAAAACTTTGTTTGTGCTTGTTCATAGACTAGAGTACAGACGAGGAGAGCAGCAACCACACCTCTCCTTAGATCATACCACCTTAGAAGAACTGAAAACTTACAGGTCTCCAGAATCAGCTTTGAAAACAACAGCACAAAAAATCTGAAGCTTGGGACAGGGCTTCCTCTATTCCAGGAGCAGAGCCCAACTTTAATATAAAGTTAAAAGTCAAGAAATAGGTTGAAAAAAATAAATAACAAAAAAGGAACTGACCATAGAAAGTTACTATGGTGACAGGAAAGATCAAAACACAAACTTAGAAGATGACAACAATGTTAAGATGGCTACATGCAAAGAAAAAAGTGAATTGATGTCAGGCCCAAAAAGAATTCCTGGAAGAGCTCAAAAAGGATTTTAAAAATCAGATAAGAGAGGAAGAAGAAAAATTGGGGAAAGAAATGAGAGGGCTTCAAGAGAATTATGAAAAAAGTTTCAATAGCTCAATAAAGGAAGCAAACAAATGGAAAACGATGTATAAAAATTCACTGAAGAAAACCTCTCAAAAAATAGAATTGGCCAAATAGCAAAGGAGGTAGAAAAGCTCACTGAAGAAAATAATTTCTTAAAAATTGGAATTGGGCAAGTGGAGGTTAATGATTCCATGAGACATCAAGAAACAATAAAACAAAATCAAAAGAATGAAAAAATAGAAGAAAATGTGAAATATGTCATTGGAAAAACAGCTGACCTGGAAAATAGATTGAGGAGAAATAATTTAAAATTATTGGACTACCTAAAGCCATGGTCAAAAAAAGAGTCTGGACATCATATTTCAAGAATTTATCAAGGAAAAGTGCCCTGATATCTTAGGATCAGAGAGTAAGCTAGAAATTGAAAGAATCCACTGAACACCTAATGAAAGAGATTACAAAATGAAAACTCCTAGGAATATTATAGCCAAATTCCAGAGCTCTCAGGTAAGGAGAAAATACTGCAAGCAGTCAGAAAGAAATAATTTAAATATCATGGTACCACAGTGAGGATAAATCAGGATTCAGCAGATTTTACATTAAAGGATCAAAGGTCTTGGAATATGATATTCCAGAGTGGAAAAGAGCTAGGATTATAACCTACCCAGAAAAACTGAGCATATCATTCAGGGGGAAAATGGACATTTAATAAAATTTCAAGCATTCTTGATAAAAAGACCAGAGCAGAACAGAAAATCTGATTTTCAAATAAAAGATTCAAGAGAAACATAAAAAGGTAAATAGCATAGAGAAATCATAAGAAATTCAATAACGTTAAACTATTTATATTCCTAAATGGAAAGATGATACTTATGGTTCTTTTTTAAAAATTTATTTAGTATTTCATTTTTTCCTAGTTACACATAAAAGCAATTTTTTAATACTCATTTTTAAAACTTTGAGTTCCAAAATCTCTCCCTTTCTCCTTCCTCACTGCCTCTCATTGAGAAGGCAAGCAATTTAATATAGGTTATACATGTGTAGTCATCCAAAACATATCCATAATGGTCATGTTGTGAAAGAAAACAAAAAAAACCTCAAGAAAAATAAAGTTTAAAAAAAATGCTTTGATCTGTATTCAGACACCATCAGTTCTTTCTCTGGGGATGGATAGCATTTTTCACCATAATTCCTTCAGAGTTGTCTTGGATCATTGTATTGCTGAGTATAGCTAAGTGATTCACAGCTAATCACCTTACAATATTGCTGTTACTTTGTAGATGGCACATTTCATTTTGCATAAGTCCATGAAAGTCTTTCCAGGTTTTTCTGAGAGCGTCCTGCCCATCATTTCTTATAGTATGATAGTATTCCATCATAATCCCATACCACAACTTGCTCAGGCATTCCCCAATTGATGGGCATCCACTCAATTTCTAATTCTTTGCCCCCAGAAAAGAGCTGCTATAAATATTTTTGTACATATAGGTCCTTTTCCTTTTTGTTTTTTTTATCTCTTTTGGGATGCTTGGTCAAAGGGTATGCTTGGTTTTATAGCTTTTTGGGCATAGTTCCAAATTGCTCTACAGAATAGTTGAATCAGTTCACAACTCCACCAATGGTGTTTTAATGTCTCATTTTTCCCACATCCCCTCTAACATTTGTCATGAACCTTTTCTGTCCTATTAGCCGATCTAATAGGTATGAGGTAGTACCTCAAATTGTTTTAATTTATATTTCTCCAATCAGTAGTGAGTTAGAGTATTTTTTCTATGGCTATAGATAGCTTTGATTACTTCATCCAAAAACTGATCATATCCTTTATTATTTATCAATTGGAGAATGGCTCTTATTTTTATAAATTTGACTGATTTCTCTATGTTTGAGAAATGAGGCCCTTATCAGAGAAACTTGCTTCAAAATTTTTTCAGTTACTATTGCTAACTGTATTTCCCTCCATTCTATTCCCACACCCAGTTTATTCTATTCTCTCTCTCCTTTCACCCTGTCACCCCTCAAAAGTGTTTTGCTTCTGACTACTCCCTATCCCAGTCAGCCCTCCCTGCTATCACTTCCCACTTCTCTTCTCCTCTTCCCCTCCTACTTTCCTGTAGGGTAAGATAGATTTCTATACCCAATTGAGTATGCATATTATTCCTTCTTTGAGCCAATTCTGATGAGAGTAAGGTTCGCTTATTCCCCCTTATCTTCTCTCTCTTCCCCATCCACTGTAAACGCCTTTTCTTGCCTCTTTTATGTGAGATAATTTGCCCCACTCTACCTCGCCCTTTCTCTTCCTCCCGCTACATTCCTCTCTCACTCTTTAATTTTAGTTTTTAGATATCATCCCTTCATATTCAACTCATACCTGTGCCCTCTGTCTATATATATTCCTTCTAACTAACCTAACAATGAGAAAAGTCTTATGAGTTATAAATATCATCTTCCCATGTAGGAATGTAGACAGTTTAACCTTATTAAGTCCCTTATGATTTCTTTTTTCTGTTTACCTTTTTATGCTTCTCTTGAGTTTTTATTTGAAAGACAAATTTTCTATTTAGTTCTGGTCTTTTCATCAAGAATGCTTGAAAGTCCTCTTATTGAATATCTATCTTTTTCCCCTGAAGGATTTTACTCAGTTTTGCTGGGTTGGTGATTCTTTGTTGTAATCCTAGCTCCTTTGTCCTATGGAATATCATATTTTAAGCCCTCCGATCCCTTAATGTAGAATCTGCTAATTTTTATGTTATCCTGATTATGGCTCTATAGTACTCGAATTGTTTCTTTCTGGCTGCTCACAATATTTTCTCCTTGACTTGGGAACTCCTGGCAGTTTTCATTTTCAGATCTCTTTCAGGAGGTAATTAGTGGATTCTTTCAATTTCTATTTTACCCTCTGGTTCTAGAATATCAGGGCAGTTTTCCTTGATAATTTCTTGAAAGATCACATCTAGGCTCTTTTTTTTTAATGATGGCTTTCAAGTAGTCCAATAATTTTTTAATTATTTCTCCTGGATCTATTCTCCAGGTTAGTGGTTTTTCCAATGAGATATTTCATGTTGCCTTCCATTTTTTCATTCCTTTGGTTCTGTTTTGTAATATCTTGATTTCTCATGAAGTCACTAGCTTCCACTTGCTCCAATCTAATTTTTAAGGTGGTATTTTCTTCAGTGATTTTTTTGGACCTCCTTTTCCGTTTGACGTTTAAGGCATTCTTCTTCCCATTGGCTTTTTGGAGCTCTTGTGCCATTTGGGTTAGTCTATTTTTAAGGTGTTATTTTCTTCAGTATATTTTTGGGTCTCATTTAGCAAGTCATTGACTTGTTTTTCATTGTTTTTTTGCATCACTCTCATTTCTCTTCCCAATTTTTGCTCTACTTCTCTTATTTGCTTTTCCAAATCCTTTTTGAGTTCTTCAATGGCCTGAGACCAATTCATATTTTTCTTGGAGGCTTTTGATGTAGGCTCTTGACTTTGTTGACTTCTTCTGGCTGTATGTTTTGATCTTCTTTGTCACCAAAAAAAGATTCTAGAGTCTGAGTCTGTGTCCTTTTTTGCTGCCTGGCTATGTTCCCAGCCAACTACTTGATCCTTGAGTTTTTTGTGGGGGTATGACTGCTTGTAGAGCAGAGAGTGCTTTGTCCCAAGCTTTAGAGGCCTGTGCTACTGTTTTCAGAGCTACTTCTACTCCACTGTCACCACAAGCTCTGCAACAGCAGCACTCCTCCTCCCCCAAGAACTGCCAACCAGGACCGCAATCCAGTTCCAAGCAGGGCACAGCAAGCCCTGCACTCCCTCTCTGGTCTGCTGCCTGATTCCTCCCACCGTGTGAGCCAGGGACTCAGGAAGCAGCTGATGCTTGAGCTCCACTGCTGCACCACCTCTGCCACCTCCAGGGCTGGGGCTGGATTGCTTTCTAACCCGACCTAGCAGCTTTCTCACTAACCTGCTCCGTGGTCTTTGGCATTTGTGGGTTGAGAAGTCTGATAACAGCCACAGCTCAATGATTCATGGCCCTAAGGCCTGTTCTGGTCGACTCCCGGTCTGGTCTGTCCTGGTGAGGCCCATGCTGTGCTCTGCTCTGCTCCCAGTACCATGTGATAGACCCTTCCCAGCCACCATCCAGGCCGTCCTGGGCTGGAGACCTGCTTCCCTCTGCTATTTCATGGGTTCTCCAGCTCTAGAATTTGTTCAGAGCCATTTTGTACAGGTGTTTGGAGGGATTTGGGGGAGAGCTTAAGCAAGTCCCTGCTTTCCAGCCACCATCTTGGCTCTGCCTCTCCTTTCTCACTGTTTTTTGAGGTTATATTGATCATAATTTTTCTGTAAGGATCAGGGATGGAAAGAAGAAAGAAATCCCTGTCAGCTGGGCCTTGAAGAAAACAGGAAGTGGGGTAAGAGAAGAAGAGGAAGATGAATGGTTTTGGCTAAACTCAGGGCTAGGAAATCTGGCATATTGAGCCTGAGTCTGATTCTGACCCAAACCCAGGCCCAGAGGGTAGAAATTACTAGAGGCATATTTCAACTCAGCCAATACAAAGAAGGTCTCTCTAACGAACAGAGCTATCTAGGAGTGGAACAGGCTGCATCAGAATGTGTTGAATAGAAGATGGAGAGCCCACCTGCCAGAGAGGCTGTGGAGGGATTCATGGATACTGAGGAAGACTGGATTAAGTTAGATGGGGTCAATCCCTGCCAGGGGAAGTAATTCAGAAATCTAAGGCCTTAGTTGCTTCAGGCCCTGGATCAAAGTCCAACCGAGAAGCCCAGTCTTTTAGGAATCCTGATGGTGCTCTCAGGATTCCTTAGTCATGTCTTATAGTTGCCAAACTAGAAGGAAACTAGGTCCAGAGACCAGGTGATCTTATTATTGAGAGGTCAGGGCACTTACCCACAAGTGTGTGAGAGCCTACTGGGAAATGGGGCAGCTTTCTACACAGATAACACTGTTCTAGTACTCAAATGCTACCTTCAAACTAGAAAACTGAGACTCTAAACTGGGGGTGCAATCTACCTACCACAGACAGGTCAAGAGGAAATGGGCAGAATCCCAGATTTTCACAGACCCTCTAAGCTTAAATGTGATCCATCTGAGGCCTGGAGGAGAGAAGGAACTCTTTTCAAAGTCACACAAGACACCTGTGGGGCCAACACTAACATAACTAGCTGTTTAAAATGTACAAAATGCCTTCCTTTCTAAAGTGCTTTGTGAGGTAGGCAGTACAAGTATTATTCCGATCTTGCAATTCTCATTTAACAGATGGGGAAACTAAAGCCCAGAGAGGCCATCACTTGTCCATAGTCCCAGAGATAGTTGGAGGCTAAGCAGAAACTGGACCCCAAGGATCTCCCGATTCCATATCCAGAGACCAGTAATGTAGTTCAACAGCAGAAACTGGAAGTGGAAACGACATTAGAGAGGACCGTTCCGTTGAAATCTGCGTTATGTGGTGTCTCCCCCCATTAGAACACGCGCTCGTTAAGTCCAGTGACTGTCTTGCTTTTCTATTTGTATCTGCAGTGCTTTTCACAAACTAAGCACTTAAAATGCTTTTTTCAATCATTCATTCATTCATTTCCATCGCCACAAGCTCCTCCCCTTGGGTCTCTCTCTGTGGGCTGCACACTTCTGTAGGATTAGGAATGACATCTGGAGGCTCTGCCAGACCCCGGTCCTCCTTTCGCTAAACTGAAACGTTCCTGGGACCAAGATGGGGCTGCACCGTCTACTCCAACCCCCTCATTTTAGGAGAAACCACCGGCCCGGAGAGAAGGGACTGGACAAAGATCACGTGGTGGTCAAGCGGCAGAGCTGGGATCCCCGGCCTCTACCAGCAGTGCCAGTTTCACGCACACCACGCGGCCCTGAAGGCCGGCCCCAGGCTGCTGGGCACCGGGGCAGGGAAAGCTCCGCGTCCAGACGCCGCCGGGAGGTTCGAAGTTTCACTCGGCCCCGCCCCGTCCTATCCCACTCCGCCCCGCCCAGCTCCGCGCTGCGCCAACCCCAACCCCGCGGGAGGTAGCGCTCATGAATATGCAGATTGCGGAGGAAGGCTATTTAAAGGCGTTCTGGCCACGCGCCGCTCCCCTCCCCGTGCTGCCTGCCGCCCTCTTCGGCCTTCCTGTGGCACCTTCACCCCCGTCCGTGAAGTCTCAGTGTGGTGGTCTCTGCTAAGTCATTAAGTAACTGCGGAGGAGGCCGCAACATGTCTGACAAATTGCCCTACAAAATCGGTAAGATGGAGGGAGGAGGGAAGACGGAGTACCGGCAGGGCTACGGCGCACTCGAGGGTTGTACGGGCCGGGGTTTGCAGCCGCCCCCGAGGGTGGCACTGTGGCCCGCAGTAGGTGGGCTTGCAGTGGGTCCCCGGGCCGTCCTAGGGGCACCCGCCGATTTGGTCTCTTTGAATTGCAGGTTTGGCACGTTGGCCTGGGACAGCCTAGCGGGGCTCCCGCGCGGTGCCCACTGGGGACTGTAGTTCTCCAATGGCTGCAACCCAAGACGGGAGGTTGAGGGGAAACTACTAGTTCCAGCATGCTCTACTTCGCGTGGCTGCCGTGGGGCTGGGGGCTGCGGAAAGCGTGCTGCGGGGCGAGGCACTTACGGGCAGGTGGATTTGGGCACCCTGGGAAAGCGGGCCGAGCTGGACTCCAGTTAGGAGATAGGGGCCTGAGGGCTACCCCCTCCTTCCAAGACCGAACCACCCAACTGAGGGCTCCCAGAAGGGCGTGAAGTTGGGATAAACCTTTGAAACCAGGAGAGCGCGGGACTGGGAGCCAGGAGATCTGGGACTAGATTCTAGCCCAGGCACCTACTTGCTGAGTGCCTTTGGCCAAGTCTCTTCCCTCCCTGGACCACTCAAAAATGAAGTGGGACAGTCGGGTGGGGGTGGGGCGTGGACTGATCGCCATGGGCTCTCCCTCTTGACATTCACTGTTGCTGGTTGTTTGGGCATTTATGGAGTTCTGAGAGGGAATAAAGTGAGAAGAGTCCAGGACATGGCGGGGGGAGGGGGGGGGGGAGGTCAGAAGGCCAGGGTTCAATTCCAATCTTTCGATCCCGTGTGCGATTTGGGGAAAACACTTAACCTTTCTGAGCCTCTTTCCTCATCTATTAAAAAAAGTTTTTACAATTGACACTTTTATTATCTCTGAGGAAAATGATTTATAAATCTTAAAGTGATACAGGAATAAGAGTGAAATGAGAAGGATAATAGCACCAACCTCGTAGGTTTATTAGGATTAAATAAGATAATATTTGCTGAACACAGTGCCATAGTAGGCACTTAATATAACTAGTTCTATCATCTATATATACACACATATGTACATGTATACATCTATGTATGTATGCATGTATCTCTCCATCCATCCCTGAGCCCAGCACTGCTTGTGTCCCTGCCTCAAAGGAATTCACAGTTGAGGTGAGGAGACCAGTCTTGCACATAACACAGGTTATAACAAGGCCCTGGATGCTCTGGGCTCAGAAAGGCCTGCAAGGCTTAGCTCTGTGAGAGCACCAGGGAGAGGTAAGATTTGAGCCAGACAAGTGAGGTAGATCTCGATAGTCCTCAAGGTTCTGGAGGGTCTGCTGAGGAGGTGATCTGGGCTGTTTGGAAGTGTGCATGTGTGTGTTGGAGGGCTGGGTGGGAAGAGAGGAATGCTCTTTCTACAATGCCATGCTTACTCCATGGTAGTCAGGGAAGACTTCATGGAAGAGCTCTGCTGGCCTGGCAGAAAGGTCGAGGGAGATGGTGGTATTTTTGTCTTTGCACATAGGACACAGTGTTCTCCCCAGCCCCTGAGGCACTATTGTTTTTCTGTCTCTTCCTTCCCTTGGTTTTTGCCCTCTCTGCTTTGCCAAAAATAATCTCATTTCCCCTATAGGGTATAGTAGCCACACAGCCCCCACTCAGAGAGCTCCAACAAGCTTTTCTGAGGCTGGAAATCCCAGTGGTTAGGGAGCAGGTGACAGATAGCCCACATAAGTCATTCAATAAACATTTACTAAGCTCCTATTATGTCCTCTGGCTATAAGACTTTTGGCTCCTGGAAATCCTCAGATACACATTAAGTGATGGGACAAGCCTTTCCCAGGAATTTTAGATTTTCCAAAGGGCGTTGGACTGGCTGTTAGGAGACTCATTTCTGGTTTCAGCTTTGACATACCAGCTTGACATGAGACATGGGGCAAGACCCTTCCCCTCTCTGGGTTTCAGTTTCCTCTTCAGTAAAGTGAGAATGGTAGGGCTTAGATGATCTGCACCAGGTCAGTCTGTGTTCTGTAGTCCAAGGCTCCTTTCCAGTTCTAAGAGTGCCTTCGTAGTAGGCAGTTTTAGAAATGTTTACTAAATTGAACCTTCTGCGCTCTTAAGAGCTCCCTCTAACAGTCTGTGTTCTTCTGTAGTTCCTGCTCATCTCCCCCTTTATTTCTATGCCATCGAGTCTGTTGCATAATACTGTGTATAACCAAGCCTTAGCTGCAGACTATCTCTCAGGAGTTTGTGGCTGCTCTATGCCATCAGGGCACCTTTTTAGGGTGTTTTATAGTTTATATAGTACTTTTCTTCACAAGCAACCCTGTGAAATAGTACAAGTTAACCTATTAACCTTAAAATATAACTCAGGAGAACAGAGGCTCCAGCCACACTCAGCAGCTTCTCAGTTCTCATTTCTCACATATCATTGCCTCTCCACCACCCATTCATGTCCCTCACTTCTGGAACCAGCCTTAAAACTCATTTCCTCTTGGAAACCTACCATGATTAAACCCTAGATGAGTACTCAGTAGGTATATACTGTAAATTCTATAATGATCCATCAAAGGGAGTTGAAGCCCTCACTATTCTAAGATAGGGAGCATACTTTTGAAGATCTAGGAAGGAAACAAGGGGATGGCTAGCAGATGGTTAGAAATGAGTATCTTTACAGGAGTGTTTGGTCTGATTTATTAATTTTTTCCCCCAACACGTTCCTTGTTCAGTAAACTGTGTGATCGGAGCAAAAAAGAAATAATAATGACCAATCAACAAGCACTTATTAAGTGCCTACTGGGTGCCAGGCACTATGCTAAGCACTGGGAATTGCTGCTGTTTGGCCTTATATCTCAAAGAGGACCATGACATCAGGGAGGTGATGCCATGACATGCAAGCGAATTTGATTTAGGTGAGGGAGGGCTGTACAAAGTCACCAGCCTCACTTTCTCCTCAGAAGCCATTTGGATCCAGCGGGCAGATATGGATCAGAACAGCTGGAGATGGCCCAGGGTACAGTAGGGGACCTTGGCCTTTTCAAGCTAAGGTCTTTAACAGGACTCAGTTTGTCTGAGGCAGTGCCCATTCAGGCTTAATGAAAAATGAGGCAAAGAATGGGAATAGAAAGAAAGGCAAACACAAAACAAAGGCAATAAGTGGTATATAAGACATCCTAAAGAACATTTGTGGATAGAAAAGGGAATGGCTGAGTTATGTGGTAATGACAGCCTTTCCTCTCAAGGAGTTCACAATTTAAGGGTGGAGAAAACTTGGAAACAGCTACCACGTACAGGTTGTTTTTGTCCTTCTTTCTTGAAGAGGACCATGGCATCAGGGAAATGATGACATGACTTGCAGTTGACTTTGATTTGAGTGAGGGAGGGCTGTGCAAAGTTACCAGCCTCACTTTCTCCTCCAGAGCCATCTGGGTCCAGTGGCCTGATATTCACCAGGATGACTGGAGATGGCCCAGGATACATTTAGAGACCCCTGGCTCTTTCAGGCTAAGGTCTTTTCAGGTTCTCACTTTGAGTGAGGTAATGCCCATTCAATGAATTGGCCTCATTAAGAAGTTAATCAAAACTTTAATCAAAACTCAAAAACAAAAAAAAATCCAACTGTGAGGGGAAGACCCTCAGGGTTCCTGGCCAAAAGAGAAACTCTTAGTATTTGGTATTTATATTCACTCTGTACTAGGAGGGCAGGGACTATTGTCCAATCTAGGAACTGGTCCAGAGTGAATTGGGTTTAAGGCTTGGTTTTTGAGAAAAAAATCTAGCCAGTAAACCCAGAAGTTAAGGAGGCAACAGAGAAGCCACTCTACTCAGACTCCTAATAGGGTTGGTCTTTTCATAAAGAGACAGAAACTCAATTTTTTGTTTGTTTCCAGAACCCTTAAACACTCTTAAAAGTTGTTGAAGATACTAAAGATATACATATGTATGCATGCATATATATGTCTGTGACTTGACCCTTGCAGAGATGAAACATACATGACCAAATCTGATTCTGTCTCTAGAGTTTCTCCTTCCAGTGGTCTAGATCACAATCCCTTGAAACCTTCCCATCTTAAGGGGTTTTCTTCCATGGACTTTTGTAAATCTTCTGTAGCAGGACCTAGCCAACATGCTGGAAGCCTCCTTTGGGCCTTTTAAATTTTAGGAATGCCAACGTAACACTGAAACGATATATCTATTGTTGCTCACTATTACCACATAACTCAGCCATTCCCTTTTCTATCCACAAATGTTCTTTAGGATGTCTTATATACCACTTATTGCACAAAAGTTATTTTTAGCAGCCTACATTAATATTTTAATGGTATACAACTATTTGAATACGAACATATGTTTACATTATATGACTTGCCGGTGAATGCATATATGCATGGATGCATGAATATGAGTAACACTGTGGAAAATACAACCAAGTGTAGAAATTTTTTCTTCTCCTAAGTCTATCCACATCAAACATCCTTTCCCCATAGTCCCAGGTCTAGAGTTCCTCTGTAGCAATGATTCTTAAAGTATAGCCTGAAGATTTCCAGGGTCCCCACAAAAGCCTATTAGTGGGAACTGTGACATCAAAATTATTTTCATAATAATACTAAGTCATTTTAATTTCTAGTACGGTAAATATCCTACATGGTAAATAACACACACAAACAAAAACTCTTTGCTATCCTCAGCAACTTTTAAGAGTGTGAAAGCGTTCTGGAAACAAACAAAAAATTGAGTTTCTGTCTCTTTATGAAAAGACCAGCCCTATTCAAAAGCTCTTTAGTACCATGTGCAAACAAGATTGAGGCGGGGTAAATGAGAGAAAAATCTCAGAGAGTAAGGAGGTCTAGAAAAGTCTTGTAGAAGATGGGACTTTAGCTGGGGCTCGAAGGAAGCCAGGAAATAGGTGGGAATGAGGAGGGAAAAAATTTCAGGCATGAAGCAATGAAGACAGAATTTTATTTTATTGGGCCTGGGAGTGGGGGTGGAGAGGCATTCAGGGCTAAGTGACTTGTCCAGGGTCACGCAGCCAGGTTCCTGACTCCAGGGCCAGTGCTCTATCCATTGCACCACCTAGCTGCCCCTGACAAAATTTTAAAGGGCCCTGACCTTCAAGGAGCGTATGTTCTATTGGAAACTGAATACCTATAAGTATACAAACTATATTACAATAATAAATTCTAAATGTATTCCACATAAAAAGTAATTTTGCTGAGGTGCAGGTGGTAGCAGTTTGGGGAAGCCAGAAAGGGCCTGATGGAAGAGGCAATGCCTGAACTGAGCTGTGGATGCAAATGGGGATCCTAAGAGGCAGAAGTGAGAAGAGAGTGCATTCCCGGCGTGGGGAACAGCCTTGCAAGACCTTGGGATGCTGTGTGAGGGACAATAAGCAAGCCAGTTTGGGGTGATAGGAGAGTGTAGGAAGGGGTGAGATGTGTAGTAAATCTGCAAAGATCGTCCTAATATCAGTGCCAAAAAAGAGAAGTTTGGATTCAGAGTCAGGAAGTTGCTATAACATTTTGAGCGGGGGAGTGATTTGTGCAGTCAGACACATTCAGAAATAATGTAAGCAAGTTTGCAAAGCAGTGTGTGTGTGTGTGTGTGTGTGTAGTCTCATAAAAACTCTCAGGTATTGCAGATCTTTATCTTTACAGATGAGAAATCTCAAGAGAGATTGATTTACCCCGGTCACATAGCTTTTGGGGAAAAAGAGTAGAGATTCAAATCCAGTTATCGACTGCCAAGTTTAGTGTTCTAGTCAACACGTTAAGCCACCCTTTTGTCTTACACACAACTGTAGCCAAGCTCAGGGCTATAACTATTAGCATGGCATGAGAAAAAGAGAAAAAGAACTTTCTACTTTTCGAAATGTTCCATCACAATCTGAAAAAAAACCACATGAAATTAAAAGGAATCAGAAGGAAAGACAGAAACAAATAGGACATTTGTGTTATTATTTTGTAATAGGTATATTTTAAAGATGAATTGTAAGGAATTTGGAGTTTGTGGTTTTACGTGTGATTTTTCATTTTTATTTACTTGAATGTTTTTGTTTAATGATGGTTACTAAGTTTGAAGAAAAATATACAGTACTTACGTAATGTATACATACATCTGTGTTTACATATACGTGGCTGTTATAGCATAATACTACACTAAGACTTTTGGGACACTGTGTGTATGTGTATTAATGTTGTATATTTTAAAGAAGAAATAATCAGCTATCCAGAAGTGAAGGGGAACAGGCTACCTTGAGAAGTAATAAGTTTCCCATTACTGGTTTCAAGTTGGACCGGATACGCTCTGAATTTCTTTCTAGCTCTTAGGACTGTAGGGTTTCCTGAGGCTTTCCCTTCCTTGCTTGGGTTCACTAAGATTGACAAGTGTGAGGCAGGTCCCCTGTCCTCAGAGAGATTATAATTCTGCCAGGAGCAGCAACCTGAGAATATACCTGATGACAGGAGAACAAAGGGGAGCTTCTTCCCCTTTCTCTCTCAACCTCCCCACGCCTCCCCCCACCCCCATGGTCCTTAGTCTGTCTTCTCCCCTGCCCCTGCAGCTGACATCAGCCTGGCTGCGTGGGGACGCAAGGCCCTGGATATAGCAGAGAATGAGATGCCTGGCCTGATGAAACTTCGAGAGATGTACTCAGCCTCCAAGCCACTGAAGGGTGCCCGGATTGCTGGCTGCCTTCATATGACCGTGGAAACAGCTGTTCTTATTGAGACACTGGTGGCCCTGGGAGCCGAGGTGAGTCCACATGGAGCATCAGAGGAGCAAGTGATGGGCTCTGGGGGCAGAAGCACATGGGGTGGGGGGCGATCCAGGCAGTTCTGGACAGGGACTTCTCTCTTCCATGTTGAGGTACAGCAGGAAGGGTGCTGGATATGGAGCCAGAGGGACCTTGGTTCAAATCTCAGCTCTGACATTTGCCACCTGTGTGATCTTGGGGAAGTCACTTGATCTCTTGGGGTCTCAGTTTCCTTATCTGTAAAAGTTAGACCAGCTGGCCTTTGAGGTCCCTTTCAGCTCTAAATCTATAAAGGATCCCTCCCTTTTGGACAGGCATTTATACTTGTCATAGTTTTGTGTGTGTGTTTTTGCCCCCACAATCCTACTACAGTGAGATTCCTCACAACAGTATGTGATGTAAGTGGGACAGGAATTATCCCCGTTTTACCAAGGAGGAAACCGAGTCCCAGAACAGGGAAAGTGACTTGCCCAAAGCTACACAGTGAATGATGGTCAGGACTAAAACTTGTTCTTCTGACTTTCAGGGATCCTGTCTAATCCACTCACTATGAGTTGACCTTTTTTAAAAAAATGTTTGTAATCTTTTTTTAATAAGTTGATTTATTTATTTTTAGTTTTCAAAATTCCATAAGTTTTAAATTTTTTCCCCCTCGCTCCCCTCCCCAAGACAACATGCAATCTGATGCAGGCTTTACATATACATTACTATTAACCGTATTTTCACATTAGTCAATTTGCATAGAAGAATTAGAATGAATGGGAGTAACCATGAGAAAGAAAAACATAAAACAAAATAAGAAAACAGTCTGCTTCGCTCTGCATTCAGACTCCAGAGTTCTTTCTCTGAATGTGAATAGCATTTTCCATCATGAGTCTTTTGGAGTTGTCTTAGATCCTTGCATTGCTGAGAAGAGCCTAGCCTACCAAAGTCAATCATTGCACACTGTGGCTGTTACTGTGTCCAGTGTTCTCCTGGTTCTGCTCACTTCATTGAGTTGCCCTTCTTGAGCCATCATGTGTACTGATTGATAGCTCCTTTGTTCTCCATCCAAGTTGACTTCACTACGTTGACCTTGGGTTTGCTGTTCTCTGCTTCTGTGAATGACCCCTTGTTCCCTGGTTTTTACAGGTACAGTGGTCCAGTTGCAACATTTTCTCCACCCAGGACCATGCAGCAGCTGCTATTGCTAAAACTGGCATTCCTGGTAAGCCTTCTTCTGGGCGTAGCTCCCACCAAGGCCAGGGACTCTCTTGGGGTTCAGGGAGCTAGAGGAAAAGGCCTCCAGGATGGGAAGACTTCAGCTACTTACAGGAGTAAAGCACATGAAAGAGACCACAGGCTTATCCTGTGTGGTCCAGGGGGAATAATGAGTACCAACCAGAGAGAAACTACAGGGATGCAGATTATGGCAGGATTGAAGGAAGAACTTCTTATGGCTAGCATTTGTGTAGCACTTTACACATGTCAGCTGCCCCAGTAGATGTGGTGCTGATAACTTTGGAGATGCCGTTCAAGGGACTCTTGCCCTGGCATGAGACTGGGGGTGGGGTGAGAGGGCATAGGTCATAGCATCATTGATAAAGCTGGAAGGGACCTCAGGGGCCACCTCCCCCTCATTTTACAGATGAGGAAACTGAGGCCCAGTCATGTTAAGTAACTTTCCCCAGGTATCCCAGCTAGCAGGAGCCAGAGCTGGGATTTGAACTCAGATCTTCTGACTCCAATTCCAGCATTTTTTAGATTGTGCTGGGCTGCCCCTCTCCAGGGGCTATCCAGCTCTAAAATTCTGTGACTGTACAATTCTGTGAAAGAAATAGGATTGTAGTGGCCAGGGAAAGTTGGTCCTGGACAGTGGGAAGGTTTCTTGGAGGGGTAGGTAGGAGGGGTGCTGTATTGGTATTAATGATGACTGTCCAGCCCATGGGGGAATTGCCATAATGGGAGCCTGGGTGAAATCAAAGGGTGCAGAACCACAAGACACAAATCTAGGTTTTCATTCGGTCTTCTGATGAGAAGGGACTAGGTCCCTGCTCTGGTCTGGGTGAACTAGGAGGCTGGTAGAGGCTCTCTGAGTGGGAGGAAAACACAACAGTGTTTCATTTTCTCTGTGAGTGTGGCTCAACATAGGCAGGCTCTGGGGATTAGAGTTCTGTGTCTGAGGCTAAGGGCCTTGAGCAAAGAGAGGCTGATGAGATGCCAGGGTGGGGAAGGGGCTGCCTTAGATATTTTGCTCTCACTAGAGCATAGGAACCAGAAGGACCTTTGATTCCCATCCCCTGCCCTGCTGGGGGAGGTGTGCACAGTGCTCTTTGGTTTTCCAGCTCTGTGCGTTGAGGCACTGGACTTTGAACTAGAAGGAAAAAGCTTTGTTTGCAGAATGTTTCTTTTTTGCCCTTTGCCCAGGGTTTGAAACATTAGTAGTTTGGTGCTTCTGCTGAGCTCAGAGGAAAGCCGATGCTTTGCAGTGCCCTTTTCCCAGATCATGGTTGGGTCACAAGTCTCTGGTGTGTGCACTGAGGCGGGATGGCATTATGATCTGCCACCCACTTGCTCCCTATAAGCTTTCTTCTTGGTGGCGTTCTAGATAACAAATGTAAAGTGCTTTGCAAACCTTAAAGCACAACATGAATTCTAGCTATTACTACAACTATTTGGTTCTTCTCTACTTTTATCTCTCCCCTACTCCACCTCTGCTCTGCAACACAGACTTTGTAGTAAATCTGACAGTGCAGAGGTGGTTAAGCCCTGTACTCAGGGGTCTGGGAGTTCTCCCTTGGGGATCACCAGGGCAGTTCTTGGTTCTTAGATGGGATTTCCCTGGCTTGGCCTGCTCTCATGGGTCTCAGATACTGCTACAGAAGGCAAGGAAAGAAGTGTTGGGAATACCCTGACTTAGAAGATGGAGAGAGGACCCCGGTAGGAAACCTCTCCCTGTCCCCTAAGCCTGGGTCAGGGCCCTGGAAATCAGAGTTCTGGTGCCAGCCACCACTTGAGTGGGCTATCTATAAGGGTTGGTCCTGATTCTTCCTTCAGTGTCTGACAGTAGTTTCTCTCCAAGGCTCTCCATAATCTACCTGTCCAGACTTATCTCATCCCGTTCTCCTACCTGTCTTCTGTGCTCTAGACAGACTGGACTGTTGTGTGTTCCCTAATCTTGCCCGGCCTGCCTTTACGACCCCTTCTCTGCCTCATCTCCATTTGCTGAGATCCTCCTCTTCCTTCAGGACCTCGCTCGAGTGTCACCTCTGTGGGGATGCCTTCCCTGATACCCTTAGCTGAAAGTTCTGTCTCCTCAAGTTTTCCTAGAGCACTGTCTTGATCTCTTCTGTCTTGGTCGAGTGCTTCTTGTACGTGTTGTATGTATTGTATCATCAGCTTGCCAGTCGTAAGCTCCTTGAGGGCACGGCCTGTGTGGTGTACTTCCTGTACCAAGCCTATGGCCTCACACACTCAAGTATTTGGTCATTTGCATTGAATTCCTCACACCTGTTCTCCCACTCTTGCCTCAGTGTATGCTTGGAAGGGGGAGACCGATGAGGAATATCTCTGGTGCATTGAGCAGACCCTCTTTTTCAAGGATGGGCAGCCCCTCAACATGATCCTGGACGATGGTGGGGACCTCACCAACCTCGTTCACACCAAATACCCTGAGCTCCTGAAGGGTAAGGAGGAACATGGGGGAATGGGGATGGACGAGAGTAGAATGCTGGGGATGTGCAGGGGTGGTGTATGGGGGTCCTTGTAGGGAGTCTAGTTAGGGAAAAGGCTGCTGATCCCTGAAAGCTCAGCTTCACCAAGGAAGGGTGACTGGGGGATGTCACAGTTTCCCTGTGAAGCTGATGAGGAGGTCTCAGTGGCTATTTTTGGCACTTGGAGGGAAAAGTGTGGCTTTTTCAACACTCCCAAGGATAGTACAGTATTAAATAGTGGGAAAAGCCCCAAAAATGGAATTTAGAGGAACGGAATTCAAGTCCCAGTTCTGTTTCTAGCTCTGTAACCTTGGACAAATCATGTTCCTTAGCTGGGCTTACCTTTATTCATCTGTAAATTGGACAGTTAGACTAGAGAATTGTGAAAGTCTTCTCCTTTTCTGGGATCCTATGAAAGGAAAGTCAAGGAGCTCTTTTTTTTTCTACAGAGTTTAGTGTGGCCAGGCTTTGCCCTCCTGGGGAATAGGCTGGGCCAGGATGGTGAACTGACACCTCATAGCGGAGCACTTGGGGATGCTTTTCCTGGGGAGCCTCCTCTGCTGTGTGCCTGTGGCCCACCTGCAGCCCAGAACCACCTTCATGCTGAGCTTCCCCTGAGATTAGAGTGGGAGGGAGAAAGGGAGGAACCCTCCTAATGGCCTTGGGAACTTTTTTCTGGACATCGCTATTACCTCACATTCTGAGGAGAGAGGGAGGAAGGGCACCCCTCTGGTTCTGGCTTGACTTTAGTCTGGAGTCTGGGTCTCCGTTCTGGAATAGCGGTCTCCCTTTTTTTTCTGGACTTTGTCCCGGAAGGTTTGAAAGGGGAAATATCTTTGATTGGAGCCAGGGCTGGGGTGCAATGGTAGGGCACCCTATGTGTAGGCATGCCTCTCCCCAGATAGCCCTGATCCAAGCCCCTTTCCTCAATCTCAGTCTTGAGGGACTTTGGGTGAGGCCATATACAATAAAAAAAATTCTTGGACTGGGGGACTACAGAGAAAAATCTGATGACTTGGAGCTGAAGTGGGTGTTTCTCCTGTTTCTGTCATCTGGATCATAGATGAGAGGTTTACTGCTTTTTGGGGCCAGGGAGCGTTCCAATCCCAGGAACCTTTTCCCCATGTACCTCACCCACCACCAGTACCTGAAAGTCCATTCTTGGAGCTGCATGTCTTTTTGTTCCCTGTTAATAAAGAGATGCCCTGTGGAAAGGAAAAAGCATTAAGCCTTTGTTAAGCTGATTGCGGCACAGATGCGGGTTTGAGGGCAGGGAGAATGATGAAATGGAAGGAGGCATGGATTTGGAATCCGGATAGCAGGGGGCTAGGTCTTGACTCTGCCAGTGATCTGCTGTGTTTCTCTGGGCCTCAGTTTCCTCCTTTTTAAAACTTAGGGTGCTGGACTAGATCATCCCAAAGCTCCTGTCCAGCCTCATTTCCAAAGTCTGAAAAAAATGAGAATATATGACTCCAAGCAGTGGTTTCCTGGCAACACAGTGAATGGGGTAGCTGAAGGGGAGGTAGAAAGGCGTGAGGCTTCCTCCACTCACCCTGGTACCACGTGAAGTGACTTCACTTGGGGGAAGAGGTGGGAGGGTGGAGAAACACTGTTGACTTACCTGCTGCTGGTCTTTTTCTTCTTCCCCCTTCCTCAGGGGTGGGCTGTAATGGTGGGAGTACTGGAGGGAGTTCTTTTCCCACCACCACCCTCCCAAGCTGCAGGCTATGAGCAAGGTGATACCTATTAAATGTTGAAAGGGATTTAATTAAGGGTGGCTCCGGGGGCTTGAATTATTGGGGACTGGTCCTAATGGAGCATCCCTTGGCTCAGGCATCAAAGGCATCTCAGAGGAAACCACCACAGGCGTCCACAATCTATACAAGATGAAGGCCAACGGAGTTCTAAAAGTGCCAGCCATCAATGTGAACGATTCTGTTACCAAGGTACTGCTGTCCTCTCCTGAATTCCAAATCCCCTCCTCTCCAGGGACTCATCTGCCTCCCCCAACCCCCGCCCCAGAGTATAAAATTGCCTGGCTCAGGTAACTCACAGTCTGCAAGGCAAGATTTAGTTTACAGGACCTTTTTACAGTTTTCAGGGAATATACACACACACACATACACACGTGTATATATGTGTATCTATATGTATGTATACATATACATGCATATGTACATATGTAATGCATTATATAGAATGTAATTATATATTCATATTCTCATTTGAGCTTCACAAACAGCCCTGTAAGCAGGCCAGGTGAGGTGGTAGTGGACAGTGTGGGGCTTGGAATCCATGAGACTTGAAGTTACATACAGGTTCCTGCTCTGTCACACGCTAGTCGTGTTGCTTTAGGGAAGTCACTTCACCACTCTGGGCCTTAGTTTCTTCATCTCTAAAACGACAGGACTGGACTAGATGGCTTCTGAGGGTCCTTCCAGCTCTAAGCCTGTGATCTTAGGAGCCTGTGGTTCATTAGCCCCATGAGCAGAGACGAGGCACGTGGGTTCTGTGATTCCACTATCTGTGAGATGAAGATCAGAATTCTTACCCCGTCAACCTCGCAGGGTTGTTGTGATCAAAGTGCTCTGTAAATCTTGAAGTGCTTTAGAATGTACTGGTGTTCCTGTTGTACAGATTAGGACATTAGACCTTCAGAGATTCGTTAGGGTCACAGGACGTTTGAGTTGGAAGGGACCTTAGAAATGAGGAAACTGAGGCCCAGAGAGGGGAGATAACTTACCAAAGGCCATATTGTGTTAATAGTAGAAGTGGAGCTAGAATCTAGGGCTCCTGGATATGGAGGGCAGTAGGGAGTCATTCTTAGTTCTTGAGCTGGGGAGGGACACAATGAAAGCTTCCTAGTGTCCATGGGGGGTTGCTTCCTTCTTTGCTTACCTCCCTTTAGAGCAAGTTTGACAACCTGTATGGCTGTCGTGAGTCCCTCATCGATGGCATCAAACGAGCTACAGACGTGATGATTGCAGGCAAGGTGGCCGTGGTGGCAGGCTATGGCGATGTGGGCAAGGGCTGTGCTCAGGCCCTTCGGGGCTTTGGTGCCCGAGTCATTATCACAGAGATAGACCCCATCAATGCACTGCAGGCTTCTATGGAGGGTGAGTAAGGGGCCGGAACAGGCTATGAGGGTCACGACTTGGGGTCCTCAGGAGTGGTCACAGGGCTGATGTCTGTATGTGTGTGTGTCTGTGCTCAGGCTATGAGGTGACCACCATGGATGAGGCCTGCAAAGAGGGAAACATCTTTGTCACCACCACAGGATGTGTAGATATCATCTTGGGCAGGTGAGGTCCAGCTCCATGGGGGGCGGGAGGGGGGAGGAGCTCCATCTGTCCTCCCAGTGTCCTTGTCCATCTCCCAGTACGTTCCACTACCTCTTCCTGTCCTGCTCTGTATTTTACTTCTGGCCCAACACTCCTGCGTTTTTCCTTTATTGCTCCCTCCCTTCCGTCTGTCTTCCCCCTCCCTCAGGCATTCCCTTAGCCCTGTTGCTCCTCTTCCCTTACAGCTAAGAGCTCCTGCCTGCTTTGTTCCCTAGCTCCTGCTCCCCCACCCCCTCACCCCTGTGGCCCCTGTTTCCTACCCCCACCACAGGCACTTTGAGCAGATGAAGGACGACGCCGTAGTATGTAACATTGGCCACTTTGACGTGGAAATAGATGTAAAGTGGCTGAATCAAAATTCTGTGGAGAAGGTGAACGTGAAGCCTCAGGTGAGGGCGTGCCCTCTGGGGCCTGGTGTGGGGATTCAGGGGGCTCTTTCTTCATTCTCTGTGGTCATAGATGGGTGAGCCAGGCCTGGAGTCTGCGGGGGTTCTGATTTGAGGCACTGGCTTGGATGGAAGCTGGGGGGAGGTTTCAGGCGGGATAAGACTAGAGCTGTGTGTGCTGTGAAGCCCCGGCCTCCTTTCCCATTGGGGCTTGTGCAGAAACACTCCTATATGCTGACACAGCCGTGTAGCACTGCTTTCTCTGCCCTCTGGTCCACTTAAAAGAGATACAGGCAAAAGGGGTCACTGTTCTCCATGGATACATTCGTTGAGGGAAGGGAGACAGGGGCCATACAGTGTTGAGCCTGGTTGCTGACATTCATTGGAGCACATTTCTTCAATCTCTTCGAATGGCCACAGCCCCCAAGACTCCCTGGATCTTTCTAGGGTGCCTTCTCCCATCCCCCAGAGTGTCATAGTGGTATGCATGTGTATGTATGAGCAGTAGCAAAGGCAAACTGGTGATTCTTAGTGAATGGCAGAAATCCAGGGACCCACAGTGCCTGGCTTTGCCCTCAGCCCACCCAACTTCCCCTGGCCTGGCTCCATCCATTGGGCTACCTCCTTTTTTTGTGTGTTAATTTTAGCCCTGGAGTATCTTGGCAGTGGCCCTTACCACCTCTGCCTATTCTTGGGAGACTGAGCCAGGGTGAGGGAAGAAGGGAGAATATGGTATTTATGTGGGCAAAGACAGGGCCAGAGTAGGAGGTACTTGGCTAGACAAGTGGCTAGATGACCATTTGTTGACTAATCTGTAGATGGATTCCTATTTAAGTATGGTTAGGCCTAGATGGCCTTTGGGGTCCCTTCTACCCTTAAGTTTCTGGTGATTTTTGGAGGATAGAGGATACAGGGGTATTGTTGGGGAAGGGAAGGAAGAGGGAGGTCCATTCCTGGTCTTCAGCTCTCACCTCTCTTGCCCACCCGGCCAGGTGGACCGATATAAGCTGAAGAATGGACGGCGGATCATCCTGCTGGCAGAAGGCCGTCTAGTCAACCTGGGTTGTGCTATGGGCCATCCTAGCTTTGTGATGAGCAATTCCTTCAGCAACCAGGTGTTGGCCCAGATTGAGCTGTGGACCCACCCGGACAAGTACCCTGTAGGAGTACACATCCTCCCCAAGAAGGTCAGTGGCTGCTGCTTCTCCCTCCCCATGAGCTTCCTGCTCTGTGGCTGCCAAGGTGGCTTTGGTGTGGGGGGATCCAGGGGATGCATCTACATCAGACTGGATAGCTTCCTGTCACTTCTCTCATTGGCTTTTCCCCCTTCACATGTCTGAGCATTAAGATTTCCAAATTCTAGTCCTGACTCTTGTTGTGTGACCTTGAGCTAACCCCTTCTTCTATATGGGTTTTGGTGTCCCTTCCACCCTCTTCTTCCTCAGCTCTTATTCATTGAGGAGGAGGCTGCTCTGTGAGAAACTGAGAAGATAAAAGATAGGGGAGGCTATTGATGAGTGCGAAGTGTCCAGGAGACTGGAGGAGCTTGCTCCTAAAGAGAAATGGGCAAGATTATGGCCCAGGCCAGCCGCATGATCAGGCTTCCCTAGGTGGCACTTCACTATAGATTGTTTTCCTGCTCCCAGTCAGATGATTCCAACAGAGCTGAAAGGGGCCTTTGACACCCTAAAGTCTCCATCCACCATCCTCCTTAGCAGGCATTCAAGCCCAGTGTTAGAGAAGAGGAAACCAGGCTCATGTAAGGTGAGGGATTTGCCTTAGGTCATACCAAAAGGTAGGGGCAGATTTAAGAGAAGAGTGCAAAGCTCTTGCCTACTCCAGGCCTTGAGATCTTTGCACCTCAAGTCCTGAATTCAGCATGAATTTAATAAGTGCTGCAGTAGGCTAGGACCAGGATATTTAATTAATTTGAGTAATTTGGCTTTAGGATATGGCTTTTCTACACTTGTTCCCGCCCAGCCTTGCCCTGAATGGAACTGGGCTGCCTTCTTGCCTGTGGTCAGTTACCTCCTCTCTCTGTTTTGGCTGACTGCTCCCAGCAGCTTTTTCATCTTGGGGGTTGGGAGGGCTTGTCTTCCCCTTTAGTTTCTACCTTGTTCTCTGGGGAACTAGACTGTGCCTTTGAAGGAGCTGAACCAGGCCTTTCTCAGTCAGCAAGCATTGACCAGCACCTGCTCTGGGCCAGGCATAGTGCTGGGTGCTGTATATACATAAAGCAAAAAAAAAGAAAGAGTCCCTGCTCCCAAAGAGCTTATGCCCATCCCATGCACATGGAAGAGTATATGAAAAGTATATGCAAAATGATTTTTTTTGATGGAGAGGGACAAGCTAGGTAGCATGGTGGATGAAGTGCTGGGCCTGTACTCAGAATGACCTGAGTTCAAATCCGGCCTCAAACACTTACTAGCTGTGTGACCCTGGCAGTTCACTTAACCCAGTTTGCCTCAGTTTCCTCATCTGTAAAATAATCTGGAGAAGGAAATGGCAAACCACTCCAGTATCTGCCAAGAAAACCCCAAATGGGGTCACGAAGAGTGGGACACTGACTGAAATGACTGAATGACAACAATAAATATAATATATTGTAATGTAATATAATAAAGATGGAAATAATATAATAAGGATGGAAAGGTTGTGAAGGGCTTTTAATGCCAAACCAAGGAGTTTGTATTTGATCCTGGTGAACCGCTGGAGTTTTTATTGAATGGGCATGTGGCATGATTAGAAATGCCCTTGAGGAAAATCACTTTAGCAGCAGCATGGAGGCTGGAATGGAGAAAGGAGGGCCAGGCTCCTGCAGTAGTCCGGGTGAAAGGTGAGAAGAAGCTAGATTAGGGTAGTAGCTGTGTGGAGAGAAGGGGATTGATCTGCAAGGGATCATCTTTTCCAGCCTAGTCAAGGAGCCCAAGCTTGGAGCTCTGGGATTCGGGGCTCACATTCTCTTGTTCTCCCGTTACAGCTGGATGAAGCTGTGGCCGAGGCCCACCTTGACAAACTGAATGTGAAGCTAACAAAGCTGACGGACAAACAGTCCCAGTACCTGGGCGTCCCCAGAGAAGGCCCCTTCAAACCTGACCACTACCGGTACTGAATCCTGCCCAGCTGAAAGACTCCAAGTGACCAACCACATTTTCTTGCCTTTCCAGCCCTTTCTGCACAGAGTAATAAATGTTATCTAGGTTTGGTTGGGCATCTCTGCTGTGTCATCCCTGTAGCTGCCAGCCAACCTGGCTTTTTTTGGATCGTGTTTGTGTCTAGCGTGGTGCTGGGTATTGGGAGGGGGGGCGGGGAGAGGAGGAAGCAACCGAAGAAACAAGCTACCTCTCGATTCCAGCCTGGCATCCTTGCCCTGAACTGTGAAGAGACTGTGTCCTATGTTGTCCACTACAACATGGGCCCCATAGTGCTCTGACCTTAGACCTCTGACACCATGGCAGTATATAGAATATTTGCTCTGAAAAGGACATGGAGAATATCTATTCTAACTTTATCCAGTTGTGGGTGTGGAAACAGACTTGGAGAAGGAATGACAAGCCCAGCTTATGCCCCATTAGTGGCAGAACCCAGGTCTCCTTACTTTTATATCAATGTGCTTGGTTTTCCCAGCCCCTGAAGTCAGCTTATTATCATTCAATCAGCAGGTATTTATTAAATGCCGACTATGTGCCAGACACTGTGCTAAGCATGGGGGCTACAAAAAGAAGCTTAAGGAACTCACAGTCTAATACAAATACATACAAAGCAAGCTATGTACAGGATAAATAGGAAATTATTAGTGGAGGGAAGGTAGTGGAATTAACCCTGCTTACATCCTCTATTCTACCAGCTTAGTGCTGTGTCAGTTTGGGCTTGGGCAGTTGAGAAAAGAGGGTGAGAGGTCAGTGCCAGGCATAGCTGGAGGCCAGCATAGTGCAATTACACAATGCAATGAGAATAGTCTTTTATGAGCTACAGTGAAGGTAGGCTCATTGTCCTCTGTTTGAGGAAGCAGGGTTGGGAGTTATCTAAGTGAGGCAAATTTCCCTCTACCCATGGCTAAAGCGAATAGGACTGAGCTTCCAGGTATCTGGGAGGTTCACTTTATTTTGACAACAGTTAACACTTCTGTTCAAGTATTCTAAAGTTTCTTTCCCCCATTTTGGGGGTGGTGGGGATCAATGCCAGATCCCTCCCTGATTTAATGTTCTGTTTTTGAGAGCCCTCCTGGCTCTGACCTCCTGTGATCAGGATGCCCAATTCTTTATGGATTCCTTTCTGCTCCCACTCCTGAAACCATACTCAAGCAGATCACAAGTGACAACAGTATCTGTGTGAGTGAAAGGGAAGGAAGGGAGCCCAGGGCACGTGAAAGAAATCTTTTCTTTAGTTCATTTGAGTTGGTTCAGATACAAAACCAGTTGGATGCCACTAACTCATGCTTTGGGGGAGCTTAGGCCCCCCCCCCAGTTCCAAGAGTGAGGTAGAGACCCTTTTTCTTGTATTCTTGCTTCACCTTTACAAAGGGAGGCTTGGTCTAGAGGCCCTGCTAGCTCTGCCATTCTGCAGACTACCGCCTAAGCCATCTCAAAGGCTGCTCTGGCCTCTGGAGGGGAGGCTGCATCATCTAATCCTGGTCTTGTGTTCCATAGTTGGGACAGTGGGTTCCCTTTCCTCATCAGGACAAGAGGAAAGCACTTTTTCAGTGCTCAGTTCCAGTGCTGGAGAGCTGGGGAAGGGGGGGGTGGTGGTAGTTTAGTGTAAAGGAGAGAGCATTAAATATGGAATATGGAGATTGAATCCTAGCTTTGATTCTGAAGGGCAGCTAGGTGGCCAGTAGAGAGAGTGCTGGGCCTGGAGGCAGGAAGACATGAGTTCAAATGTGGCCTCAGACACTAGCCATGTGACCCTGGGCAAGTCACTTAACCTTGTTTGCCTCAGTTTCCTCATTTTACAGATGAGCTGGAGAAGGAAATGGCAAACCACTCTAGTATCTCTGTCAAGAAAACCGCAAATGGGTTTTGTCAGACAAAGAATCTGACGGGACTGAGATTAAAACGAGTGAACAACAAATTTGATGTTTAACCCTTACACAGTCTTGGTCAAGACTTTCTTGCTCCCAGCCTCAATTTACTCATTTGCAAAATGGGAGCAGGGGTTCCAGCCAGGTCTAAATCCTGTGATCCTAGACAGTTCTGTTTCCTAGGAATAGAGATCCCAATCCCAGCCCTGCTACTCTTACTAGTTAAGTGGCTCTTCCCCCTCTGTGGACCTTAGCTTTCATTGTGAAGGAGGTTGGATTAGCTGATCTGGAAAACTCTAGATCAGCTCTTGAGCCTATGATGCTTCTCCACTCTGGGCATCACAGAATCTCAAAGTTGGAATGGCCCAAATCGATCATCTGTCCAACCCATCAATGACCAGGAATATTCTGCAGGCAATCACCCAGCTCCAGCTTGAAGATTTTTTTTCTAGCAGTAGAAAACACTCCACCTTGCAAATAGCCCATGCATTACACTCTTGGCCAGCTCCCGTCCTTAGCAAGTTTTTCTTTTGTTGCAAGCTGAATTGTTTCTTATACTTTCCACCCACGCGTGGCTTCTCATCCTGCCCTAGGGGCCAA
This sequence comes from Trichosurus vulpecula, assembly GCF_011100635.1. Lineage (NCBI taxonomy): Eukaryota > Metazoa > Chordata > Mammalia > Diprotodontia > Phalangeridae > Trichosurus > Trichosurus vulpecula. Next base: position 100,488,587 of record NC_050575.1, on the reverse strand, counting down.
GTCAAATCCCCCTTCCCCAGGGATAGCTCTTTACATGCCTGGAGCCAGGCATCATCATGGCCCACTTACCTTCAACTGCAGGCCACCCTCCTCTGTTCAGCTGATGCCTCTGGATTCTAGGCTTCTGATTTAAAATTCATTTCAGCTCTAAATCTGTGATCCTGAGATATTCCTAAAATTAACCATTCAAATGCCTTCCTCCCACCTCTTGTGAGGAGAGGAGGGCTGCGCTATGTGCCTATTGTCAATTGTAGGGGGAGGGAGGTATGTTGTCAAATCAGGTAAGGTGGGGAAAGAATTTTGCCCTCCCTATCCCATGGGGTCCCAGTCTCTTTGCACCAAGAAGGTCCAGGCTGTGAACTGTGTCCACCTTTTGCCAACCTGAATGACGGGAGTCCTGTGGGCAATATCAGTGCTGTGGGAATTCTAAAGGAAACAATGTGTGGCCCCATAGCTAGGCCCAGAGCCCAGGATGCTGCAGAGTTTCTGGGAATTTTGTATTGGCTTGAGGTTGGGAGTGTAAACTCAGCAAGCCCAGCCTTTAGGTGGGGGAGCCCACTTGGCGCCATTCAGTGCCAACCTGCTGGGTGGCCCAGCCCCTCCCACTCATCAGCATCTGGGCTAAGGTTAGGGCTGCTTGTCCCAAGGAAAGGATTTAGAAAAACAATTGTCATTTCTCCAAAGGGCAATATCAGTGTATGTTTTAAAAAAAGGACTTTAGAGGTCATCTGGTTAATTGCCCTCACAGCAGAACTGAGAGGTGGGAAGGAGGTGGGCTGGTGCCATTTAATCCAATCTTTTTCCTTCTATTCCCCCCCCTCCTTTTTTTTTTTTTAACAGAAGGCCCTTAGAGGTAACATGACTAGCCTAAAGCAGTGGTTCTCAAACTTTGCTCATAGCAAAGTCTTATCCTTTGCTACAAGGAATGGCAGAGTCAGGTGACTGCAAATCTTAAGTTCTATCCAGTTCTCAAAGGCCCTTTGAGAACCACTGGTCAAAAAACAAGAGGCAGGATTCACACTTAGGTTGTCCCAACACCAATTCAGTGCTCCTCCCATTCTGCCACACTTCCCTCTGCCCACACCTGTGCCTTTCCCAGCTCTGACTAGAACCTGGAGGTCTTGGCCCTAACCAGTACTGAAGTCAAGGTCATGGAAAAATCCCTGACTTTTCTTGGGAATCAGTAACCTGGGTTAGGCTCCTGGCCCTTCCCATGTTAGGCAGATCAAACACTTCTCATTGTCATGCTTCCCACTTCTCCTTATCATTCCCTTCTCAGTAAAGTGATTGCACCGTGGCAATATGGGAAGAGCCCTTCCCACAACAACCCTGTGTGGCAGCTGTTAACCTCCATTCTGTGTGAGGTTCCTGTGGCCAAGACATTTAACCTGAGCCTCAGCCAAATGTCTGGTGCTTGCCAGGGCCCTGGCCTTCTGACTCCACACTCACTAGTGCTCCTAACAATCAGGCTGTTGCTGTTTACTGTGTGCAGAGCAGGGGCTTGGGCCCAAGGCTCCTAACCCCTAGGCCAGGGCTCTATCCATGTAGTTCACTTCAGGAATTTATTAAGTGCCTGCTATGTGCCAGGCACAGATCTTGGCCTTGGAAATACACAGAGGGAGGAGTTGGTGTTTTTCTCCTCAGACAATTCTTTTGAGTTTCACATCAATCCTGAGGAGATGCTTCAGGTGTTATCCACATTTTATTAATCGGGGAAATTGAAGCAGGTTACTAAACTCACTTGACCTGAAGTAAAGACTGAAAAAAAAAAGTAGCTACTTTGCAAAGGACTGAACAGAAAGAGGAATGTGAAGGAAGCACCTCTTATCTAGGTTTCCCATCAGTGGAAAACTACTTCCTTCACAAGTGGCTAACACCTAGGCAACAGGGACTTGGGTTTGAGTTTGTGGCTTCCAATGTCTCAGACAGATAGTACCCAATGAGGTCTCCTCCTTTCCTTTAGGGATCAAGGGTCAGTGGCCATAGCACTAACTACATTCTCACCCCTAAAGACATTTCCTCCACAATGGTCCCCAGAACACATAGTCCCAACCCTGGGGGCTGGCAGTCTAAATGAGAACACCACAGGAAGTTCTGGCCCTTATCTGGTCTTTGTACTGTGCAGAGGACATAGTGTATCTTGCATCTGGAAAATGTAAAGCAGATTTTTTTATCATTTTACAAAGGAAGAAAATTAACTGGAATGAAAGTGGGGGAGGAAGGGACTTGACCAGGTTTGCAATCTGTATGAGTTACTGGCAGAGTGGGCGCTCCAATCCAGAGCTCCTGGATCCCACCCAGCCCAGGCTTCCTCCAACCTGGGTCTGTTTTTTGTTTTTACCTCTGGATCACTGGATTTTAGAATCAGAAGGAACCTCATCAACTATATGGTCTAGGAGCTTGTTTTTTTGTGTCCCAGACCCCTTTGGCTATCCCCTGAGGCAACCTAGGCTTCACATTTAAGCATATAAACTAAAATACAGAGCATTACAAAGAAAACTAAGAACTACCGAAATACAGTTGTAAAGTCCAACCAACACCAGAAAGAACTTCCACTATAACAGACCCAGCACATGGTCATCCATATTGCTTGAAGATCTCCTGTGAGGGTGGAACCCACTGCCTCCTGCAGTGGTTCATTCCACTTTATCACAACTAATCGTTAGGAATTTTTTGTCTTAAAATAGCCTAAATTTGTTTCCCTGTAGCTCCTATACATTGCTCCTGGTTCTGCCCTTTGGGACCAAACAAAACAAATCTAATTAATCCATCTTCTACGTGATAACACTTCAAATACTTGAAGACAAACTTGAGCCTTTTCTTCAGGCTAAACATCAGTTCCTTCCATAGATCCTCAGATGACATGGATTTGAAGTTCCCTGCCATCTTGCCTGCCCACTTTCGGGTGCTGTCCAGTTTATCAATGGTCTTTTAAAAACTGTGGCACCTGCACAGCATACTCCAGATATTGCCTGGCTAATGCAGGGAAGGCAGTATGACTATCACCCTGTTTCTTCTGGGATCTCACCCCTACCTTTTCATTCAGCAGGCGCTTTGGTTGCCCTAGGTAAGCTATGCATCTGGAGGGATTTGAAGAAAGGCAACATAGAAAGATGGACAGGAAAACTGATAATGTTATGATTTGAATACTGGCAATTCATAAGACTGCCAGAAATGAAAGGGAACTCACGTGTTCAATTCATAGTTAAAAGATTTTGAGCTGAAAGAGAATGTAAAGATAGCTAATCCAACTCCCTACAGAGGAGGAAAGTGAGGACAAGAAAGGGAAGGTGGCCCATAGTGACATAGGTTGTAGGTGACAGAGCTGGGGTTTGAACTTGGATACCCTAAATTGATAGCTGGCATTTTCCCCTCCTATGCTGCAGTTCTGGGTAACATGGCAGGGTCAGAATTTGAATCCAGATCTCCTGTACCGAGATCCCAGTGCTCTTCTCTAGTCTACCCTTGTCCTGATCCCGGTAAGCATTCCTAACATGATCATCCAGCCTTCGGTGATGAGCTCACTACCTTGTGAGTGAGGCTAGTCCACTTGTGGGCACCTTGAACAGCTGAGAAATGTTTCCTAAGGCAACGTTGTGGGAGTTTTACCTTAACTGGCTGCCTGGCTCTTGGACCAACAAACATTAGTTTTGTCTCCTTCCCTGACTAGACTTTTTTGCACATTTCATGGAATCATAGACTATCAGAGCTAGGAGGAACCTTAGAAATTATCTCCTTTAACCCTCTCCACCATGTTTTTATTTTAAAGGCAGGGAAAGTCAGGCTGCCATAATGGGGAGTGACTTTGGATTCCAGTGGATGTCCCTAAAGTCTACAATTAGAGAGTCATTACATTGTCAGTTCAATATAACATTTATTGAAGGAGTGCTATGTGTTGGCCATTATGGGAAATGCATATGAATAAGATGTAGTCCCTGCCCATAAGGAGCTCACAGTCTAGTAAGGAGATAAACTATATACACAAACAGCGTAAGACAGGACAGGAAGTGATCCAGGCTATAGAAGAAATACATTTCTGGGGACAAGAGACCACTTCCAGCTTGGGCAGGGGGTGGGGGCGGGGGTGCATGGTTTGGTTGAGGAAAATCAAGAAAGGCTTCCTGGAGGGGGTGGCACCTTAGATGGGACTGGTAGGATGAAGAGGCTTTGTAGAGGAGCAAGAGGAAAGGGGTGGGTAGGAAAATGTGGGAAATTGGGTGGTTTACTTTGACTAGAGGTTGGGAAAAATACTGGGGAGCCTTAGACATCTGGAAACTGGGGGATAGATGGGATAAGGCTTTGTAAGACAGACTGAGGAGTTTGGACCTCATCCTGTAGGCAGTAGGGAGCTCTTCAGGGTTTCTCAGTAGGGGAATGAAATGATCATAGTAAAGCAGGAATCCCTCACAGTCAGTAGCTCTTGAAGCTATCAGCCACATACACCTTAGTATGAGTGATAAGATGACCAATCATACAATCATACAAGAGTTTGGGAGGAGGGGGAATAGGGGTGAAAGGAACAAAAGGCACAAACCTTCAGGCCTGAAACCAGATATTGTTACTGTCACAATTTGGAGCAGGATTACCCCCACTTTCCCTGCCATCTTGGAGACTTCTCTGAATTCAGGGCCCTGAGATAAGTCTAAGAGAGCAGCTACATCCAGGGGAAGCCACTTAGAAGTGAGCACAGGGGAGGCGTAACTGGGCTTCTGGTGCTATGGGATCCTACTTGAGCAGGTCAGGATGGAACAGTGGGTGAAGCCTTGGAGGCCACTGGGAGGGGGGTCCCCAGCCTCTCCCCTCCCGAGGCACTCGGAGGCTGGGCCTGGAGTTCAGCAGTTGGGCCGGAACAGGCGGCAGGAGCAGACGCTGCGGAAGAAGCGGCAGTGGCATATAGCGCATGGGTGGCAGCAGGGTGACGCCAGGGGCTGGCAGTTGGCCCAGTTGGCCACACAGTTGGCTGGAGGTGGGGGCTGCGGATTCTTCTTCACCAGGGCCTTTTTCTGAGAATAAGGAGGTAACCAGTGACTTTAGAGTCCCTCTTCTCCTCCATCCCACTAAGCCTGCTTTCCTTGTTAAGTATCCTCCCTACCACTTACCCCCACTATGCATCCCCCACTACCCTTCACCCCAGCATCTCCAGACTGGAGCTTCCTTGACTCAGCCAATTAGCAGCCTAAGTCTTTGCTTTTATTTTTATTATATATTATTGCTACTCACATTTCCATAATAGGGCTTTGAGATTTACAGAATGCTTCCCTTAACAATGTCCAAATGAAATAGGTTTTATGAAAATTATTCTACTCCATTCTCTAATTCTCCTCCCTTGAATGGAGAGGTCAGGAAATTTGCTCAAGGTCAAACAGCTAGTGAACAGTAGTATGGACGTAACTGGCATCCTTGGGAACTCCAAATCACAGAACTCTACTGCTTCCTTGCCCTCCTACCATTTTCTTATGTTAGAATCACAGACCATCCATGCTGGAAGGGCCCTCCTCTGTCATAGATGTGGAAACTGAGGCCCTCAAAAAGGGAAGTCACACGAGAGGGGACTAGAAGCCAGGTTTTTTAATTCCAGCCCATGACAATTAATGCTGCACTAAACTACCCATAATGCATAGCAAAGCCTTATTCCAAAGGAATTCCAAAGGAATGACAGGAGGGAGATATTTTGGGGACAAGAAGACAGTTTGGAGTGTCTTGAACCATATCACCTGGATCTCTGAGGGCCTTGGAGATGTTCTCAGGAGCTGTCAGCTAAAGAAGTCATTAGCAGTAGAAGGAGTCCTGCACTTAATGACAGAGGACCAAGATTCTAAATCTTGCCTATATTGTGTGATCTTGGGCAAGCTGTATATGTTCTCTAGGCCTTAACTGCCCCATCTGTAAAGTGAAGGGGTCAGACAAGGTGACCTCTGTCATAAGAACTTTTAAATTCCCTCTCCTCCATTACTATTTTGGGTCCAGGACAGCCACTTTAATTGTGAGGAAAGTCACAGTTGTGAAGTCAATGGCCAACTGAGATTTTTCTTAAGACTCCTATTTAGATCAATCATGATAAGAAACCCAGAGAGGGTAAAAAAATTTATGATACCCATCCCACGTTGTAAATCCCAGAATTCTCCCTTGCTAGTAATTTTTTGGGTAAACTTGATATGAGTGATTTTCTTTTTCAGTTATCTTTGGAATATAATTCCCACAAGCATATCTTTGTCCTATAAACCTTGGAGGCTATATAGATTTTCAGAAATCTCTGTTTGGGGTTCAGAGTTATTTCTTGAACTCTGGTCCTATACTGAAATATAAAATAAACATTGGTTTTGCCTTCTAGGTCTGAGTGTGTTAATAAATATGATTGGTAGCAATATTTTTTCAATGAATTATTGGATATTTCCACAACACCCAGTGAAATATAAAAAGTTCAAGAGATATAGTTTCTGGGTAACTAGTCATTTTATTAATCATGCTAGCAATAATTAATAAAAGGGGTCAGTGGCTCTCTCAAATGCCAAAGACCTCTCATGGAACCCACTCAATGCTTATATGTCCTTGGAAAAGCAGGTGTTCCTGGGGGCGGCAATCAACTCTGGTGGGTTAACAAGTAATGAGAGAATGGATATTATAATGAGAGGTGGGCTTATTCTAATGAGGGTCTGGGGGATGTGACTCTGATCACTCAGTCTTGGTCAAAGAGACTTATCTATATCCAAAGCACCCTGTCTAGAGTAATCTAGACAAAAGGGAGAACCCACTTTCCCCCAGACCTCTTTGAGTAAAACATAATGGCTGGAATCCATCAATTCACTTAAGTTGTCTTTACCTTTTGAACAAATCTGAGTTTTCCCTCTCATTATAAGCCCTGCACTTCAAAGGCTGCCATGAATAACCTACAGGGGCTGATTCCTGAATGAGGAAGTAGAAAAGGGGAAAAACCTTACTCTTAATTCAACAGTTGGTTATTAATATAAGAGAGAAATAAATAATCATTCCTCTCAACCCCTGATATCCTTTCCACCTCCAAAGTGGTGATATGTTTTCCGAGCTGGAGGTGAGAGCTATGTGATCGTTTGACCCTAATGTCACAGAAAGAATTCTGGACAGAGCAAGTCATAAAACCTGAGAATATGAGTTTCATATCCAATGCTAAATGGCATTGTGGTTTTAGGCAAGTCAATCTTTCTAAACCTCAGTTTTGTTTCTGAAAAATGGTGGTAGTAATTCTGGTCTCCCTCTCCCAATCCCACTAAACCTCCCCCTCCCCCTACTTCACCAGACTGTAGTGGGGATCAAAGGAAGTACTATGCATAAAGTGTGTTGTAAACACAGACTACTCACAAATCAGTCCATCATGTGGTTCCTGTGAAGCAAGGGTGGATGGACATCCACTCCCATTCCCACCTCTCCCCATTCCATCCCTCTTTCGTCTCGGCTGAAGTCCCACTTACCTCAGAGGATTTCTTGGTTTCTGTCTCTTTCCTGATGATCTTCTTGGATTTTTTGTTCAGTGCTTCAAAAAAAACCATAATGAATAAAGGATATGTCTGTCTGCCAGATGGGGCCAGGGGTGGGCTGAACTGGAAAGAAGGAGGCCTTTGGGAAGGTGGCCTACTGGAGGCAGGAGTGGGGAGACATTTTGCATTACCATTTCAATGCCAGGGGACCCAAAAGAGCAAGGGCCAAAGATTGGGGTAAGTGCATCACAAACAAACAAAGAGGAGAAAGCCAGAGCACAGAGGACGTCTAAGAGGCTAGACTGAGAAGAACTTTTGTTCCCCACCCACTTGTGGTATTCCTCCCCTGCCTCCCAGGGCCAAAGTGAATTTCTTCAATTTTCCCCTTCCTCTCCTTGGGTTCTGGGAACAATTGAGATCAAGAGATTTGTGAAACACTCAAAATTTCTCTTGGGGAATGCCTTTCCTAGTCCTTCAACCCCCCAGCGCTACTCTAAACCAACAGCTCTTAACTTTTTGTGTGTCATAGACCCCTTTGGTAGTCTAGTGAAGCCTACAAACCCTTTCCCAGCATAATGTTTATCAGTACATAAAATAAAACACACAGGGTTACAAAGAAAGTCAATTGTATTGAAATAAAGTTGCATTTCTTGCTGCGCCCTCCCCTCTCCATTCCACAGCATTCAAGTTCATAGACCCACTGAAATTCCACTGGTCTAGTCCCTGTTTTTCAGGTAGAATCAAAGGCCTCACCAAAGGCCAGCTCTCGTATACTGAACATTGGCTATCGAAGGGAATTAGATTTGTCTGACTTTTCCCCAGATTTGATTGTTATGGCTTTGGATCACTATGGATCTGTGGCTCTGTAGGGGACGTAAGGCTGGTAAGGGTCTGAAGGAAAGGCAGGGGACATAGCCATTTAGTAGGAGGGGCCATAGGAAATGGAAAGGCCTTTAGAGATCATTTAACTTCCCCCTCCTCATTTTAATAAAGAAGAATTCTAAAATGCAGAGAGTGGATTTCAGAAGCGATTTTCTCAAGATCACACAGGTATTTGAACCCAGGTCCTGTGGCTCCAGATCCATAGACTTAAAGAGCAGCGACGACCACTATCAAAAATAGCGAGGGTCAGAACTAGAGAGAGGCAGCTGCATTTCAAGCAGGGCACTGGAAACCTCAGAGGAAGGAAGAATGAAATCCAAGAAAAAGAGCTCACAGGCATGCCCCTCCCACTCTAAATTGCTCCCCACTCCCTCTGGTGGCCGGCCAGGCTACTCACCCACGATGGAGACTGAAGGAAAATCAGGCAGGTTCATAGTAGAGTTTCTTCCCAGACCCCAGTCCTTACTCCATTTCTCTTCCTCAGCCAGGTGACAGTAGACAGCCAGGAACCACAGGCAGGCCAGAAGGAAGGGAAGGAGCAGATGCTTAGCTGTCATCCTGGAGCTTCTGAGCAGGACAGAAAACCAGAGGTTAAGAAGGGTTTGGGATGTCTCAGAGTTGGGGAGAAGGGAGGAGTGTAGGAGACCTGCCTTGGATGGCAACCCCATGAGCCATGGAAGGTCTAAGGCAGCCCTAAAGCAGAGGAGGAGAGACGAAGAGAGGAGGAGGCGAGGGAAAAAGGATAAAAATTGTGGGGGAGACAAGGAGAAATTGGGAGAGGAAAACAGAAGGATGGAGATGTGCTGAATTGGCCTCTGCTTTGCAGCATTCACTGCTAGGGCCTGGGTATGTCAGAGTAACAAATACAATTAAATACCTACTATATCCCACCTGTAGGGACCTCACAGTCTGGAAGGGAGATGTGGTACCCATACAGGTAACTACGTGAACAATGTTACACAATACATGCATTAAGAAGAACCAAAATAAATAAACCACTGTGGGAGGTATGAGGGGAGGCAATCAGTCCCTAAGCAATAAGCATTGAGTAATTAATTGTACAGTAGTAGATACTATGTGCCAGGAACTATCTTAAATCCAAGGAAAGTAAAAAGCCTAATTCCCTACTCTCAAGGAGTTCACATTCTAAAGGAGGAAGCAACTTGTGAGTAACTATGAAAATACCAGATATAGACAGTACAAAAGGACTATCTCAGAGAAGGCTTTCTAAAGGACTCGTTAAAGAAACACGATGAGGATGGGATTCAAACTCACATGTGCAAAAACACAGTGGATTCTAACACCTTAAGCACTCAGCCACATCGTCACCAAGGTGGTGTATTTTGGGGTGTAAGGGGTGTTCAGGGAGTACTAGCACCTCTGGTGTGAGGGCTGCTGAGCCCTTTTCTTTTTTTTTTTAAATTTTAATTAATTAATTTTAAGTTTTCAACATTTAATTCCATAAGTTTTTGAGTTTTAAATTTTCTCCCCCCTTCCCAAGATGGCGTGCAATCTGATATAGGCTCTACATGTACATTCATATTAAACATATTTTCACATCTGTCATGATGTAAAGAAGAATTAGAACCAATGGGAGGAACCACAAGAAAGAAGAAATAACAAAAAAACAGAGCAAGTAGTCTGCTTCCATCTGCTTTCAGACTCCATAGTTCTTTCTCCAGACGTGGCCAGCATTTTCCACCATGAGTCTTTTGGAGTTGTCTTAGGCCCTTGCATTGCTGAGAAGAGCCAAGTCTATCAAAAGTCAGTCATTGCACAATGTGGCTGTCACTGTGTACAATGTTCTCCTGGTTCTGCTCATTTCACGGCTGAGCCCTTTTCAAAGCTTCTTATCTACCTTTGTGTCTACCTTTCATCCAACTCTCACCTGTGATGCCAAGAAGCTGTGGCACATGCAGTGGCCACACCCCAGTAAAACCATCTTGGCAGATAGGCTAAACCAGATTGAGAGTAACCCAACAGGCCTCAGATCCATCCATGAGTAAGGGGGATGTGTACCCCAAGCATGTGAAGACTTTTCCTGGTGGAATGGTCAGATAAGAACATTTTGTTGGTGACTAAAGCAGGTGTGGTGGGGTGCTTAGAGCTTGGTCAGACTTCCAAGAAGCCAAGGTCATCCACTGCATCTTGAACCACTGCCAGTGGTCCTGACTTTTGTCTTGCCACTGGACTTTGATGACTCAGGAAGAGAGAGTGAAGCTGATGACTTTGTGCAATTCTGCCTCACTCAAATCCAATTCATGAGCGAGTCAAGACATCATCTGTGATGTCACGGTCTTCAAAAAATGAAGGATAAAGAACATAATGTAGTGGGGTGGGGGGGGAGTGGAGTGGTGAGGGTGACATATGGAAGAAGACTCAAAGGGTAAGGGTGGTGGCAGATTGTGGAAGGCCTTGAATGCTAGTAAGAGGACTTTGAATTTTACTTGCTGTTATGATAAAGTGGGCTCACTGGTTTTGGGTTATAATTGCTGCTATGTTGAATTGCAGTTATTGATTTTAGGATTTGATCCTCTGGTGTCTGAATAAATGTTTTACTTCTGCTTTCTATATGGAGAGTCTCTTATATTCTGTGATACAGAGCTATACAGGCATATTCATGGTCACCATAGATATTGTGACACTTGTCTTACTGAAACAATGGTGTATCTCTTTTATTCTGAATAAGATTTTATTTTTTCCCAATTACATGTAAAAACAATTTTTAACATTCATTTTTAAAAATTTTGAGTTCCAAGTTCTCTTCCTCCCTCTTCCTTTCCCCTCCCCCTTTCTGAGATGGTAAGCAATTGGATATAGGTTATGTATATATGCAATCATGGAAAATGTATTTCCATATTAGTCATGTTGTGAAAGAAAACACAGACCAAAAAAACCCCACAAAAAATAAAGAAAGTGAAAAACAGCATGCTTCAATCTGCATTCAGACTCCCTAAGTTCTTTCTCTGGAGACGCTTATCATTTTTCATGATGAATCCTTTGGAATTGTCTTAGATCATTGTATTGCTGAGAAGATCTAAGTCATTCACAGTTGATCACATACAATATTGCTGTTACAATGTTCTCCTGGTTCTGCTCATTTCACTCTGCATCAGTTCATATATGTCATTCTAGGTTTTTCTGAAATCAACCTGCTCATCATTTCTTATAGCACAATAGTATTCTATTACAATTACATACCACAACTTGTTCAGCCATTCCCCAATTGATGGATATCTCCTCACTTTCCAATTCTTTGTCACCACAAAAATAGCTGCTATAAATATTTATGTACAAATAGGTCCCTTTCCCTTTTAAAAATCTCTTTGGGATACAAATCTAGTAGTGATATTGTTGGATCAAAGGGTATACAGCATAACCCTTCGAAGGGGCATAGTTCCAAATAATTCTCCAGAATGGTTGGATTAGTTCACAACTCCACCAACAATGTATTAGTGACCCTAGGTGTGTTTCATCAATAGCATATAAACTCCACTTTTTGTAGTAGCAAAAAATGGGGGGAAAAGGAGATACTCATCAACTGTGGAATGGCTAAACAATTTATGGGACACGAACATAATGGAATATTACTGTCTTGTAAGAAACAATGAATATGAAGAATACAGATAAATGTGGAAAGAATAGATGCACAAGAGAACTGAGCAAGACCAGGAAAAATGATTACAGTGTTGGAAATGGAAAGAGCAAAAAAGACAGGACTGAACACTGTGTAATTTTACTGACCAAGTTTGGCCTTGAAGAAGAGATGAAAAAATGTTATCTCCCTCCCTTCTTTGCAGAGGTGGGGAATTTAACAAGTGCTTTTTTCATCCATTCATTCAAGGGTTCAGAGCACTGCATATATTGTCAGACAGTGGATATGTTGGTTAGTTTTGCTGAACTACTTTTTTTCTCCTTTTCTATTCTTTGTTGGGGGAGTGGCTCTCTAGGTAGAGGAGGGGGGAGGTATATATTTGTAAATGAAAGTGACATAAAAACTATGTTCTCACACTATCAATACCTTTTCTTCCCCAAGAAAACTCTTCAGGAAAAACAGAATGTAAGCTCTTAGAAGGCAGAAACTAGTTTTATTTTTTTTTTTTTTGTATCCAAGGTGCCTAGCAAAGCGCCTTTCGAATTATGGGTGCTTAATCACTGCTTGTTGGAATGGTGTGGATTGGATGAGGTGCTGCTGATGAGCATTGTTAGGGACTCAGAGTAGAGGGAGATCAAAAAGAATTGTAATATTCAGGGATGGCGTGATGGAGGTAGTAGAAACTGTGCTGTCTGCGTCCTGAAAAATGGGCAAGGTTTGAAAAAGGAAGGGGTAGGGGAAGGACATTTCAGGTTATTTAAGTCAGTGGTACCTAACTCAAATAGAAACAGGTGCCACTAAACTATGCATAAGGATCTCTGTGTATTGACAGAAAACAGCATATTAACATTATCTATGTTCTACTGTATTTTAAAGAACTTTGTTAAATATTTCCCAATTATATTTTAATCTGGTTCAGTGGTCTGGAGAGTGTTGCCAGTCACAATATGGCCCTTGGGCTTTGTGTTTGACGTTTCTGATTTAAGTGATATTTTGGTTCCATCCCTAACCTGTTGAGGCTGACACCATGTCCTCCAACAAATTCATTCATTGAGTGCCTATTACCTTCACTTTGCCCACCCAGAGGCTCCAATGCCCTACACTGAGCTTGAGGTTGGGAGGTCCAATGATCTCGCCCAGGTCGATTTTAATGTTATGCTAACAAGATTAGTCCTACCCTTCCATTCCAGTCCTCTTGTTCCTGCTCCCCAAACTCTGTTTCCTTCAGGCTCTTTCCTTTTGTCTGTCTTTTCTCCTCTGTTCCTATGGCTTCAGTGTGCCAGGCTACCCCCTTCTTGGGGTCCTTGGATTGTTTGTATGCACTTTGAATGCTCCTCCTTGCTCCCCAACATATTAACAAGACTAATTACTTTTACATCTGGGCAGTTGTGGCAAGATGTTAACAGCTGGAGTGAATTCCCAGAATCTCTATTTTATTTTCATTACTTCAATTCCACAGAGCTTATTTTGAGGAACATAATTTTATCTTTGGGGAATCAAGTATATCCCGTGGGCAACAGAGGAGAGGGCTGGACTATATGGGCCTCAGCTTCCTTCCAGCTCTGGGCTTTTGAACCCATAAGGCTCATAGAGGCAGCTAGGTGGGGCAGTGGATAAAGTGCCAGACCATGAGCCAGGAAGACCTGAATTCAAATCTGGCCTCAGACACTTAATGGCTGCCTGACCTTGGGCAAGTCTCTTAACCTCTATTTGCCCCAGGTTCCTCAACGATAAGATGGGGATAATAATAGCACCTACCTCCAGGGTTGTTATGAGGATCAAATGCTTAGCATAGTGCATGGCACATAGTAGGTGGTCTATGCATGCTTCTTTCCTTTTCCTTACGTCTCTCCTTCGATCTTAAGTCAAACAAGAGAGTCCTAGGTCTTGTGTGTATGTGTGTGTGTGGGGTGGGAGTGTGGGGTATGGGGGAGTGGGTGTCATCCTTGTGGCAGGAGGAAGGAGGCTTACGGACCTGATCTGACAGCCAAGTAGGTCTACTTTTTTTATATTTCTTCAGGGCTTACAGAGACTTCCTTACCAGAGGTATAAGGTACAAATATTATTATTCCATTTACAGCAGAGGAAATTGAAAAGGGGAAAGTGACTTACTTGCCCAAGGTTGTCTGGTCAGCATTTAGAACTCATCTCTTTTCTCATTGAGAATATCATTGCTCCCTTTCAAAAAAGTGGAGAGAGGAGTCTTTTCCCCTTCTCCTCTCTGGACACAGCTAGGAGACTGTTCTTAGTGCGCCTGGGTGTGATTAGTAGAAAAGCTGAGCTGGTGTCCTTAGGAAACAGGCATGTCTCAGGTGATAGAAGAAAAAAACACCTGGGCCTGAGAACTTGGCCAAGGGTGAAAGGTTTCCACTCTGGGGAGAATACTCCCCTCACCTGTGAGAGTTCCCAAGTTCCAACCCAGAGTACAGGAGGGAACTCTTTATAGAAAGTCAGGCAGCCAGCACCGGGGTTAATTGACCAGAAACATGGCTTCCCAGAATGCCTGATAAGTGTGCTTCCTTAGTGTAGTATAGTGGGGTAGCATGACCTTGGGATGCATGATGAAGGGGCCTTTCTTCCAGCTTCAGAGCAGGTAGTTATCTTCTGGCTGCTTCCTGTCTGCCATGAAGACACTTTTAATTTGCTTCGGAGCTGAAACTCCATGGATATAATAAAGGTGCAGGAAGAATCCTAAGGACATCTTTTGCTTAGAAGTCAGAGGGGAACTTCCGTCACGCAACCCTGATGGCAACTAGAGTGGTAAGAGTACTGGACTTGAAGCCAGGAGACCTGGGGCTAAGTCCTGGCTCTGACCCTTCTTACTCCTTGTGTGACCTTGTCCAACACCCTTTGCCTCTCTAATCCTCAGTTTCTCCATCTGTAAAATGGAAATAATTTACTGCTTACCTCACAGGGTTTGCAGTATCACAGACATAGAGCTAGAAGGAAGGAAACTTCCCAAGAAAACTCTTCAGGAGAAACAGAATGTAAATCAGGAAGATGAGTCTTCCTGACTCCAGGCCAGGCACACTGTGCCACCTGGCTACCCAGGATTGTTGTCAGGGCAGGACTTGTTAAACATTAAGGTGCTATAGAAAGATGATACTATGATTGTCGTCATCATCAAATTAAAGTAAACACAACTAGAGTTGGTAGGGACCTCAGATAATTTCTTTTAATGACAATTTCTTCCTTTTGCAGATGCAGAAACTGAGGCCCAGAGAAAGTGAAATGACTTGCCCCAAGTCACACAGGTAGTAACTGACAGTTACTGTGATTTGAACCCGAATTCTCTGACTCCAGAGCCTGCCCAATGCTCTTACCAGGTAGAGAGGCAGCCTGGCCTAACATATAGAGCTTTGATCTTTGAGTCAGGAAGACCTAGGTTCAAGTGCCCATCTTGCCACTATCTGTGTGACCCCAGGGAAGCTCACTAACTTCTCTGTACCTCAGTTTCCTTATCTTTAAAATGAAGAGGTTGGAATCCATGGCTTCTGAGGCCCCTTCCAGCTCTAAACCTATAACCCTATGATCCACACTGGGGAAAACAGAAACAACTCCAACACTTTCAAAGAAAGTCGAGTTTGAAATGACCATTGTTTGCTATGCTTTGCCCACAGACAGATGTGCCAGGAGCCACCCTGTAGCTAGAGCCAAACCCCTAAACCTCGCTCCACAGGAATCCCTGGAAATCTTAAACCAAAAGTGACTTTCCCCAGACCTTTTAAGAGGGGAGAAAATGTGACTGAGCAATTGGAGGGGAGGGTGCTGCTGCTGCTTGGGAGGCTTCCCACTCCTTCCTTGAGAGAATCACTGGATCTCTGAGTTAGAAGGGATATCAGAAGGCATCTGGTCTTACCTGTACCTGAACAAGAAATAACCTTGGTAAACAGCTTTCATTTGCGAAGACACCTCTTGAGGAACTAGAATGAAAGTAGCAGGCTGAGAGATCCAGGCAGAAGATAGCAGAAAACAAGCCCTTCCTTCACACGCTTTACTTTGAAACTAAAGGGCAGCGTGTCACTACCCTGAGGCTGGGACAGGAGTGATGGAAGAAGAGGACCCTTGGAAGTATAGAAAGGCAGATGCTGCTTCATTCATTGTGGAAGCCAAGTAAAGTCCCTCAGCTCCACTAGGAGCCCTGAGGACCTCAGTCCCTCTATCAGTTGGAGAGAAGTCTGGATGGAAGCTTAGCAGCAAGTTAGAAGAGAAAGAACAGCAAGAAGAGAAGAAAGTTTTTTCAAACATCTCTTGGTCTGTGGGACAGAAGAACTCCTTGGGGGTCTGTGCTACGGAATAGAATGCATCTTAGCAGTCCATCGGCAGGACACTCTAGTTTAAGTAGGTCCTCTCTTCTCCACACCCCATCCTTCCTGGAGAGCCGCTCAAAGAGGCAGAACCTAGTTTTGAAGTTGGAAGAGAAGCCCAGGAGAAAGAAGCTTCTCTCTGTGTTATCTCTCTGTCTCCTCCTCTGTCTGTTTTTGTCTCTTTCTGTTTCTGTCTCTGTCTCTGTTTGTGTCTCTGACACTCTCTCACTCTCTCTGTCTCTCTCTCTCCTCTCTCCCCCCGTCTCTCTGTTTCTGTCTCTCTCTCAGAATGTCCTCTATGTCTCTGTCTCTATGTTTATGTCTGTTTCCATTTCTGTCACTGTTTCTGTGTCTCTGACTGTCTCTATCTTTCTCTGTGTCTCTATGTCTCTCTGTCTATTTCTGTTTCCAACTCTTTCTCTCTCTCTGAATATCCTCTATGTCTCCGTCTTTCTGTCTCTTTCTTTTTGTCTGTGTCCCTCTATGTTTATGTCTCTGTTTCTGTGCCTGTTTCTGTCTTTGTTTCTGTGTCTCTGATGGTCTCTGTTTGTCTCTGTGTGTATGTGTGTCTATGTTTATATCTGTCTATTGCTGTTTCTGTGTCTCTGATTAACTGTTTATGTCTCTCTTTCTGTCCCTGTCTTTGTCTCTCTCTGTGTCTCTGTTTATGTCTCTCTCTCTCTCTCTCTCTCTCTGAACGTCCTTTATGTCTATGTCTCTTTATCTCTGTCCCTCTATGTTTATGTCTCTCTGTTTCTGTCCCTGTCTGGTTCTGTCTCTTACTGTCTCTAACTTTGTCTCTCTCTTTCTCTCTGTCTCTCTATGTTTATGTCTCTATTTCTGTATGTCTTTCTCTGTGTCTCTGACTTTCTCTCTCTGACTCTGCCACTCTGTTTCCTTCTTTGTCTGTCTGTCTTTTTCTCTCTGTCTTTCTCTCATCACAAGCCAGAACTGGATGCAAACCTCATAAAAGCAAAGAGAACAGGGGACAGAGGACAGGGAACAGGGGACAGGGGATAAAGGACAGGGGATGGGGTCCTTCCTTGAAGACAGATAAAACAAAAGAAGAGAATTGTTGCCCTCCTACTTACAGTACCAAGGACTATGTCACTCTCTGGACCTCCGGCCCGCAGGATCTCTGCTTCTTCCCTGTTCCTGTGGCTGTGATCCAAGCTACAGTTTGGGGCTAGAGCTGAGAACTTTCTCAGAGACCCCCAGCTGCTGCAGCTATCCTACCCTCTCTCTTTTTCCTCTATTTCCCTCCCTTTCTGCCTCCCTCCCTCCCTGGCAAAAGTCTAGCTTCCTATAGCCCGCCTGATGGCCACAAGTCTTGTGGTTTAGTCTTGCTGTGTTTCCCCCCAGGCTTGGAAGCTGAATTGGTGTTGACCAGCTGGGAACATTGGTGAGTTTGGGGGGAAGTGGTCACAACGGGTCCTCCCCCACCCCAATTATTGTGGGTTTATTGGAATCAGGTCTGAGACAAAATGAATGGAACCTTCTCTCTCCTGACAAATTAGCATGGAAAAACCAAGGCTATAGAGCCCAGCCTGTCTGGGGAATACAGACTGGGCATCAGGCAGCAAATCTGCTGAAATTGGCCATGGCTGATTTGTGAAGTCTCTTTGGGGACTTTCAGTGGTGGCTCATAATTTCTAGATTTCAGCTGTAAACCTTTGCTAATGGGCAAGCCAGCCAACAGGCAGAAGGGCAAAAGGTCATCCATCCAGACCCCACTGCAGGCTCCCAGGGCAGCTGGGTTGCTGCTCTCCTCCAGGACTTTCTCCTTATTCAGTTTCTTCCCCAAGATTGTGCAAGTTTTTGTTTACGACTGTGAAACACAATTTTTGCTGCAGGCCTAGGGATGAACCCCTTGGAACAGCTTTCTGCATGTTTAAATTAGGCTACTTTCTATTTGTGTGACCTTGGGTGAATCTTTGGCCTTTCTGAGTCCATTTCCTTATCTGTAAAATTTGGCGGGGATTAATTCCTCTCTAAAGTTCCTTTAAGCTCATTCCTTTTCAAGGTGCCATTTCTGCTTTTGTTCCAAATTCTGTTTATGGATTAATTCCTCATTGGTGTTGATGACGTAAAAAGTAAGCTCATAGAATCCTAAAATGTGAAAAGCTGGAAAGACCCTTAGGGGTCATTTAATCCAATCCTCTTATTTTACATGCAGTTGGAGGGAATGGGGCAGAAGGTCACACAGCAAGTCAGTAGCAAAGCTAGAACTAGATAAAGATCCAGAATTAGCAATTCCTTTAGTAGCTTTCATTACTTTTTGTTGTTGTTGTTGTTGCTTTGCGGTGGAGAAGGCAGGACAATTGGGGTTCAGTGACTTGCCCAAGGTCACACAGCTAGTAAGAGTGTCAAGTGTCTGAGGCTGGATTTGAACTCAGGTCCTCCTGACTCCAGGGTCATTGTGCCACCTAGCTGTCCCACTTTCATTACTTTTTGAAGGATGAAATCATTGTTAAGGCAAGCCAACAAATTATTTACTAGAGGAGATATCAAATAATTGAAGTCTCCATCATAATAGCTGTAACGTGTCTGGATTAAGATCTGATTACTAAACTTCTTTTATTGACTTGATTTGTCCGGGTGGTCTCTAGGGTACTTCCTCAGCAACATCACTTCTGTCTCTTCCTCCACTGAGTATGATTCATCTTCTTTATGCATCTTCTTTCTGTTTCCTGGAATTCCTCATTAGTATGCGTTTTTAATGGTCAATGCAACTCTATCTCCCCTTACTCTGCCCCTCAACTATTCCATTTCTGAATAAGGTATACTGTTTTTCTTTTTTTGGGAGGCAATCAGGGTTAAGTGACTTGCCTAGGGTCACACAACTAGTAAATGTCTGAGGTGGCATTTGAACTCAGGTCCTCCTGACTCCAGGCCCAGAGCTCTATCCACTGTACCACCTAGCTGCCCCATAAAGTTTACTTCTAAGGAGCCATAGTCCAGTCACAGGTCCCTTAGCATCATTTTGCATGCATGCATGCATGTATGCATATATGTACACATAAACACATATATGTATATACACATGTATGTATATACATATATATTTATACACACATATAGTTCATCTTGCTTGTGTAACCCTTGTTTCAAATGAATCGTCTTCCCCAACTTCCCCTATACTTGGTACCCATACATTGTACATTGGTGTCCTTCATAATCCTCAGCAATGGTTTCTATATCATTTCTTAAAAACTTGTGTGTTCCTTGCTTTCCCTCTCTCTACAAAATCCACTCAGTCGCCAAATCTTGTTTCTACTGTTACAACATCCCACCCTTTCACTCTCCTCACAAGGCTACCACTTTAGCATGTAGTAGCCTTGTGAGGCCTCCATGTTATGGCACAGGATGCAGTATGTAGTAGGTGAGTACTAAATATTTATTGATTGAAAGCCCGACTCGATGCCTATTGCCTCAGCCACTCAACCAACAGTGCCCTGGCAGGCCTCCTGAAGCTGTGCTTCTTGAGGAAGAGAGCACAGGTGATAAAATTCTATCTGCCCTACCTACAACTAAAGCAGAAGAAAGAATCAAAGAGGGACAAGGAAGTCTGGAGCTGGCTGAGCTTGCCAGGATCTGTGTCTGAGGGAGCAGGGGCAACAGATGAGGGAGCGTAACAGGCCTTTTGGGGCACAGATTCCCTATGACTATTCACTCTCAAGGTTATCAAGGAGAATTAAGGCTTCCTTTTGAAAAATGCAAAGCAACTTCTGCCTAAGGATGGTTGCCTAAGGGGAAATAGGCTGCCCAGCTGCTGTGTACCTGCTCTAGCAAAATCTTGAAGCTGAAGCAAAATTCTTGGGTCTGGAAGCAGTAAGAGCAGAGGACCTCCCTGAGAAAGCCCCAGGACGGTCAGAAAACCCCAGGGTTGGGACCTTCTTTAGAAGCAACAACAGGCGATGGCTAGTGCGGTGCCACAGTGTTCTCAGACCAGGACAGTTCAGGCCCAGTGGCTCTGAGAACTATAATACTCAGGGACTCTGTCAGGAATCATCAGAAGGATCCAGAGATCTGAACCTCAATGATCCAGTTTAAGAACCTAGAGGAATCAGGATGAGAACAAGCAGTGCCAACTGTCCCACCCAAAAACTATAACAGGGGCTAGACCCTGGCATAATGTCCCAATTCAGATACTAAAGCTAGAGAAAATCAACCAAAACACCAACTAGTATCAAAAATTATTGCTATCTAACTCCACAACAACTGGAAGTAGAAACTCAAAGGAACAGGTTATAGATTTCCCATAAGAGCTACAAGGACACCTAGAAGAAATGAAGCAAGACATAAAAGAATGAAATAAAGACTTTGGAGATCAAAATGGGAAGGAGAATCAGCTTAGAAGAGGTAAGTGGCAAACCTTGTTCAAGAAATGGATTCCTGAAAACTAAAATAGACCAAATAGAATTGAATCCACTAGATAGCAAGAAATATGAGAACAAAATCAAAAGATGATAAAAAAGAAGAAAATGTAAGATATTTGATATAAAAAATAACCCACCTGGAAAACAGGTCATGAAGAAATAATTTAAGAATCATTGGACTACCTCAAAACCATGATTTGAAAGAAAAAGGCCTGGGTATTATATTTCAAGAAATCATAAGTAGAAACTCTCTAGATCTATTAAAACTAGGGGGCAAAGTAAAGATAGAAAGAGTCCACTGATACAACTAAAGGGAAAGCTCCAGAAATGTCAGCCAAAAGGACAATGTCAAAGGAACAATACTACAAGTGTCCAAGAAGAAACATTTCAAGTTCCTAAGAGCCACAGTCAGAATCATAAAAGATCAGGCAGTCTTTCCTAAGAAAGAGAAGATATCTTGGAATACAATATTTGAAAAGGCAAAAGACAAATGGTTACAACTAAGAATAACTTACCCTAGAAAACTTAGTATAATACTCTGGTGGGGGTGGGGAGCTGAGAGGAGTGGACCTTAATGGAATAATTTTCAAAAAATTCTGATGAAAATACCAGAGATAATTAGGAACTTTGAAATAGAAATAAAAGAATCTAGATAAACCTAGAATGATAAATTTATTTGAGGAAGTGGAGGGAACTGTATGATGATGTTGTGCTAACATTCTAATATGCTAAAGGGAGGAAACAAATATCAGGATCTTAATGTTAGGAGGCAGAGCCAAAATGGCAGAGTGAGAGTCAGCATTTTTGCCTAGCTTTTCCAACACACCTCCTCTACAACAACTTAGAAAATATGCCAGACCAAATTCTGAGTGGGAAAGCCAAGAAAAAGTCACAGTAAGTCATTTTTCTAGTCCAGGACAGCTTAGGAAGATAGACAGAGAGGTCTCTCTGCGCAGCATAGTGGCAGTGGCAACAGCTGTGGGACTAGAGCATTCCAGTGCCTAAGAATGGAAAGGGAACTGAAATAGAGAACCATGGTAGGAAGAATGGAGGCAGAAAGAGATCTGGGCTGGGGAGGCAGAAGAGGTGCCATCTGGTAGCTTTGTCACCAATTACCTAGTTCTAGCTAGGTCATAGATCCAGGGTAGAAAGGAGTGACTGAGCATGGGACCCTGCTGAGTACTAAGCACAAAAACAATTCCAGAAACTGAGCTATGTGGCTCTGAGCATAGGAGAAGATTGGTGACTCAATTCTAACCTTTAGCACACCTCATAAACCTACAGTAGAAAATCCAGGGCAGGAAACCAAGACCAAAGGGGAGCCAATAGTTCAGTCACTCTGAATTTTCAAAGCCTCACAGCAAATTAACAGTGACTGAGTCCAGCAATAAACTACTGAAATTTAATTACACATAAACTAACAGACCCAAACCCGGGTCAAGAATCTGTAGAGCTCAGACTAGAAAGGTTATGAACAGACTTCTCCCCAGATTACACCATTTTAAAAGCATCAAAAACTTGTGGGCCTCCAGACTGAGCTGAGAAAGCAATAGAAACCCAAGCCATACATCCCTCCTCCCATCAGAAGTGAGCAGAGCCCAAGAATAGCCTAAAATCCAAAGTCAAGTAGTAGGCTGGAAGAATGAACAAACAAAAAAGGAACCCAACCATGAAAAACTTCTATAGTGATTGGAAAATTCAAACACAAACAGAAGAAGTCAATGCCCAATACAAGCCCAACAATAATTCCTATAAGAGTTAAAGTAAGAACCAAAGAAAGATTTTTTTTTAAAGAGAGCAAAAACTGGTTTGAAAAGTAGAATGAGTGGTAGAAAGAAAAATGGAAAAAGAAATGAGAACTATCTAAGAAAAGTTATGAAAAGAGAATTAACAGCTTGGTAAAAGAGGTATTGAAGAAAGTAACTCATTAAAAATTAGAATTGGCCAAATGGATACTAATGATCCAATGAGACATCAAGAAATAAAACAAAGTCAAAAGACTGGAAACAATAATAAACTATGAAACATCTGATGGGAAAAACAACTGACCTGGAAAATAGATCAAGGAAAGATAATTTAAGAATCATTTGTATAATGATCCAAGACAATTCCAAAGGACTCATGATGAAAAACATCATCTATCTCCAGAGAAAGAGCTGATGAAGTCTTAATGCAGATCAAAGCATACTATTTTTCACTTTCTGTATTTTTTTTATGTTTTTTTCCCCTTTTGGTTTATGTCTTCTTTTACAATATGACTAATGTGGTAATATGTTTTGCATGATTGAACATGGACAACCTATATTAAATTGCTTATTGTATTAGGCAGGGGGAGGTGAGATAGAAAGGGAGGAGGGAGATAGAAAATTTGGAACTCAATATTTAAAAAAATGTTAAAAATTGTCTTTACATATAACTGAGGAAAAAGTAAAAAAAAAATTTAATCAGAATAATTTATATACCTGAAAGCCAGGAACAAAAAAAGACACTTGACATATTTCAAGAAACTATAAAGGAAAATTGCCCAAATATCTTCAAACCAAAGGGCAAAGAAATAGAAAGGATCTACCAGTCATTTCCTGAAAGAAGTCCCAAAATAAAAACTCCCAGATATATTGTAGCCAAAATGCAGAATTCCCAGATCAAGGAGAAAATACTGCAAGCAGCCATAGAGAAATAATTCGAGTACCAAGGAGTTACAATCGGGATCACATAAGATTTAGCAGCAACTACTATAAAGTAACAGAGGGCTTGGAATATAACATTCCAAAAGGCAAAAGATCTAGGATTACACCAAGAACAACCTATACAGCAAAATGAAGTATAATCCTACTGGAAGAAAATGGATATTTAATGAAATGGAAGACTTGTGAGGCATTCCTAATGAAAAGGCCAAAGATGAATAGAAAATATAATATTCAAACACAGGACACAAGAGAAATATAAGAAGGTAAACATGACACAGAAATTATAAGGCAATAAAAGAGGTTAAACTGTTTATATTATTATATGGGGAGATGATATATTCAACCCTTTAAATGCCACCAGATACCCTAGTGATTGTAAAGTTTTAATTAGACAGAGAACCTGGGTGTGATTCTGTTATATGTAGATGCTTTTAAATGGAGAATGAAAGGGTGGGGAAAAGAAATTCCCTGGGAGAGAGAGGAAGGGAGAATAAGAATGGGGAAAATGACTTCATATAAAGGGATCATGCAAAGAAGAGTTTATACAGTGGAGAAGGAGGTGAGGAAGTGGGCAACATCTGGACTTCATTTTAATCTAAGCTGGCTCAAAGAGGAAAGAATACACATATATACACAGCTTGGTAAAGAAATGGATCTTTTGTAACAGGGAAGTTGGAGGAAAGGGTTTAAGGAAAAGGGGGGAAGGATAAAAAAGGGCATAGACTAAGTAGTCAGAAACAAAACAGACCCTTAAAGAGGGAACAGGGTCAAAAAGAGAAGGATTTAAGTGGGATAATGTGAATGTGAATTGGATAAACTCACCCATAAAATGAAAGAGGGTATCAGAATGGATTAGAAACCAGAATCCAACAACATGTTGTTTAGAAGAAACACACTTGAAATAGATATAGGACAGCTAGGTGGTGTAGTGGATAGGACACTGAAGTCAGGAGGACATGAGTTCAAATCTGGCCTCAGAAACCTACTAGCTATGTGACCCTGGGCAAGTCACTTACCTTGTTTGCATCAAAAAAAAAAAAAAAGAAAAGAAAAGAAAAGAAAAGAAAGGTATACATGGAGTTGAAATAAGAGGCTGGTGTAGAATCTGTTGTGCTTCAGCTGAAGAAAAAAAGGTAAAGCAACCATAATCTCAGACAGAGCAAAAGCAAAAATAGACCTAACTAAAGGAGACAAACAGGAAAGATACATTTTATTAAAGGTATTATAGACAATGGATTAATGTCAATACTGAATATTTATGCATCAAATGGCATGACATTTAAATCCTTAAAGGAAAGGTTAAATGAGTTACAGGAGGAAATAGTAAAACTATAATAATAGGGCACCTCAATTTATCAGACCTAGATAAATCAAACCATAAAATGAACAAAAAGTTCTTTTAAAAAAACATTTTAAAATTTATTTTCCCCAGTTACATGTAAAAACAATTTTTAACATTTCTTTTTAAAACTTTTGAGTTCCAAATTCTCTCCCTCTCTCCCTTCTTGCCTTCCTGCCCTCCCCCCTCATTGAGAAGGCAAGCATATTGATATAGGTTATACATGCTCAATCACGCAAAACACATTTCCATACTATTTAGAACAAAAAGTTCTTAAAATATAACACCAACTCCTGTTAAAAACACCAAAAAACATATTTCCTAAATGATAAATTGTATTTATCTAAAACAAAGAGCATGTATTTGTGGGGAGCCAGCTATATCCTGTTTAGGCCTCTTAGACCTGTGCAAGGCAGGGTCAATTGAAAATGGGCCTATGCACGGCAAGGCCAGTTTTAGGATAAGAAGACTTGGCAAAGAAAACCTGCCTTTGTAGCTCATTACCCACATGGGTGATGACAGAAATGTTTCAGCCTGGTTATCTATATGCAAGAGAACATAAATGTTTCAATTTGGTTAGCCTTGAGGAAAAATAGTGTCTTGCTCCTAGGAACAAGGAGATAAAAAACTTAACCAATGCTTTATTGTACTCTTCTTTGAAGTCTGGATGACTCAGCAATTAACCTGTATAAAATACTGTCAGTAACTCCATTAAAATCAGTCTGTAGCTTGACTATAGGACTTGCCTAGCCCCATGTTTTTGTCTTTTTGTGTCAATTACTTCATCATGTAGTCACGCCACTGCAGGCACATGTATTAATTGTATAGGGGATAAGTTAGAAGCCTTTCCAACAAGATGAGGGGTGAAGCAGGAATGTACATCAACATTGTTATTATTCAATATTATACTAGAAATGTTATCTATAGCAATAAGATAGGAAGAGGTATTGGAGGAATAAGCATAGATAACGAGGAAACTAAACTATCATTCTTTGCAGGTGATATGACAGTTTGCTCAGAGAATCCTAGAGAGTCAATCAAAAAACTAATCAAAACAATTAACAACTTCGGCAAATTTTCATGACATAAAATAAATCCACACCAATCCTTAACATTTGTGTATATTACCAACAAAACCCAACAGAAAGAGATAGAAAAAGAAATTCCATTTAAAATAACTACAGACAGCATAAAACTCTTGGAAGTCTACATGCCAAAACCACATGAACACAATTACAAAATTCTCTTCCCACAAATAAAGACAGGTCTAAATAATTGGAGTAATATTAATTGCTCATGAGTAGGCTAAGGTAATAAAAATGGCAATGCTACCTAAATTAATTTACTCATTGAGCATCATATGAGTCAAATTACCAAACAATTATTTTATAGAGCTGGAAAAAATCATAACAAAATTCTTCTGGAGGAACAAAAGGTCAAGAATATCAAGGGGGTTAATGAGAAAAAAAAGGGAAGAAAGGGGCTCTAGCAGTCCCATCTCAACTTACACTACAAAGATATAATTGTCAAAGAAATTTGGTACAGGATAAGAAATAGAGAGGTTTATTAGTAGAACAGATTAGGTACACAATACAATCCGCAGAAGCAAATGAGCACAGTATTCTAGTGCTGATAAATCCAAAGAGCCCAGATATTGGGGTAAGAACTCACTATTAAAAAAAAGAACATTGGAAAAGCTAGAAATTATTTTGGGACAAGATAGACAGACCAATATATCACAACGTATATCCAGGATAAGATCAAAATGGATACATAATTTAGACATAAAGGATGATATCATAAGCAAATTAAGGGAGCATGGAAGAAATTACCTGTCAGCTCTATGGCTAGGGGGAGAGTTCATGACCAAATAAGAGATAGGTTCACAAGAAGTAAAATATATAATTCTGATCATATAGAATTTTAAAGTTTGCACAAACAAAACCAATGTAGTCAAAATTAGAAGAAAAGCAGGAAAATGGGGGAGGGATATTTGCAACAAGTTTCTCTGATGAAGGTCTCATTCATAAAATAAATAAGGAACTGAGTCAAATTTAGAACCATAAGATCCTTTCCCCAAGTGATAAATGGTCAAAGATATGAACAGGCAGTTTTGGAAGAAGAATTCCAATAGCCATGTGAAAAAAATCTATAAATCATGAACTAGAGAAGTGAACATTGAAATAACTCTGAGGCACCACCTCACACCCATCAGATTGGCTAAAATGAAAAAAAAAAAGAAAATGACAAATACTGGAGGGGATGTGGGAAAATAGGTACACCAATGCACAGCTGATGGAATTGTGAACTAGTCCAACCATTCTAAAAAGCAACTTGGAACTATGCCCCCAAAGCCATTACAATGTCCATATCTTTTTACTCAGTGATACTGCTATTAGATACATACACCAAAGAGATCAAAGAGTGAGGAAAAAGACCCATATGTGCAAAATTATCTCTAGTAGCTGTGTGTGTGTGTGTGTGTGTGTGTGTGTGTGTGTGTGTGTGGTAGCAAGGAATTGGAAACTGAGAGGATGCCCATCAAGTGGGGGAATGGTGAAAAAAGCTATGGTATGTGAATGTGATGTAATACTACCATATTGCGAGAAATTATGAAGGGGATGGTTTAGGAAAAAACCTGGGAAAACTTATAGGAACTGATGCAAAGTAAAGTGAGCAGAAACAGGAGAATAATTCATACAGTGACAGCAATATTATAAAGATAATCCACTCTGAAAGACTTAATAACTAATTAACACAATTACCAACCACAATTCCAAAGGACTCATGATGAAACATGATATCCACCTCTAGAAAGAGAACTGATGGATTTAGAAGGCTGATTGAAACATATTTTCTTCTATTTCTTTCTTTTTCTTGCCTCCCCCTGCCCCTGGAATATAATTAATGCAGAATTTGTTTTGCATCTCTATACATAATTGTAAGGAGTTTTATTTTTCTTGTCTTCTCAATGGGTATGGTAAGGAGAGAGGGAAAGAGATAATTTGTAATTGAAAATAAAATAAAATTGAAATTTTTTCTTTTTTCTTTTTAACTTCATTTTAAAAAATTATGGGCTCCAAATTCCCTCCCTCCTTCCCATCTCCCCATTCATCAAGAAGACAAGCAATATGATATTAATTGTACATGTGAAGTCATGCAAAACACATTCCATATTGGCCATGTTGGAAAGAAAAGCAAAAAAGTGACAGAAATAAAATATGTAAAAAAAATATGCTTCAACCTGGACTCAGAGTTTTATCAGTTCTTTTGCTGGAGGTAGATAGCATTTTTCATCATGGGTCTTTTGGAACTGTCTTGTTTCATTGTCTTGATCAGAGTAGCTAAGTCTTTCACAATTGATCATCATTACAATATTCATGTTATTGTATACAATGATCTCCTGCTTCTGCTACTTCACTAAAAATGAATTTGTTAAAAAAGAATCTTAATGTCTTCAAAGAGTATTCAGGAGTTTAAATAAGAAAAACAGTCTTAGGGACTGAAGAAAGGGTAAAAGAAAGAATATATTGATGCCAAAAGGAGGAAGAAGGGGGTAGAGTTTGCTATTTCTTATAATGGGAGTATGTGAGAAGAATATATAGACCTGGAGGAAGAGTTGAGAGGAGCGAGCATCAGATGAACCTCATTGCTATCTGAAACAAAGAAAGGCTGAACAGACACACACAGACACACACAGACACACACAGATACACACACACACAAATATCTGGATGTATAGAAACCCATTAAACACGAAAGGGAAATAATCAAAGATAGGGAAGGCTTAAGGGTTAAGGGGAAGGCTTAAGGGTTAAGAGGAAGGAAAAGTAACAAGCAAAACAGATTTTCTTATCATAAAGCGAAAATTAAATGGGATAAGGGGATAAAATCAAAGAACTAGAATTTAAAGGAGTGCTTTAGGTTGCCTCTTAGACAATTGTGAAATGGCTGAACAAATTATAGTATACTAATGCAATGGAATATAGTTCCATAAGAAGTGACAAAAGAGAAGATTTCAAAGAATCCTTGGTAGTATGAACTAATATTCTTGGCAGAACCAGGAGAAGAATCTCTACAGGGAAAACATCATTATAGAGAAAAACAACTTTGGAAGCCTTAAGAACTCTAATCAAAGTCATGACCAACCATGTCTCCAGAGGACTTATATATGATAAAATATGTTTCCTACCTCCTAACAGAGAGATGATGGACATAGGGGGCAGAGACATGTACCTTTGAACATGGATACTGTATGTATTCATTTTACTTAACTATTCTTATTTGTTAAAAAGGTTTTTTTTCTCCTTTCTCTTGGTTAATAGAGAGGAGGAAGGTAAGCAATGATCATCCTGTAAAAAGATCATTATAAATTTTTTTAAACTACAGAAAAAACAGAAAGATGTTCAGAAGGAAGCACAGAAAAATAGGATAGTTTTTAAAGCAGTATGTAGGATTTAGTATATATATATTTTTAAAAAGCAAGCAGTGTGAAATGGAGATTTATGTTTTCATGTAGAATCCTCTTTTTATGTTTTACTATGTGTATGGAAATGCTCTCTTTTTTTGGCATTAAGTTCAGAACAAAAAAAAAATTAAACAATTAAGGAAGAAAAAATGAAAGTAAGAAACCAGAGGAATCCCCAAAGTCAGAAAAAACAGACAGTAAGGGAAATGACAAAGAAATTTATAATGAAGGAGTGATTGAACCAAATATTGATTTCTTTCAGGAAATTGGAGATGAGATTGTAGAGATGACAGATGAGATGATAAAGTTAATGAAAAGAAGATAGCAGCCATTGATGCTCCAGATAGGAATGAACTTTAGAAAGCCCTTAAATGACTCATAAAAACCTGGATAGACTTACATGAACTGATGCAAAGTGAAGCGAGCAGAACCAGAAAGTATTGTATGCAGTAATGACAACACTGTGTGATGATCAACTTTGATTGACTTAGCTCTACAATGAATCAAGATAATTCTAGAAGACTCATGATGGAAAATGCTATCCATATCCAGAGAAAGAACTGATGGAGTCTGAATGTAGATTGAAGCAAACTATTTTCACTTTCTTTATTTTTATGTATGTGTTTTTGTTCTATTTCTTCTTTCATGGCATGACTAATATGGAAATATATTTTACATGATTGCACATGATATAATATATATCAAATTGTTTACCCTCAAAAAGGGGACAGAGGAAGGAGGAAGAAAATTTGGAACTCTATTTTTTTTGCACTTAATAGTTTTTTATTTTTTACAATTACATGTAAAGATAGTTTTCAACATTCACTTTTATAAGATTTTGAGTTCCAGATTTTTTTCTCCCTCCCTCACTTTCCTGCCTCTTCCCCAAGATGGGAAGTAATCTGATATAGGCTATACATGTACAATCATATTAAAGGTATTTCCACATTAGTCATGTTGTGAAAGAAGAATCAGAACCAAAGGGAAAAACCATGAGAAAGAAAAAAGAAAACAACAAAAAAAGAGAAAATAGTATTTGACTCCATAGTTCTTTCTCTGGATGTGGACAGCATTTTCCATCATGAGTCTTTTGAAACTGTCTTAGATCAGGGGTGGGGAACCTGCATCCTCAAGGCCACATGTAGTCCTCTAGGTTCTCAAATGTGGTCCTTTGACAGAATCCAAACTTCACAGAATAAATCCCCTTAATAAAAGGATTTGTTTTGTAAAACTTGGACTCAGTCTAAAGGCCATACCCAAGGACCTAGAAGGCCATGTGTGGCCTTGAGGCCACAGGTTCCCCACCCCTGTCTTGGATCATTGTATTGTTGAGAAAAGCTAAGTCTATCAAAGTTGATCATTGCAAAATGTTGCAGTTACTGTGTATAATGTTATCCTGGTTCATCTCACTTCATTCAGCACCAGTTCATGTAAGTCTTTCCAGTTTTTCCTAAAATCTGCCTGTTTCTTATAGTACAATAGCATTCTGTGGTATTCACATACCACAACTTGTTCAGCCATTCCCCAATTGATGAGCATCCCCTCAATTTCTAATTCTTTGCTACCAAAAAAGAGCTGCCATGAATATTTTTGTACATGTGGGTGCTTTTTCATTTTTTATGATCTTTTTGGGATACAGACTTAGTAGGGGTATTGCTGGATCAAAGGGTATGCACAGTTTTATAGTCTTTTGGGCACAGTTCCAAATTGCTCTCCAGAATGATTGGATCAGTTCACAATTCCACCAATAATGCACTAGTGTCCCAATTTTCCCACATCTCCAACATTTATAATTTTTCTTTTTTTGTCATATTAGTCAATCAGATAGTTATGAGGTGTTACCTCAGAGTTGTTTTAATTTGCATTTCTCTAATCAACAGTGATTTAGAGCATTTTTTTCGTATTACTAGATAACTTTAATTTCTTCATCTAAAAACTGTGTGGAACTCAACATTTTATAAAAAAAATATTAAATTGTCTTTGTATGTAATTGGAAAA
Source organism: Trichosurus vulpecula (assembly GCF_011100635.1). Lineage (NCBI taxonomy): Eukaryota > Metazoa > Chordata > Mammalia > Diprotodontia > Phalangeridae > Trichosurus > Trichosurus vulpecula. The sequence goes on along the minus strand of NC_050575.1, from coordinate 100,457,481 downwards.
AATAAAATACTATTTAAAAGAAAAAAGAAATTACTCATAGAGGTCATTAAACTGAATCCTCATTTGAGCCTTTTGACAAGAAAGTCAGTATATTTATAAAAGTGTAGATGCCAAATGCTGCTATCAGAAATTATGATGGAGCAATTGAAACAAATCCTCACTCTGTTCATACTTACAAGTGCCAAAAGAAAAACACAGACTTACAGGCACTTGGGAGAAGGCAGCCTATGTGATGCAGATGACAGTGCTATGGTGAAGGAAGCTCACCCAGAAGACTGCTGAACATTAGCAAAAAAAAAAAATAGGAAGGAAGAATGAGGAATGAGAGATCAAAAAGTATAGGAAGGAAGAAGTCTTGGAGGAAACATTACAGAGCTCAAAGACAGGAAGAAGGCTGGTGAAATTTGGGAAGACGGTTTGGCTCCTTCCCAGATTTTCCTGGAGGCATGTCTAGGAACTTCCCTGGAGGCCTGCCTGGTATGAGAGGGGCCATGCTTTGGATAGCAGGACTTGGAGGAATGCCAGGGTTCAATGAACTTCTTTGTGCTTGCAGTCACAAGAGATCCAGAAGTTATGGAGAATTCTAGAATATGATTCAGAAGCCAGCAAACTTATCAAGGCATTAGAGCAACCTAAAGGATTCGATGGAGAGCCCATTAAAAAATCAGAACCGGGGGCAGAGTCAAGATGGCGGCTGGAAAGCAGGGACTGGCCTAAAGCTCTCCCCCAGGACCCTCCAAACACTGATAAAAAATGGTTCTGAATAAATTTTAGAACTACAGAACCCATGAAATACCAGAGGGAAGCAAGGCTCCAGCCCAGGACAGCCTGGATGATCACTGGGTAAAGTCTATCACATGGAGCTGGGAGCGGAGTGGAGCAGAGCCCAGCGTGTGCTGCGCTCAGACCAACCAGACCTGAAGCTGGGCGGAACAGGCCCTAGCACCTTGAATCAGTGAGCTGTGGCAGTTACCAGACTTCTCAACCCACAAACACCAAAGACAACAGAGAAGGTTAGTGGGAAAAAAACTGCGGGGATAGAGTGAAAGGAGTTCTCAGTTCAGCAGAGAACTACAGAAAAACAGAACTACAGCTGCAGTTGTTTCTGGCCCCAGGCCCACCTGGTGGGAGGAATTAAGTGGTGGATCAGAGCAGGAGTGCAGAGCCTGCTCAGATCTGAGTCGCGGTCCTGGTTGGCTGTTCTTGGGGATGGAGGAGCACTGGTATGGCAGAGCTTGCTCTGTAGAAATAGCTCTGAGAACAACAGCACAACCCCTCAAGCTTGGGACAAAGTACTCTCTACTCTACAAGCAGTTATACCCCGATGAAAAACTCTAGGGTCAAGTAGTAGGCTGGGAACATGGCTAGGGAGCGAAAATGGACTCAGATTCAGACTCAGACTTTGGAATCTTTCTTTGGTGACAAAGAAGACCAAAACATACAGCCAGAAGAAGTCAACAAAGTCAAAGAGCCTACATCAAAAGCCTCCAAGAAAAACATGAACTGGTCTCAGGCCATGGAAGGGCTCAAAAAGGATTTGGAAAAGCAAGTAAGAGAAGTGGAGACCCAGAAAAATACTGCAGAAAATAACACCTTAAAAAATAGACTAACTCAAATGGCAAAAGAGCTCCAAAAATCCAATGAGGAGAAGAATGCTTTGAAGGGCAGAAATAGCCAAATGGAAAAGGAGGTCCAAAAGACCACTGAAGGAAATACTACTTTAAAAATGAGATTGGAGCAAGTGGAAGCTAGTGACTTGATGAGAAATCAAGATATTATAAAACAGAACCAAAGGAATGAAAAAATAGAAGACAATGTGAACTATCTCATTGGAAAAACCACTGACCTGGAAAATAGATCCAGGAGAGATAATTTAAAAATTATGGGACTACCTGAAAGCCATGATCAAAAAAAAGAGCCTAGATATCATCTTTCAAGAAATGATCAAGGAGAACTGCCCTGATATTCTAGAGCCAGAGAATAAAATAGAAATTGAAAGAATCCACCAATTGCCTCCTGAAAAAGATTCCAAAAAGAAAACTCCTAGGAACATTGTTGTCAAATTTCAGAGCTCCCAGATCAAGGAGAAAATGCTGCAAGCAGCCAGAAAGAAACAACTTGAGTATTGTGGAAACACAATCAGGATAATACAAAATCTAGCACCTTCTACATTAAGGGATCAAAGGACTTGGAATACAATATTCCGGAGGTCAATGGAGCTAGGATTAAAACCAAGAATCACCTGCCCAGCAAAACTGAGTATCATGCTCCAAGGCAAAATATGGATTTTCAATAAAATAGAGGACTTTCAAGCTTTCTCAGTGAAAAGACCAGATCTGAATAGAAAATCTGACTTTCAAACACAAGAATCAAGGGAAGCATGAAAAGGTAAACAAGAAAGAGAAATCATAAGGGACTTACTAAAGTGGAACTGTTTTGTTTACATTCCTACATGGAAAGATGATGTGTATAATTCATGAGACCTCAGTATTAGGGTAGCTGAAGGGAATATACATATATACATATAAACATGTATATATATATGCATATATATACATATATATAGACAGAGGGCACAGGGTGAGTTGAATATGAAGGGATGATATATAAAAAATAAAATCAAATTAAGGGATGAGAGAGGAATATATTGAGAGAGGGAGAAAGGGAGGGATAGAATGGGGTAAATTGTCTTGCATAAAAGTGGCAAGAAAAAGAAGTTCTGTAGGAAGGGAAGAGGGGGCAGGTGAGGGGGAATGAGTCAATCTTGCTCTCATTGGATTTGACCTGAGGAGGGAATAACATACACACTCAATTGGGCATCTTACCCCTCAGGAAAGAAGGAAGAAGGAGATAAGAAAGGGGGGACAATAGAAGGGAGGGCAGATGGGGGAGGAGGTAATCAAAAGCAAACACTTTCGAAAAGGGATAGGGTCAAGGGAGAAAACTGAATAATGGGGGATAGGATAGGAAGGAGCAAAATATAGTTGGTCTTTCTTTTTTTTAATAGTTGCAATCAATTTATTAAAAGAGATGATTGGTTAGGCATCTGCAATGGTGACTTCAACTTCTACACCTGGTTCAATGCTGATAGATGTGATCTGTTTAACAATTTCAGAAGGACTGTTCAAATCAATAAGGCGTTTGTGGATTCTCATCTGGAACCAATCCCAAGTCTTTGAACCTTCACCACAAGGAGTTTTTCTAGTTGTGATCCTAAGTGTCTTGGTGGGCATTCGAACGGGTCCCTTCACTTTCAAGTTCTTTTCTTTGGCTCCTCTAATTAGGTCAGCACACACTTTCTCGAGTGATTTCACATTGCAGCTGGTGAGGGTGATACGGAGCCGGTGAATGGCCACTTCGGGCTCCACAAGGGTCTTGCTGGTGTCTTTGAATGCCATGACAGTGGAGCGGCTTCCTGACTGACTTATTCCTCGGTGAGAGCGAACAGTGGTGAGTCAGGAGGAGGAGAGGCAGGAACTGCCCTAGTTAGTCTTTCACAACATGAGTATTGTGGAAGGGTTTTTCATAATGATACCCATGTGGCCTATGTTGAATTGCTTGCCTTCTTAGGAAGGGTGGGTGGGGAGGGGAGATGGGATAGAATTTGGAACTCAAAGTTTTAAAAGCAGATGTTAAAAAAAAGTTTTTGCATGCAACTAGGAAATAAGATATACAGGCAATGGGGCATAGAAATCTATCTTGCCCTACAAGAAAGTAAGGGAAAAGGGGATGGGGGGGGGAACGGGGTGACAGAAGGGAGGGCTGACTGGGAAATGGGGCAATCAGAATATATGCCATCTTGGAGTGGGCGGGGAGGGTAGAAATGGGGAGAAAATTTGTAATTCAAACTCTTGTGGAAATCAATGCTGAAAACTAAAAATATTAAATAAATTTTTAAAAAAGGCACAAACAAAGAAAAATCAGAACCTAGTGAGGAGTTAGATCATCCTAGGCTGGCTTACATAGCTAAGTGATGGGTTTGATGAAGTTCCTAGTGAAGATCATTTGTCTTCTACCAAGGAGAAGCTTTGGATCACAGAACAGCATCTTTGTTTTGAAGATTTGATCACTAAGTACGGGGACTTTCTAGTAAATAGGGACCATATGAGGGAGAAAAGAAACAAAACGGGTGGCCACTGACATCAACCCTGCTTAAAGGACTAAGTACCATGTCCTTGTTACGCTAATCATTAACAGCAAAGGATGTCAGATTGCTACAACATTCCACTAGATACATCCTTCCAGTGTGACATTGACCCTTATTTGCTACAACATTCATTCATTCATTCACTCATTTGACAAAGGTTTGTGAATGAAACCTTGTGATAGGCCTAGGGAAGATACGAAGTTCAGATAAGACACATTGCCTGCCATCAAAAGGTTGGGGGTGGTGGTGCAAAAGAGAGGGGACAAGACCCAACATACGAACCCAAATAACTATAACACAGAATATTGTGTGATATAAGGGTACAAATCAGAGGGCTATGTGGGAGATATGGCTGTCATGGACAAGGGAACAATTGGCAAAAACTCGACTTGGACTTTAAAGGATGGGTAGCAATTCAGCAGGCAAATAGGAGGAAGGCATAATGGGCAAAGGAAACAGTTCAAAACTTTTGGGGTCTGGTAATTCAACCAGTGCTGAATCCACTTCACTGTCCCATCTCCCACTGACCATCCATCCACAAAGGTCACAAAGAAGGCATGAGAGACTTTTCCTGAAGTCCAGACATATTAACTTAGTAACCCTGTCTACAAAAGGTAACACCACCTTTTCTGTGGCCTGTAATTAAGATTTTTTCCTGATGTCTTTTGTTATTATATAACCTTCATTTCCCAATATATTCCCATCTTCACTCAGAGCTACTCCTCATAACACAGAATCAAAAAGAAAAAGAAACAAATCAGCAAAACTAACCAACATAGCAACCAAGTCTGAGATTATATGGAATATTCTATTGGTCATCACTATGGCAAGGCAGTCCTTTCCCACCATCGTCATCACTTCACTGTTTCACTCACCACAGTGAATTTTCCAAACCTTTGTAAATGTCTTCAAATCTCATGTGGTTTCCCCTCTCCCCACTCTCAGCTGAGAACCTTGCCTCATATTGATTTCATTGAAAAATTGAGGCCATTCATTGAGAGCTCCCTCTTCCTCCCTATTTTTCATTTTATATCACCCAGATGCCTCTGTCACTATCTCCTCCTTCAGCCCATCTCACAGAAAGAGGTTACCTTTCCCCTTGCTAAGGCAAACCCATCTACAAGCACATTCTATCCCATTTTCCCCAGGAGACCGCCCTCTCTGTCATCCCCACTCACACTTATTTTCAATCTCTCCCTGTCTACTGGCTGCTTCCCTATTGTGTACAAACATATCCATTTCCCTCCTATCCTCAAAAATACTGGTGTGATCTGTTCATCCCCACCAGTTATCATCTTCTCTCCCTTTTATGGTTATATTCCATGAGGCCATCTCTAATCAACATCTCTACTTCCTTTCCTATTACTTTCTTCTTAAATCTTTGTAGTCTAGTTCCAGCCTCATCACTCAACTGGAGCTGCTCTCTCCAAAGTTACCAGTGATCTCTACCTCTCTGCAGCCTTTGATACTGTCAATCTTCCTCTTCTCCTAGATAGTCTCTTCTCTTTAGGTTTCTATGACATGACTCTCTCCTGGTTCTCCTCCTACCTACATGACCATTCCTTCTCACTCTGCTTTGCTGAATCTTTAGCTCACACTCACTAATTGTATCCAGCAGGACTCTGTCCTGCATCGTCTTCTTCCCTCCCCTCCCCTCCCCTTCCCTTCTCTCCCCTCCCCTCCCCTGTCCCTGCCCCTCCTCTCCTCTCCTCTCCTCTCCTCTCCTCTCCTCTCCTCTACTCTCCTCTCCTCTCCTCTCCTCTCCTCTCCCCTCCCCTTCCCTTCTCTTCTCCCTCTATACTATTTTACTTGATGATCTTATCAGCTCCCATGGATTTAATTATCATCTCTATGCTGATGATTCTCACCCTTATTCATCCTGACCTAACCTTTTTCCTAACCTCCAGACTCTCATCTCCAACTGCCTATGAAACATCTCAAACTGGATATATTATAGACATTTTAAAAATACTCAGAAGTGAATTCATTTTCTTCCCCACCCCTCCAAATCCTCCTTCTTTCTAGCTTTCCTATTATTGTCAAGGGTACCACCATCTTCTTAATCACTCCAGCTTGAGATCTAGGTGCCACCCTGAACCCTTCACATTCTTTCACCCCTCACCCCTACTCATGTCCAGTCTGTTGCCAAATTCTGCCAGTTTTACCTTGGTAACATCTCTGTTGTATGTGCTTTCTTCTCTTCTCTGATACTCAGAATCTCATCTCCTCACACCTGGACTATTGCAGTAGACTGCTGGTTGACCTCTCTGCCATGATTCTCTCTCCATTCTAGACCATCCTCCACTAGAATCTCAAATGAATCTTACTAAAGCACAGATCTGACCATGTTACCCAACCCTACCTCACCATTCAATAAACTCCAGTGGTTCCCTGTCATCTCCAGGACCAAGTTTAATGTACTTTGTTTGACATTCAAATACCTTCACACCATCACCCCCTTCTACCTTTCCAATCTTCTTACTCTCCTCCAAATACCCTGTGATCCAGTAATGCTGACCTCCTTCCTATTCCTCAAGCCACTACATCTCCTAACTCCCAGCATTTTCGCTGGCCGTTCGCCATACCTAGAATTCCCCCCCCCCCCCCCCCCCCCCCCCGTCTTCTTCTTTTTCCAGGTTCCCCTGATTTCTTTCATGTCCCAGCTAAAATCCTGCCTTTTACAGGAAGCCTTTTCTAAATTCTCTTAACTCAGGTGTCTTCCTTCTAAAATTATCTCTAGTATATCTTGCATGTATCTTGTCTGTACATAACGGTTTGCACTTGGTCTTCACTCACTGGACGGTGAGCTTCTCAAGGAGTCAACACAGTGCCTGACACAAGACTGACACAATATCCGGTTTTGGTTTTTGTTCTTTCCACGGGCATTATTGTAGTCGTTGTGATGACTGTATTCCTATTTCTGCCAACTTCATTTTGCATCCATTACTATGTCTTCTCTTGTGTCTGTATTTTTCATAGTCAAAGGGTCAGTAATAGTCATTAAACGCATATATCATAATTTGTTTAGCCTTTTAGCCCAATTTTTGGGCAACTAACTTTGTTTCCAGTTCTCTTTTTCTTGAAAATAAGTAATGTCTTAACTCTTCAAGCACTTTGTTTATACCTTCTCAATGGATCAATCAATTGGCAAGCACCGATTAATCACCCGCTATTGACTAGGCACTAAGAACTAAACATGAAAACTACAAAGAATAGTGTTTGACCGCAGGGAGCTTACATTTCATCAGATATACTCCTCAACTTTTGTTTCATGTTGCGATTATTTATTTTGTATTTTATGATATATACATGTGTATATTATATACTGAAAGTTCAGTACAAGCAGAAAACTAGTCTTAACGATTTTTCACCTCCCTTACTGCCAAACAAAGGGAGGGCTCTGAAGGCAATAGATGTTTACTAAAAGTTATTGACTTAACTCGGATGTTTTCCTCAGGGTCCCACCACCTCATAAAAAAAAAAATTGCATCTTGTCCCAATGTTGCACTTTCCTTAACTTGCATAGACCAACAAGTCTTTATTGCGTCCTTCTGGTATATTCTTGTTCAGTTTTTTTCAATTGTGTCTGACTCTTTATGAGCCCATTTTTTGAGGACTTTTTTTTGGCAAAGATATTGGACTGGTTTGCCATTTCCTTCTCCAGCTCATTTTACAGATGAGAAAACTGAGGTGAACAGGGTTAAGTGACTTGCCCAGGGTCACGCAGCTAGTAAGCATCTGAGACCAGATTTGAACTCCAGAAGGTGAGTCTCTCTACCCCCTGCTCCCTCTAGCTCCCCAACCCTTAGTTAGTCCCTATGGAGAAGACGAGAAAAGGACAAGCATAGCTCCTGACCTCAAAGAACTCTTGTTCATGATCCTGGGTTGAGAGAAGAGGATATTTTCTCTTGAAGAAACAAAAGCAGAGAGTTAGCATAATATGTAGGAGGTTATAAAGCAAATCTATTCCAATGGTAGGACTGAAATTCAGGTCTCTCAATATCCATACTTCTCCCACACTTCTGAGATCCTTGTGATTTTCATTCTTTTTGCTGGTTCTTCTTTGAAATCCTTTTCATCCATTTCTTTCTCCATCTTCATCTTGGATTTTTTTCTTCATTGACTTCCTCTCTCCCCTACCTCAGTGGCTTTAGCCTTTGTATGAACTCCAGAGGTGCCACAGGATGCCTTCACAGGAAGAAACTGTACAGGGTGGATTTGCTTGACTTGCCTGGGTTTCCTCTGGGACTCAGGGTTTCTGCGGGTTCCTAGAAAATGGGAGTGAGAATTCCATTTCCCATTAGGGAAGTCCTTTGGGGTGTGTGGGGTGGCCCATACTCAGGAGCCATAGATCTACCACAAAGACCATCTGACAGGCAGCTCTGCCACAGCCATTTCCTCATTTTCACAGAACTAACCAGCTCCTAAGTTGCTGAAAGATTCAGTACTGCCTAATGAATAATGGGAAGCATTATTGGCACTATGTTTACTGAGTGTTTTGAACTTGTGAACCCAAGAGGAGAATCTGGCTTCTAGGCAAGGTATCAGGACTTAGGGGCCCTGCCTAGGACCTGAAAATAGGAGCATAAATTTCTACTTCTACAGGATTGTGGAAGGAGTCCCGATGCACATAAGCCCATGGAAACTTCCTTCAGGTTAAAAGGAAGTAGAAGGAATACTGGGTTTGAATCGTGACTGCCATTTACTATCTGTGTGGTCTTAGGCAAGTTCCTTCCCCTTTTTGGGCCTCAGTTTCCCTTTCTATAAAATGAAAAATTTGGACTAGATGACATATGTACATTTCAATGCAGCCTTTATTAACCATTTACAATGTGCCAGGCACTATGCTCAGTGTTGGGGATACAAAGAAAACCCAAAAAAGCCCCTTTCCCCAAGAACCTCACATTCTGGTGAAGGAGACAATATGTAAGTAATAGGTACCTACAAGATAGATTCAGAGTAGGTGGCAGGCAATCTGAGTGGGGATATTACTAGTAGCTGTGGATAGGGTAGGGATTGGAAGACTTCCTGAAGAAGATGGGATTTAAATTGAGTCTTGAAGGAAGCCAGGGAAGCTAAGAGGTGGAGGTAAAGAGGGAATGCAACCCAGACATGGGGGATATAACCAATGCAAAGGTACGGAGACTGAAGATGGAATTTTGTGTGAGGAACAGCAAGTAAAGGAAGGAAATTAACATTTACTAAGCACCTACTATATGCTAAGTTTTAAAAACATTATCTCATTTGATCTTTATGACAACTCTGGGAAGCAGGTGCTATTATTATCTCCTTTTTACAGTTGAGGAAGCTGAGGCAGGCAGAGATTAAGTGACTTCCCTGGGGTCACACAGTTAGTGTTTGAGGCTGGAGTTGAACTCAGGTCTTTCTGACTCCAGGTCCAGGTCTCTACTTACTATACCACCTTAGCTGCCTCTATCAGAGGACAGAAAGCCATTGTTGCTAGATTTCAGAGTGTATAGAAGGGAGTAAAGTAAAAAGACTGAAAAGGTAGGAGGGAGCCATGTTATGAAGAGCTTTAGATACCAAGCAGAGAGAGAAATTTCTTAGAGCCCCAGAACAGATCCAAGGAACTCGGCAGTTCTCTGACTTAAGGCAACTGCTTCTCACTGAAAGAGCATAACATTTACTCAGCTTAGTGGCAAAGGTGGCTGTGTGCTAAAAGATTTTCTCACTGCTTAAGTGGCCCAAGAATATCAGAAAAGTTGCTTTTCCCTGCGGAAGAGTTGTGAGGAACAGAAGGGGAACAGATAATAGAAGAGTAGTTTTGTCTAGCAGGTAAAACATGGTGCAGAGAATTCTCTAAAGAGACCAAGAACATCAAGGAACATAGGTTGTTCTTCCTTGGTTTCTGTAAGTATGTGCCCATTATCCCCCATAGGAACTGTGCATTGTTGGGAGAGACCTAGATCTTTGGGAGGACTGTATATTTTGATTACTCCTTTCCTTCTAAATAAGTGTTATGATTATTCTTGCTCTTGCCTTCTACTGAATAAATATGATGCTTATTGTTGCCAATTGAATACAATTTGGTAATTAATCTGGGTGCCAAAAGGAACTTCAAGTCAGAGTGAGGTCTCAGACAGATTTTGTCCTTGGTGATCAAGAAGTTGTGACTAAAACGAATAGATTTAAATCTAAAGGCACTAATAGATTTAAATCTAAAGTTAGCTGGGGTTGTTCTGTGTTTCAAGTGCTTGTTTCTTGGGTGAGGAATCTCCTTCTGGACAGGAAGTATCCATTACAACCAAGACTTAGAAGCAGACAGACCTACCTATTGGAAAAAAATGTGTTAAGAATTTTCTTCATTCTCTGCTCTCCCCTTCCCCCCATTCGTCAAAGAATGGGTATATTAGGCCTTTGATTTTAAGACCTGTAGCAAAAGGTCTTTCTGTTTTAAATTAAAAGATCATAAACCTATAAAGAGTTAGAGAGGCCAACAAATTAAAACCCCCTCGTTTTATATATGAAGAAACTGAAGCTTAAGTGGTTAGATGTAAGAGGGTAAGTGAATTTCCCAAGGTAGTAAGCTCCAGGGGTGGGATCCAAACGCAGAGCCAGATCTCTTTCCATCATACCTTGCTTCTAGGAAGAGCCTACTCTTCTTATGAAGGAAAAAAGACTTTAGCTAAAGCCAGAAGCTGAAAATGGAGAGGTTCCACAACTTCATACCCAGTGGATTCATACCTGGCAGTGACCACAGGACCAGTGGAATACCACTTTGGATTGTTCCCAACTACCACTTCATATTTGATCCTTACACTCATCCCATGATGTAGTCAGTATAAGTATTATCTCCACTTTCCCAATGAGAAAATGAAGGCTTAAAGAAATGAAGTGACTTGTGCAGAATCATTCAGTTCATCAGAGATTCAATAGCTTGCTAGACTGTGATGGGACCTTAGAAGTTACCCCATTCCCTCACTTTACACATGAGAGACACTGAAGCCCAGAAAAATTGTCAATTGCCCAAGGTATCAGAGCTAGGATTTAAGCCCAGGTCTACTGATTCCAACTCCTCTTGGCTTAACTGAAACACACAGAACAGCTCTGGGACATACACTGTTGGAAACTCTTCAAGTCAAGCCCAGCATCCCTTGTTTCTCTGGGAAGAAACTACTTGAAAATCTTCTTGGAAGCTCTGCTGCTTTTGCTGACCTGTAGGTTCTGGGCTCTTCTCCATGCTCTAAGAACTAAGAGACCCTCTCTGGTTGGGAAATCTCATTGGGGAACAATCTAGAGTGCAGACCAAGCTGACAGAGGTGAAGACTTTCCAAGTCACACAGCTCTCAGAAGCTTTTCAATAAAGCCTCCTCGGAAGCCTCAGAGATGGTAGTCTCTAGGGCCTTGCATAGTTGCTTGGTGGTCTCCACTGATTTTCTGAAATATGCCCACTTTGCTAGACTTATGGGCTGGGTCCTTACTGTCCTCTGCTTTCCTACTCCCCAGCATCCTTTAGGGTAATGGATGTCTTTGCTTCATTCCCACGCCTCAATGACCATTCTTAAAAGAATTCTTTTAACATTTAAGCCTTCAGAATCCATTGATGAGCCTTGTCTGAACCATTACTCAGGACAAAAACATCTCCTCTATGGCTGTTGAAGTGGAATGACCCTCCCCACACTGGGAAACTTGTTGTGGAATTGCAAGTAGGGCAGATCTATAGGCCTGCCCTGCTTCCCACAAACTGAACAGCGAGACAGCTTGCATCAGCCTCGAAGAGTGTTCAGCCAGCCCAGGATTCTGTCTCTAATGAAGGCACCAGAGGGTCATGGGATTGGGAGAGGCATGGATTCTCCTCCAAGAGGTTGTTTACCAGTGCTAGGGCTGGGCTAGGGGCCTGTTGTTCCCTGAGGGTCTCTGGGGTCCATCTGTGAGCCAAGCTCTGAAAGCAGCCAGGCTGGGGCTTCCGGGAGGGCCAGTCTCTCATTCTTAGACATTCATCCTTGCCCTCGTGTAAACCAATGACATATGCCTCTCATTTCCCTTCAAGTTCCTCCTCCCCCTCCCTAACCTTATCCCTCTGACTCCATACTTTTTTCCTAGCTCAGGAGGTTCTTTTTACCTGTAATTAGATACCTAATTACTTCAATATGCCAAGGAGTCATGATTCTATCAGTGTGAACCATCCCTTTCCCATGCAGCTCACCCCTCCCGTCCCCCACATATAATCTAGTAGATGCTTATTAGTGTTTTTGAGCTCCCCAATTTTCTTCATGCTGTGCTCATTTGTGTACAGTTGTATGCCCTTCTCCCAAGTAGAATGTAAAACCCCATTTGATCCAGAAATTCCACTGAGGGGTGACTACCCCAAGAAAGTCAAAAATAAAAAGAAAGGTATCATATGAACCAAAATGTTTATAGTAGCGCTTTGCCATAGAGTCATTGGCTTGTAGATTTAGACCTGGAAGGGAACTCAGAGTCCATCTAGTCCAAGGCTCTCACAGATGAGGAAACTTAGAAGTGACTTATCCAAGGCGACACAAGCAGTAAGAGTTATAGAGAAGATGTTTGTAGTAGCAAAGCACTGGAAACAAAACAGATCCCCAGCAACTAAGGAATGTCTAAACAAATAATGTTGCAATAATGTAATGGAATATTATCGCACTATAAGAAACAATGACTATGAAGAATACAGAGAAGCACGGGGAGATTTGTATATAATATGAAAAAAGCCAAACGGGTAGGGAAAATACAAGCAATGACTCTGACAATGTAAATGTTAAAAAAAAAAAGAAAAAGAAAAAATGAAACCACACTGTTTAATTAAAATAATCCTCATCCCAGAAGAAGAGTTAAGAAAATACACCTCCTTACATTCTTTATAATGTAGGGACAGTTAGGTGGTGCAGTGGCTAGAGCACTGGGCTTGGAATCAGGAAGATTCTTCTTCATGAGTTCAAATCTGGTCACATTTAATAGCTGTGAGATCCTGGGCAAGTCACCTGACCCTGTTTGCCTCAGTTTCTCATCTATAAAAGGAGCTGAATAAGTAAATGGCAAACCACTCCACTATATTTGCCAAGAAAATCTCTTGGACAGAGGTCCACGGGATCATGAAAAGTTGGATGTAACTGAATCACAATGACAATCATTAAAAGACTGGCCTGATGAAATTTTTTAGCAGTGACTGCATGGCTCTGTGAATAGAGTGCTGGGTCTGGAGTCAAGAAGACCTGAGTTCAAATCCGGCCTCAGACACTTACTGGCTATGTGACCCTGGGCAAGTCACTTAACCTCTGTCTGCCTTAATCCACTAGAGAAGGAAATGATGAACCACTCTGATATCTTTGACAAGAAAACCTCAATGACTGTATTTCTCCAAATACCTTTAGATAATGACTCTAAACAAATTCTAGAGTGGCAGAATACAAAAAAGATGGAGTGAAACAATTTTCCAGCCCAAGACAACTTCAAAGGTCAGCAGGAAAGGTCTGTTGCACCAGAGTGATTACAGTTCCGGGGTTGAAAAGAATGCTTGTGGTCACTCATAAACCAGCACAGTACAGGAGAGTAGTGAATACACCTCTCCCTAGATATGCCACCTTGAAAGAACCAAAACTTACAGGTCCCCAGAATTACCTCTGAAAACAACTGTACAAAAAATCCTGAAGCTGGGGACAGTGCCCCCTCCACTGGGGAAGCAGAACCCTACTTTAGCACAGAGTTAAAAGTCAAGAAATAGGCTGGCAAATGAGTAAAGGAGAATTTTTTTAATCATAGAAAGTTACTATGGTGACAAAGAAACTCAAAACACACACTCAGAAGAAGACAACAAAGTCAAAATTCCTGAATCCAAAGCCTCAAAGAAAAAAGGAATTGTTCTCAGGTCAAAGGATATTAAAAATCAAGTAAGACAGGTAGAGAAAAAATTGGGAAGAGAAATGAGAGTGAAGCAAGAAAATAATGAAAAAAGAGTCAACAGCTTGGTGAAGGAGACACAAAAGTACTGAAGAAAATAACACTTTGTTTCTTTTTTTTTGAGGGGGGAAGGCATGGAAATTGGGGTTAAGTGACTTGCCCACAGTCACACAGCTAGTAAGTATGTCAAGTGTCTGAGGCCTTATTTGAACTCAGGTCCTCCTGACTCCAGGGCCAGTGCTCTACTCACTGCGCCTCCTAGCTGCCCTGAAAATGACATTTTAAAAAACAGAATAGGCCAAATGGTAAAAGAGGCACAAAAATCCAACGAAGAGAAGAATGTCTTGAAAAAGCAGAATTGGCCAAATGGAAAAGGAGTTACAAAATCTCACTGGAAAAAGTAATTCCTTAAAAGTTAGAATTGGATGAGTGGAAGCTTAACGACTTTATGAGATATCAAGAGACAATAAAACAAAATCAAAAGCATGAAAAAATAGAATAAAATGTGAAACATCTCATTGAAAAAACAATTGACCTGGGAAATAGTTGCAGGAGAGATAGTTTAAGAATTATTGGACTATCTGGAAGTCATGATCAAAAAAAGAGTCTAGACATCATCTTGCAAAAAATTATCATGGAAAACTGCCTTGGTATTCTAGAACCAGAGGGTTAAATTGGAAATTGAAAGAATCTACAAATTGTCTCCTGAAAGAGATCCCAAAATGAAAACTCCCAGGAATATGATAGCCAAATTCCAGACCTCCCAGATCAAGGAGAAAATATTGCAAGTGGCCAAAAAGAAATAATTCTAATACCATGGAGCCACAGTCAGGATAGCACAAGATTTAGCAGCTTCTACATTAAAGGATTAGAGGGCTTGGAATATGATATTCTGGAGGGTCAAAGAGCTAGGATTATAACCAAGAGTCACCAACCCAGCAAAACTGAGTATACCCCTTCAAGGGGGGAAAATGGACATTCTGTGAAATAGAGGACTTTCAAGCATTCCTGATGAAAAGACCAGAGCAAAATAGAAAATTTGTCTTTCAAGTTCAAGATGCAAAAGAAGCACAGAAAAGGTAAACAGGAAAGACAAATCATAAGGTATCCCATAAGGTTAAATTGTTCATATTCCTACATGGGAAAATGATATTTATAATTCCTGAAAGCTTTCTCATTATTAGGACAGTTAGGAGTATACATAGACAGCAAGTAGAGGTATGAATTGAATGTGATGGTATGATTATCTAAAAAAATAAAATTAAGGGTTGAGAAAGGAGAATGTACTGGGAGAATGGGAAATGAAAAAGATTTTACAATGGAGGGGAAAATGGCGGAAGCAGGGAACAAGGCACATGAACCTTATTCTCATTGGAATTGGCTCAAAGAGGGAATAATGTACACACTCAGCTGGGTGTAGAAATCTATCTTACTATACAGAAAAGTAGGAAGAGAAAGGAATAAGAGTGGAGGGGGTGGGGAGCTGATAGGAGGGAGGGCAGCTTGGGGGAGGAAAAAGTCAGAAGCAAAATATTTTTAAGAATGGACAGGGTAAAAGGAGAGAATAGGATAAACGGGGAAAACAGGATGGAGTGAAATACATAGTCGGTAATCTTTACCATGAAAAAAAATTTTACAGAGAGTTTCTCTTCATTTATCAAACATATAGAAAACTGAGTCAAATTTATAGAAAAAGAGCCATTCCTCAATTGATAAATGGTCAAAGGATATGAACAGGCAGTTTTCAGACAAAATAATCAAAGCTATCTGTAGTCATATGAAAAAATATTCTAAATCACTATTAATGAGAGAAATGCAAATTAAAACAATTTTGAGGTATTTCCTCACACTTATCAGACTGGCTTATATGACAGAAAAGGAAAATGACAAATGCTAGAGGGGTTATGGGAAAATTAAAACACTAATGTACTATTGGTGAAGTTGTATACTGATTAAACCATTCTGGAGAACAATTTGGAATTATGTCCAAAGGGCTATAAAACCATGCATACCTTTTGATCAAGAATTACCTTTACTAGGTTTGTGTCCCAAAGAGATAAAAAACAAAGAAGAAAAGGACTTATGTATACGAAAATATTTATAGCAGCTCTTTTAGTGGTGACAGAGAATTGGAAATCGAGGAGATGTCCATCAATTGGGGAATGGCTGAACAAGTTATTGTATATGATTGTAATGGAATACTATCATGCTTTACGAAATGATGAGCAGGATGCTCTCAGAAAAACCTGCAAAGACTTACATGAACTTATGCAAAGTAAAATGAGCAGAACCAGATCATTGTACATGGTAACAGCAATATTGTATGATAATCTACTATGAGTAATGTAGCTATTCTCAGCAATACAATGATCCAAGACAATTCTGTAGGGCTTATGATGAAAAGTGCTGTCCATCTGCAAAGAAAGAACTGGTAGAACCTGAATGCAGATCAAAGATACTTTTTCTCTATTTTTCTTGGGTTTTTTTTGTCTATATTTTCTTTCACAGAATGACTTACAAGGAAATGTGCTTTGCATGATTACATATGTATAACCTATGTCAAATTGTTTGCCTTCTCAAGGTGGGGGGAGAGGAGGGAGGGAGAAAATCTAATTAACTTCACTTTTGCTTCTGTATCGTTATTATCCTATTTATATAAACTGTATTAAATTATCCTATTTATATAAACTGTATAACCTAGGAAAACTACGTAAAAAAACAAAGACTGTAAACTAACCATGACTCTAGCAGGAGTGGAGGGAATGGTTACCCCTGCTCCTGCAGCTGTATCAGTGTGAGTGTTCCCGTGAGCACTACACCCGCTCTCTCGAGGAGCATAATGAAATGCCTTCCTCTGCCCACTCTGGTCTTGAGTTCTTTGGGTGAGAATGGGCAAATCACATGGATTTTCCTAAGGTCAAGTGAAGGGAAGCAACAGGCAGCGGAAGCTCACCGGGCTTACTTCTAGATCTTGTCTTGGGGTGTCCTGTGATCCCCACTGCGGTGTTAAGAGGGCTACCACTCTGGATTCCCTTGGGGAACCCTGTGGTCTGCACGGCCTTCTTAAGGGGACATCACTTGGGACTTCCGGCCCTGTCTTGGGAGCCTTGTGATCTTACCGCCATCCTAAGGGGCCATCACTTGGGTCCTCCTTAGGGTCTGACCCCTAGGAGGCCCTGTGATCCCCACAGATTAAGGGATGGCTATCACTCGGTCTTCCTCTGGGAGTCCTGTGGTCTGTACAGCCTTCCCTAGGGATTATCACAGGGTTCTTCCTCAGGACTTTGGCCCTGCCTAGGAAGTCCAATGATCCCCAAAGCCGTGTGTTCTCACAATTAGGGGAAGTCCAGGGATCCCCAAAACCACATTTCTCATAATTTCAACCACTCCTCTTATGATCTAGTTTCTAGTGCTTTCACCCTACTGATTTTCCTCCTCTGGATACACTCTAGTTTGTCAGTGTCTGCTCTAAAATGTTGCCACCAGAACTGAGCACAACACTCTCAGGGGGAGTTCTCCTGTATCACCCTTCCATGATAATGGGGTGCCACCACTCTTTTAGCAATGCAACTGGAAGACACCAGGGCTTTCTGGCTGCTATGCCACCCAATGGATTCATCTTGAGCTTGCAGACCCTTAAGGCCCCTTTGTGTGTTCCTCTTTCTCTTCATGTGTTTCCCATACTCTTCCTCCTCCTTTCTCCTTGTCCCTTTCCTTGGTATTTGCATAAGGACTGAGAGCATAACCAGCACTTTATCTGTTACAATGGAGAAAAGGACTTTCCCTAGTCTTGCCTTAGCTTGGCTGCCTTTCCCCAGGAAGACTGAATGTTTGTGTGTACGTTCGTGGGGTTTGTGTCCATGTGCACATATGTTTGCCAGTCCTAAGAGATTTTGACAACACACATCTGGTTTAAGAAACTTTCGGAAATTTTAGCTTAAAATTAGCTTAAAAGTCAGTAATAGGATAAACCCCCTCCCCATTTTCCCTATTAGGATAATCATGGAAGGAACTGTGCCTGGGGACCAGGCCAGAGTGGCTAGCATCTAAGACCTGTAAAAGGGAAGGAAATCAGAAGAGAGAGGAGGAGGGGCTCCAGGTGCTACTGGCCTGTAAAACCCACATGTGGCAGGGGAAACTCTAGATTCCCTTCCTGGGGTATGATGAGAAATGAGGAATGAGCATCATCTGGTCTTAACTAGGTAAGGGAAGAGCGTGCATTTTGTGTGGCTTTTTCACTCTTTTCTCCAATGGAAAGTTTATAAGCTTTAAACAGTATATCCTGCTTGTGGGCTGCTTTCTTCCCTTTTGGGAATATGGATGGACAGTGTGGTTTTTCTTCTCTAATGATGCATAAACCAAATCTCTGTGACAGCAATTCCCATCCCTTCCAGGGAATCTCCATTTATCTCCAGGGTTGTCAGCAAATACTCAAAATATTTTCCAAAACAAAATTAATTTTAATTTAATTAGTTTATTTGAACTTAGAAGAAAAAAAAAAGAAATCCCATGTGCCATAAAACACTTTAGAATAATCATATTGCTAGAGCAACCTATGGTATACACAGCATTGTTTCTCACCGAGCTCCAACAAGGTAGGAGTCATTTCCTCTTTTTAAGTGACCTGCCCAAAGTCACACTGGCAGCATTGAAGGAGGACTAGATCTGGAGGCATAACTCAGAGCTAGTCCTAACTCTGTTACTTTCTAGGAAGCTAATACGAATTGGGGATTATCACATGAGCTGTTTCCACTCCCACAAAGGCAATGATTCCAGGACGCTACCCCTTTTGCCCCTATAACAGCCCTACAGGTAGGTGGGGCTAGTGCTATTACCCATTTGACATCTCAGATGGAGTAATTGACTGACTTGCCCAAGGGCACACATTGGATCAATTTCAGAGCTCTGGCTCAAACTCACCGCTGTGATTTACCTGACCGCTATTCTTGATCCCACTCCCTTGGGTCATCATCTATATGCCATTGAGGGTCAGTTGTGTTAACCTGGAGCTGGTGGTACACTGCAAAGAGGACTGGGACTGGAGTCAGGAAGACCTGAATTCAAATCCAGCATCAGACACTTACTGGCTCTGTAACCATGGACAAGTCACTTACTTCCGCTGGCTTCAGATTCCTCGTTTGTAAAATGGGGATAATATTAGCACCTACCTCCCAGGATAGTTGTGAGGATTAAAGGAGATAATATTTGTAAAAAGTGCTTAGCACAGGCACTATATAAATGTTTATTCTTTTCCCTTCCCTTTCTTCTTCTCCCTGATCATTAATGACATCTTGAAGGGAGCCAGAAACTTTTAAATGAGGCATTCTTAACCTTCTTTGTATCCTGGATCCTTGTGGAAGTCCAAGGAAGCCTATGCCCCCCTTCTCAGAATAATGTTTTTAAATGTATAAATTAAAATACATAGGATTACAAAAGAAACCAGTTCTGTTAAAGTACAGTTATCAAAAAATTTTTTTAAGTTCATGGACCCCAGACTAAGAACCACTGGCCTAGATGTTTGTTTCCTTGATGAACTGGTCACTCATCATTCTGGAATACTGGAGCAAGTGTCAAGTGGCAGGACCTTGGGGCATAATCACTTAGTCAAGTTTTGCTTTCAACAAAGGAATCAATTATTGTGTGTTGAACCGAGCCTTGAGAACAGACCAGACTGAGTTTCCTCCTTCCTCCCATGGGTTTTTGTTGTTGTTGTTTTAAACAAGTGAAGCAAGTGTTCTACTTTGTATGCCTCCAGGCAATGGGGATGAGAACATGCCCTACACCTGCTCATTTTATGGGACATCTCAAGTGGGTACTTTCATTTGCTCCCAGTTGATCCTTCTTAAAAAGCATAATTGTAAAGAAACAAAAATTTAGGTGGGCCACAGCTCCAGTCTAAATGGTAATGAGCCATCAGAGCAGGAATTGTGCTCATAATGATTATAACTTGGGGTGACAGGGGTAAATTGACTACTCCTTAAGGGAAATTGATGGAGTTGCAAGAATTTTGGAATGAAGGGAAGTGGCAGTTGTCAGTTGGGGGCTGGTGCCTACCTGCCTCCCTAAACTGTCCCCATCCTAGAATCCTTGAAGTTGCTTGCACTGTGATTATAATGACTTCATTTCCACTCCTTTTACCTATGAATTGTCTGGAAAGTAGCATTACCCAAGGTTAATCTTGAGATTACCCTTGAATGACTGAGAGAGATATTTCCATACGGATCATGTACAAAGATGAGAAGACTATAATCCCAGATTTAGAGCTGAAGAGGACCTCAGAGGCCCCTGGGCCACCTCCCTCATTTCATATATGAGGAAATTGGTGGGCAAAGAGGTTGATTAACTTGCTTAAGGGCACATGGATATTAAATGGGGGAGGGGAACGATTTGGACTCAGGTCCTTTGACTCAAGATCTCAGCACTATTAGTCTTACCAGTTTCCTTCTATAGTCTAGAACCTTCTTAATACCCACATAGGGTTTTGAATCCAGGGCGAACCGATTTCCCTGGCCTTGGAGAAGTCTGTTTACCTCTATGAGACAGTGATAAGTAATGAGAAAATCCTTGGATTAGGAACCAGAAAACCAGGATTCTAGTACTGGTTCTTACTAGCTCTCATCCATTCTCTGCATGTCTCCTGTTTCCTCATCTATAAGATAGGGATAATTTGTCTCTGACCTGTCTCTTTTATAGAGTCATTGTGAGGATCCAGTGACAATATCTAAATGTGAGTTATATGTATTCCTGGCAAATTAATGTTATCTCCCTCCTTGAGTTCCAGATCTCTGTCTATTCACTTCCTAAACCACATCTTCAACTTCTCTAAAAAAATTGTATCCCTTCTAAATTGATCTCCTGTCTCCCCCTTTTATCCAGCTCTGGACAGTTGGCTCCCTCACTGCCCCTTAAAGAACTGTTCCTACCTGCAGCTAGTTAGAATCCATACCTTTTCCAAGATAGGTTTAGGAGGAAATGAAAAAAGGGGCACTTCTACTTCTTTATGGGTTTCCTATTATTCCATAACTCCTAGGACTACATAAATTTCCTTTTAGGAAAAATGATGTCAACCCAAGTCATAGCAACTATGATTATAACCACTGCTCTGGGTTTTCATTACTTAGGAAGTGATTTTTCTTGCATTCTATTTAGATAGGCAGTCTGGAGCCACGTCACCACAGAGCAAAACAGCTAGTCCAGTCATACTCACAATTTTGGGTCACATCATACTTTATTTTCCCAGAATTGGAGAATTCCCCAAGGAGAGAAATCCTGGTAGTTTGGCTTTTGAATCTCTCAGTGATATACGATAAAGATGAAGCTCCTCTTCTCTCAAGGTTCCTCCCTCTCTCCACCCTAGTCCCCATCTTGGACGCTGAAATCACTGAAGACTTTGCCGACAGCCTACAAAGCTCTGGTTTGGCTACTTCGGTGGGGCCTCCTTCTTGAATATGCCCCCACAGAATTCTGAGTGACCAAGAGAAAAAGATAGAAGCTGCCGGCCCCAAAGTTCCCTTTATTATCTTTTTATGGGGGTTTCCTCACGTGAAGAGAATCCATACAAAATCCCATTAAGGATTCCAGCCAAAGAAACGCTATCAAGCCAGCTCCTTTCTTCCCTTCAGAAATCCTGTGGCTTCAGGAAGAGGTGGCCCATACGTGCTACCTATGGTAAGGGCCTGTTTCTCTTTTATTATTCCAGAAGGCTTTTCTATGGCAAGTCTCCCCCTCTATGAGAGGCTGAATTCCTGGGGGATTCCAAGCAAGTCTATTTCCATTTTTCCCTTCTTGGGAATCCAACTCACGTTATATCATCAATGCCACAATTAGTTCAGTGTAACTTGGTGATTGTTCTCTTTTCATAGTGAGGTCCAGTCCTGGGACAAAGCTGGTCCATAGCATCACACAGATCTGTTGTGGTGTTCCTTATCTACCTGTCTACCACATGTGAACCACAGCTGGATTCTCTTACCACCACCGGAGAGCTTATATATCTTGAAAAATTCTTCCCGATTCTGGAAGCCTGTGGTATTAGCCTTTTATTGAATATTGATAGGCTAATTCTCTAGGGTTTAAGATACTAACCCAAGACATCGTAGGAATGTATAGATTTAGAGCTGAAAGGGACCTGAGAAATCAGCTAGTCCAAGCCCTCCCTTTAACAAATATGTAAACAGAGGCCCAGAGAGGCTAAGTAATTTTTCCCGAATTGCATAGATAAATAAGACATAAAGCTGGGATTTTGACCCAGGTCCTGTGTTATCGTTTTCAAGGAGTAGCCCTAAAAATTTTCATTTGGGAAGAAAGAAACCAAGGCAAGAAAAAAGCAA
Organism: Trichosurus vulpecula; assembly: GCF_011100635.1. NCBI lineage: Eukaryota > Metazoa > Chordata > Mammalia > Diprotodontia > Phalangeridae > Trichosurus > Trichosurus vulpecula. Next base: position 100,435,128 of record NC_050575.1, on the reverse strand, counting down.
TCATGGGATTAGGGTCACAAAGCAGCAACAACTAAAGCGAACTCTTTATAATGTTAGGCACCCCAAGGATTCCCCTACTTAGGGCTCACCTCTCTTCTTTCCAAGCATGCCTTGTCCCCCAAACAGTGAGTGGATGTCCTCTTGGGCTAAACAGGAAAGTATCCAAACCAAATGAAGGGTCTCCAGAAGAAATCAAAATGTCTTCTCTAGATCAGTGGTTCTTGAAGGAAATCTGTAAAAGTCCTCCTGGTGGTTCGTTGTAAGATATGCAAAATTTCGTTAACTTGTTCTTGGGGCTCCTAAAAGTCTGGGTTGTTTTTTTCCCCATGTCAAATTTACATTAAGATTAAAAACCATCAAAATGTTTTGTTTTTTTAAAAAAGGATCCATTAGTCCGCACAAAAGCTCCACAAGATGACATCTGTATTTCGCTAGAAAATGGGCGGTGGCAATGAAGGTAGCAGCTTTCCAGTCTCTCCCCTGCCCAACTGGTTCTTGGGTTAATTTTTTAAGAATCACTGGTCCAAAAGCACAGCTGAATATCACAAGGTTCTTAGATGTAGCATTCAAGTGGATAGAAAAGTGGAGTTGCTTTCTTCCTTGGCCTCTGTGCTCCCAGCTACTATTAGCTCCCTGGCTGGTAACTGATTGTTTCCAACTGGTAGCTCCCCTCCAACTGACCCCCAGGTCCTGAGGCTGCTGCTGTTCCAGGGGTTTACTGGAGAGGCTGTGGGCATTCTCAGGTTTCCCTCTGGAAAAGCTAGTGTTCAGGTGTGGGCGAGAAGGGACGGACTGGAGGTCAGGATGCGGCTAGGGCTCAGAGAAGTCTGTTTTCCCTCACCCTATCCAGAATTAACCCCAGCAAAGCCTGAGCCTGGGGAACAGCTCCGTGAGCAGACTTAATAACCCCTTGTTAGCCACCCAGTCCAGGCAAATTGCTAACTGCTGGGTTTCTCACAAGATGAAGGGGGAAAAGTCCTCTTTTGTTTCTAGAAGAACGGCACAAAAGTCAAAAATAGTGGATTGGTGGCCAACACCACATCCCCACAGCTTCCTGGGCAGATTCACAAAGAGCTAGGTTTGGCTATACAGTCAATAATTGGTTTAGGAGTTGCCCTGATTTTAATATGCCTGCTGGCCTCTAAGCAGATTTCCCCAAACCTTGTGCACCTTCGATTACCTAGCTGGGTTCCTGTGGTTGTGCTAGCGGCCAGATGATAAATGTGCCTCATGATCCCTCGGAGGTAGATGCTACCTAAAGGAATCAGGCATCAGCCTCCAACGTTTGACCCTGTATAGCATAGATCTGTGCTTTGAGAAGGGGAAGGTGGTTTTCCCACCTTGTGGAATAAGGTGGAAACCACAAGTTTGCTCTTTGACTAAGATGAAGTGCAGGGTGAAGGGGGGAGGATGCACAGTTTAGGAAGAAAACTCAACATCTGGATGGCATTTTCTACATACCTTTCTGGAAGTCCCTGGTTCCTGAACTTCTTTGCTAATGAGCCTCCCTTCCTGGTCTGCAGAGGCTCAGTGTCTCCAGCTGGCCAGTGAATGACACTGCTGTCAGACTCCGTGAGCTGGTTTATATGGGTTGGCGGATCTCTGACTGGACCTCTAGAGGGGCGGTGCACATTTTCATACACACACACACACACACACTTCTGAATACGCACACACACATGCTTAAATTAGGTCATATATGTAAAGGGCTTGTGATTAGAAAGTGCTATATAGATTTGGTAGATCCTTAATCCTTTGATGAAGGAGATCCTTTGAGCCATCCCTGTGATCTGAACAGTGCATGCTCTTGATCAGATAGAGGCAAGCCATGATATTTATACCATCCTCACCCACAGTGACCGTCTGTCTCTAGGCGCTTCTCCGGGGCCCTGAAGACTCTTGGCAGTATTGCCCATCACATTCTCAGATCAGCTTCTTCAGTCAGGCAGGGTCAGCAAATAGACCTAGCTTCAAGGAGAAGCTCCCGCTTTGGATTCAGAGAAGTGATTGTGAGATCACAGATCCTGAGGACCATCAGATCTGGAAGGGTCATCAGAAGCCTTCTGGTCCATCACCTTCATTTTACAGATGAGGAAGCAGAGGCTCAGGTCTAAGGTCACACAGATCATACAGGAAAGAACTGAGATTCAGACTCAGATACTTTGCAATCCTGGTGCTCTTTCCACTAAACCGTGGAGCCCAGGGCTACCCCATTCAAACCAGGTAGGTCACCTCCTGGAATCAAGGCCTTGCCTGGATTTGAGATAGTGGCCTCATACCTATAATGGAAAAGTGCTTCTGCCCATCCCTGGGCAAGGCAGCCTGTGTACCCTGAGCAGAGGTTGTTCTCATATCCCAAAGCTACATTAGTTCCACCCCCTGGAAAACATAGGAATAATAAAGACGACGGTTCCTATTTTTATGGCATTTTAAGGAGCACAAAGGGCTTTCTTTACAACAGACATTTGAGATAATTGCTGTAGGAGGTTGGAAAGGCAGGGAATCATGATCTCATATCCACGTACCAACCTCTTCTGGAAAAGGAACATCAAGGGGAGAGTTTTCCCTTCTTGTCCCAGGATGAGGGATGAAAAAAGCAAAATCAGATATCTTAGTCTCTTAATGAATATGAATGCTTGTGAAGAGAGAACCCTTGTCCTGCCTAGATCCTGACATGAAGGCTCCTGCTCCTGGACGTCTGGTACAGGGAGCCAAGGGCCCAGGATGGGTAGATAACAAGTACCAATATCCTTCTGGAGACCAACATTAATTCTGGGGGCAATGACCCCTTTTTCTCCAGTTACTGTGACCTTCGGGTTGGCTGAGCCCAACTTTGGTATTCCTTTATTCCATCTCCCTTCAGAATACCATCTACCCCAGCAGCTATTGACTGGGCCTAATTGCAGGTCTGGCAATTTAAGCCCCCATACCCCGTCCGGCTTGTCTGGCTCACCCTCTTTGGAAGGGGGCAGGGAGTGTTACTATTAAATTTAAATACAGCTGAGAGGCTATGTTGAGTAGTTGATAGAGCATTGGTCTCAGACTCAGGAGAACCTAGGTTTGTCTACCACATGTCATTTAACTCTCAATGTTCCAAGCAATGCTCTAGCCTAAGACCATAAATTGCAGAGGAGGTGTAGCTCTGCATTGGTTCCCTAAACTAAGGAAATCACAAATCCAATTTTAAAAAAGGCAATCCTCCCTGCACCCCTCCCCCTAACCATTTCTATAACACTTTCTTCTCCTTACTTTACAGAATTTTTGTCACAACAACCCTTGGAGGGGAGGAGTTTAAGTATTATTTCCATTTTATAGAGACAAAAACCAAGACACAGAAAGGTTAAGTCACTTTCCTACAACCACTCAACTAGTAAGTTTTAGAGCCAAAATTTTGAACCCAGGCAGGAGCGTGCAGATAAATGTTTAACAACTGGTTCCCTAGAAATGCAAAGCTCATGAAGTTTAGTCTGCCTTGTTAACTTTCTTAAGCCTAGACAATCAACAAAATAAATTAAACCCTGATTTAAAGGGTTTGCAGATTTCTGAGGGGTAAATGCTTACACTGAAAATTTAACCACTAGCTCCTGTACACTCCTGAATCCAGGTCTCCCAAGTCCCAGATCAGTGCATTTACTCAAAGTTCCCTTGTTCGGGCTCATTGGTATCTATCTTAGGCAATGCCAAGAGGAATCTTTCTCTTTCTTGATTTCCTCTCCTGTTTCACAGAGACAGAATAGTGAGTGTGAGCAGGGGAGCCATTCACCTTCTTTCCCTCAAGGCTTTTCTGACCCTAAATCTCTCTGAAGTCAGTTTCCTGGTCTCTGTCCTTGACTGGAGATATTCACCAGCCTAGGTCTGAGGATGGGGAGGGGAGGAGGATGCTGAGCTCACCTTGGACCCGAGTTGTTTTCTGGTTTGTAGTTCACTGCAAAATAAATCATCCATATGGTTCTGATTCCCATTATCAGTCTCCCCAGGAGATAACTGGGAAAACCCTGAAGCCTCTTTGAAATGGTGGTTCCAGGAGGAGGCCCATTCTCCAAGACTTAAAACAGCATGGATCCACAGTCTGGGACTGTTTGCTGAACAGCAGACTCAAGACGGGTGAGATTTGATGTGGGGAGAGACAAAGGCCAGTAAATAGAGTATTACCTAAAGAGGGCATGCTTTAGTTGGAAGGTGGGTGAATCAAGTAGGCTTTTGGGAAAGAAAGTATTGAGTAACATTGGTGGCCAGAAGGGAAAAATGAACTTAAACAGTGAGGAGGGAGGCTTACTGAGGACAAGCCTGGGGAATTTCATAGCAATATCATATTCTGAATTGCTTCTATGGTATCTCTGGCTGGCCTTGTGACAGGATTATCCAGAGGGAGAACCTTGGATTTCATCAGCTGTTGGGCATTTTCTCTGCTATGTTTCCAAGTGGGAACATCCATGCATGTGTATATCTGAGCACGTGTGCACATACATGAAATGACTTGGACAAGGAGAAAGTATGAGGTAGAAGTAGGAATGATGAACTAGGTTAGACTCTGTGGGATATAAAGACAAAGGTGAAAATCTCTGCCTGGGGATTACACTCCACTGGGGATAGACAACATGTGCTTGCTTGCACAGGCATATACAAAATACTTGCAACATTAGTTAAGATAATTTTGGGGAAGGGAGAAAACACTAGCAACTGTGGGAGAAAGACTTCATATAGAAAACAGAACTTGAGCTGAGCCTTGAACAAAATTAGGGATTCCAAGATGTAGAGATGAAGTAGCGCACTGCAGGCACGGGAGAGAGCTAATGCGTATGTTGGGAGGCAAGAGATGGAGACTGGTTCAGAGGAACAATAAATACGGGTTGTGTTTGAATCATACAGGGTATGAAGAAGAAAAATTGCTGCCGCATAATAAAACCAGAAAGGTAGATTGGATCTAGGTTGTAGAAGGCTTTAAATTCCAAATAAAAGAGTTCGTACTTGATACTAGAAGTGATAGGAGCTCCTGGAGTATATTGAGCAGGGGAGTGACATGCTTTGTTCGATCATATCCGATTCTTTGTGGCCCCATTTGAGGTTTTCTTGGAAGACATACGGGAGTGGCTTGCCATTTTCTTCTCCAGCTCATTTTTCAGATGAGGAAACTGGGGCAGTGTTAAGTAACTTGCCCAAGACACAGCTAGTAAATGTCTGAGGTTGGATTTGAACTCAGGAAGATGAGTCTTCCTTATTCCAAACTTGGTGCTCTATCTACTGTGCCATCTAGCTTCCCTACCATGAGATAAGGACAGTCTTAGAAAAGTTTTCCCCAATCCTTTCTCCTTTTCCTAGTTCTTCACTGAGCCTGGAATGAGATGACTGCCTGCGTAGTTTTCCTATCATGCTGCTCTGATCACATCACTCCTTTTTCAAAACCCTTCAGTGGCTCCCTAGTGCGGAGAGGTTAGAATATAAATTCTTTGGCTTGGCATTCAAGGTACTGCACAATCTGATTCCAACCTCCCCTTCTAGTCTCAGCTCATCTCAGACCTCCTCACATGCTACATAACAGCTCACCTATCCTTCACGACTTGCCCTGACTTCACCTGTTTTTAATTATCACACAGTGGTCTCCTCTATTTCATCTCTCAAAGGCTGCATGACCTCTTGTCAGGCACCTCGTAAAAGAGGTTAGATTAGATTAGAGGTGTAAAATTCACAGCACGAGGTCCACAACACTACTAAGTGTGGCCAGAATCAGATTAAAATGTAGTTCCTATTTGATTTTAATGTCTGTGTGTATACACACACACATAATATGCACATACATACATACAAATACACATAAACATACACACATACACATTCATATATATTTTCTAGGTCAATATCTGGCCCACAGAGATCTTCATGGATGATTTAAGACCTCAATACTATTTGAGTTTGACACCACTGAATTAGATGATCACTGAGGTCCTTTCTGAGAATCCCCTGAGATTCTGTAAGCCTGAGATTGGAAGTAGCTGGTCAGCAGGTCTACACTGCCCTCTTGTGCCCAGATCCCACACTTCATGCTCTGTCCTTGGTATGGGATTAAATAAAGCTTCCAGGCTGATGAAGGCAACTGAGGCCGAAAAAAATTCTGTGATTTAGTTCCCTGAAGTATCAAAGAATCAAAAGGAAAATGAGAACCCAAAATTATAGACTCCCACAACTGGAAGGGTCCTCAGAGGCCAAATTTTATCTGAACAGGAATTCCCTCCAGTGCAGAATGAGTAATAGTCTTGGGAATCAGAAGATCTGAGTTTGAGTTCTGGCTTTCATCTTTATTGCCCCCTATTAGTTGCTGTTTCTATCTATGCAAAGTAAAGGAGTTGGCATTTGGAATTATGCAAGAAATGTTAACACATCCCTCACACTCTTTGATCTACCAATCCCACTGATGAGTTTATTACCTCAAGAAGGTTATTGACAACAAGAAAAGCATTGATGTCCCGAGGAATAAAGAGTGAACTTCTAGACCCTGGCCAAGAGACTTAAGAAGAAATTTCCTATTGCGGTCATGCCACATCTGGGAAGAAACTTTATGGGACCAATGCTACGTTAGAATTGAACCATGTCAAGCTTATTCTCCTCCAGAGACTAAGGTGGTATAGGGGAGGTATTGGGGGAAATGTACTTTGTTCTTGCTCTCTCTTTGAAGTAAACATCTCTTTGTGGATTCTAATTGAAGTGGTTAAGTGTAATGTGAAAGGGGAAAGGGACCTACTCATCAGCCTCTAAAGATGGGGAGAACTCAGCTGGTGAAGGCTCCAGCTGGTGGCAGAAGAGATGTCCCTACCCTTCTGGACAATCCCCTAGAAACCTGATGGGAGATGTGGCATTCCTGGCTCTGGGGCAGGAAGCCAGGGTAAACACGCTCCTGCATTAACAATATAAAAAAGGACTCAAATTTAGCATAAAACAGCTTATAACTTGAAAAATAAATTAATCTTTTATTTGGTCCACTAGGTGGAACCAGAAGTTATTGAATGCCACAAGGTTATTGCTGATAATACACATTCATATGAGAAAGATTATTTGATCTCAGTTGTTTTCTTAGGCTAATATTTATATAGTGCTTACTGTGTGTTTCAATTGTTACCTCACTTGATCCTTACAACTGCCCAGGGAGGTAGGTGCTATTATTATTTCAATTTCACAGATGAGGAAACTGAGGCAAATAGAAGTTAAGTGACTTGACCAGAGTCTGAGGCTGGATTCAAACTCAGGTCTTCTGAATCCAGGTCTGGAGCCTTTGGGTCACCTTCTTTATGCCTTTGATATACACTTCCCCAGCTCCAAATTGTTCAATGTTTATATGATTCTCAGAATACTTTGGGCTTAACCTTCTCTTAAAAGTTAAATGATTTTCCTGGGGAAAAATAGTGTGGATTCCACGGTCTTTAGGGTTCTTCCCAACTCTGACATTCTGTGTCTACACTGCTCCCAGCAGTGAAGACATAGTGTGGTTCAGAACATGAAAGATAGTCTGGGATGGGAGATGGAATTCTGCACATGAGAAATAGCAAAGAGGCCAGTTTGGCTGTATGAGAGTATAGGAAAAGGAATGATGTATAAGAAAGATGGGGTAGCTAGGTGGCACTATAGTGCACAGAGCGCTGAGCCTGGAGTCAGGGACACTCATCTTCCTGAGTTCAAATCTGGCCTCAGACACTTGCTAGCTGTGTGACCTGGGCAAGTCACTTAACCCTGTTTGCCTCAGTTTCCTTATCTATAAAATAAGCTGCAGAAGGAAATGGCAAACCACTCCAGTATCTTTGCCAAGAAAACCCCAAATGGGGTCACGAAGCATTGGACATAACCGAAATGACTGAACTACAATAACAGATAAGAAAGATGAAAAGGTAGGTTGGAGTCAGGTTGTAAAGAGATTTAAGTACCAAACAGAGGAGTTTGCATTTGAGCTTAGAGGTCTTAGAGAACCACTGTTATCTTTTGAGCAGTTAAATGACTTGGTCAAGTCCATATTTTAGGAAAATAATTTTGGCAGCTGTGTGGAAGATGAATTGGAAAGGGGACTTGAGGCAGGGATCAATCAGGAGGCTGTTGCAAAGGTTTAAGTGAGAGGTGATTGTAGAGGGCCAGCTCTGAGAAAGTCCATTTTGGGATAAGATACAGGCCAGAGGCCTATTCTTGCCCTTGGGCTGATAATTTGGCACATGGGCTCTCCATCCCTCCCTTGGCATGCACGTGCTGCTCAGGATAAAGGCTCTTCAAGCCTCCTCGGTATACGTGTGCTCTCTCCAATACTCCCAGGGCACACACGCGTGCTAAATACCACCTGCAAGCTATTAACACAATATTGTTTATGGCAAAAGGGGAACAAAAGCAAGAGAAAGTCATGCAAAGGGGAACAAAAGCATGAGGAAGTCACACATTATGTAAATGTCTTGCACATGGATTTGTTGATTCTGCTTTCCTAAAAGGTATATAAGTCCTTTCCCTCTACATAATAAATGGAGCTGTTCTTTACTCTTCCACCTGGCCCATGTTTTCTTTTCACTCTCTGTGGCATTCAGCCATCTCCGGCCATTTGGACACCACAGCTGCTGGCGGCAGGTGATGACCTCTCTAGGTCCAGCTTAGTGTGGCTCAATCTTGGAGAGGTTGCCATGTGAGGAGAGAGAAGGGGATGAATGTGACTGATACTGTGGTAGAGTTGACGTGTCTTGGCAACTGATTGGATATGAGGGATAAGGGAAAGTGAAAATTAAAATAGACGAACTCCATTTGAGGGTCAAGTATAAGCCACCAGCATAGCAGAAAAGAAAGAGAATGGAATGGAAATTGGGAGACCTTGGTTTCAGTCCTGGCTTTGCCATCAACTCATCATATGACCTTAAAGATGTTCTGGAGGCTACCTCTCTCTGGGTTTCTGTTTCATCATCTGTGAAATGAGGTAGTTGTCTTGGATCTCAAAGGTCTTTTCTAGCTCCTACTTTTTTCAAGTCAAAAATTCAACAATTTCTTAGTGAACTCAGTGAGTCTTTTAAAAACATTTTTAAACAAAAATTTATTGGCTGTCTCCCCCACACCCTCCATGAAAAGAAAAAGAAAAAAATTAAAACCCCTTTATGACAATTTTTGTGGTGGTTCAGTCATTTCAGTCATGTCTGACTCTTCATGACCTCATTTGGGGTTTTCTTGGCAAAGATACTGGATTGGTTAGTCATTTCCTTCTCCAGCTCATTTTATAGATGAGGAAACTGAGGCAAACAGAGTAAAGTGACTTGTCCAGGGTCACATAGCTACTAAGTATCTGATTTACGTATAGTTGAAATGTAACAAATTCCTATATTGGCCATGTCCAAAAAATACATCTCACTTTGAATCCTTGGTCCATCCTGCCCACCTCCTGACATTGGCACAGGACTACCCATGGAATGCCCACATCAAAGAAGGCGCTGTACTCTATGAGCAAAGCATAATTGAGTAGCTCAAAAGAAATGTGAGAGGCATAAATCTAGAGACATCTCCACTCCAAATGTTCATGTCAACTACTTGTGCCCAACCTGTGGTAGTCTCCTGAGCTTGTATTGGTCTGATCAGCCACAATTAGACACACTGTACCTTGACCCCAACATAGTGATGTCATTTTGGTTCTCTTCAAGAACAAAGAACAACAACCAACCAACCAGGATGCCTCATCATTGGTCCTCTGGAATTAGGATTGGCCAGTATATCGATCAGTTCTTAAATCTATTAAAGTTGTTTATCTTCATGATGTTGTTCCTTTATTTCTCCCACATTGTGATCAAGAGAAAAAGCAACAAATAGGAGGATTTCCTGTTGGGGGAGAGGGATGATGAGACTAGCCCAGTTTCTCCCCTGGTCCCAGCTCAGCAAATCTTTTTTGGATTTTAGTCAGGGTTCAGTCATAACCCTTAAGTTTGTTCTATAGCTCTACAGCTGGAACTCATCATGTCCAATGTAGAACTCATTATATTTCTCTGAACACTTCTTTCCATATTTCCATAGTGGGTATCAACATCCTGCCAGTCACCCCAATTTATAAACTTGAACCATCCTCAACTCCTTACTCTCACCCTACATAGCCAATCAGTTGCCAAAACTTGTCATTTCTGCCCCTACGACATTCCTTGCATGTGTTTCTTTTCTATACTCACACAGCTATTACCCTAATTCAGGCCCACATCACCTGTCTCATTAGTTTCTCTTCTTCAAGTCTCTCCTCACTCCAATCCATCCCACACTTAGCTCCCAAAGTGATTTTCTGCAAGCACAGGTCTGATCATATATTTCCCTACTCAATAAACCCCAGTGGAGATCTAAGATCAAATATAAACTCTTCCCCTCCCTCCCCGTTTTTAAAAAAAATTTAAAAGTCTTCACCACTGGTTCCATCCTTCTATTCTTGCCTTATTATACATTACTAATGTCCACAAACCATATGGTTTCTATTGCTTCTCACACATGACATTCCATCTCCCACGTTCATGTCTTTGTATAGGTTGCTGGAATGCATTCTCTCCTTACCTTTACCTCTTGGAATCCCTCATTTGCTTCAAGACTCAACTCAAATCCAACTTCTACAAAAATGCTGCTAGGGCTTCCCCTACACTAATATTTTGTATCTGTTTTGTGTATAGTGTATGTGTGTACATATATATGTATTTCAATTAATTTTTACTTGAATCTCTAAGGTTCTCTAAGTAAACCATATGTCTTTTGCAAGTAGTAATAATTTAGTTTCCTCTTTGCATATGCTTATTCCTTCCATTTCTTTCTTCTTTCTAACCTTTTCTTTCTTTCCTTCTCCCTCCCTCCCTCCTTCTCTCCTTCCCTTCCTTCCTTTCTTCCTTTCTTCCTCTTAGAATTTTCAGAAACACATTGAGTAATGGCAATGACAATGGATATCCTTGCTTTATCCCTGATATTATTGGAAAAGCCTCTTGTTTCTCCATTATAAATAAAGCTAGTTCTCATTTTTCAATACATACTGTCTACCATTTTAAACATTTGGTCCTATGCATTCTAGTGTGTTAAAAAACCAATACCAATAACATAACTGAGTATTGTATTTTTGTTAAAAGGTTTTTATGTAGCTATCGACATGATAGTGTGGTTTTCAGTGTTTTTGTTATTCATAGTATGTTTCTAATTTTCCTAATGTTGAACCAATCCTGAATTTCTGGCATAAATTTGAGCTGATTCTAATAACTAATTTAAAAAATATGTTGTTACAGCTTCTTTGCCATTTTTGCATCAGTATTCATTAGTGAAATTGTCAACAGTTTTCTTTCTGTTTTATTTCTTGACTTCATTGTGGATTTTTTCATGGTCTCCTCCCACTGGAACTGCTCCTCATATGTGTTTTATTCCTGTATTAACACATAATTTCCTTGACGGCATAATTTCCTTGTTTGTATCCCTAGCACTTAGCCCAGTGCCTGGTATACAGTAAATACTTACTACTAGTTTTGTCATTTATTCACTCATTTATTCTGATGTGCCCCCATTATGAGAACTAATGAGTTTTTCCCCTTTTCTTCCCTTTTCTTTTTTTTCTTAAATCAAACAAAATATCACAATTCCCTGAGTCTGCCTTTCTTCGGTTCATCTTTGGTTCTTGAAGCCAATGGATTTTGAAGGGAAAATGGTTCCCCCTCCCCCCTCATTAGGCTATAAATTCTTGACCAATGAACCCAGTCTCTATGAGCATGCCCAGAGTGACAGTGATGCAATTTCCCATCTGGAAGAGGTGGTGGAGTCTGCTTGATGATATAACATCTCAGTTTGCTAAGAATGTGAAGACAAAGAGCCTTGTTGATTGGCTGGGGGTTCATTCTAAGGGTCTAGCCAAGCAGACCCTCCTCCTCCTCCCTCTTGGTTTGACCTCTTCTCTTTTACTGCCGGACAGCGTTTGGTGAAAGCCTTAGGCCTCCTCCCCATCCGAAGCCAACATATGACCCACGAATAGAAGCTTCTTTTCTTGCCTTGATATTTCTTCTTTCATTTTAGGTGAAGGAAGTGGTTGGCTGAGACCTCATGAGTTTTGAAAGTTCAAGAGAAGAGGATTTTCCTTAATGGAATAGAATGTAAAGGATGTTGACAAAAGTCAGTTGAAACTACAGCCCAGCATCCCTGTGTCTCATTACATTCCATAACATAGTATATACCTGTAGAATATTAAGCAAGGTAATCTCTCTTGGGGTTAGGGTAATGTCCTTAATGATCTGGCCTTGTTCACAGAGGTAAGGGTATTGCCTGAGCAAACTTTTAGAGAGAAGAAAGAAGCCCAGGTCCTGGATCTTCATCCAGTTACTCAGTAATTCAGGCTCTGGGTCTGGTAGAAATTAGAAATGATATAAAATAGTATAATATTTTCCACACTACCCTACCCTAGTGTAGCTCTAGTCTATGGGACTCTGAGCCTCCTGGGGTTACTCTATGAAGGGCTGGAGGCTCGAATACTTCATTTGCATTTGAAGAGGCCAGTAACACAATGAATTTGTCTCTAGAGCATAGCCCATATTCATGTCTTTATTCTAGCCACTAGTCTACATAAGATTCCCTAAGGAGTATGGGAGGTGAAACTGAATTGGTAACTAAATCAAACTAAGGTAACATAAAATGGCTAACTACATGGAGGGAGGGGGTTTCAGAGTCAGGAAGGATTTGTCTAATAGGTCAGACAAGACTTCTTCCATCTCCTGCCTGGAGGAGACAAACTACCTCAAGAACTGAGTCCTTGACAGAGTATAAGGGAGGAGGCTTCTGCCCATCCCTAAGAGCTATGGATTTAACTGAAAGAGCTCTGTGGCCCTGCAGCTGAAAAGAGCATGATCATACTCTAGGTGGAGAGAGCACGGAAGATCTCAGTACTGGCCCAAGAGCAGAGCAGCCTTCCTAGCCCTGTCCAGTGGCCACAGTCTAGAGGCCGAGCAGCCTACCCAGTACTGTTCAAAAGCAGCTACACAGTGGCAGTGACCTGCTGTAATGTTAATGGAATAGGAAGATCCTCCCCGGCCATTAATAGGCCTATGTGGTCACATGTGTTCAACCACAGCTGGGATACATCCAGAGTCATATAGAACCCATTGGGGGAGGAACTTGCCTAAGGAGGAGCTTGCTTAGGGGGAGGCTTGCTTACTGGGGGGCTTGCTTGTAGGAAGGCTTTCACACCTTTTGGTACTAAACTAATTAGTCATTGACTCGCAAGGTTTGTGATGCCTTTTGGCTCTGAGCCTATTAGCCAAAAGTGTATATATATTCTGAAGTGAAATTTTGCTTTAAGGGTTCGCTCATGAGAAGGACCTTTTGATTCCCTGGACAGGACTTTGAGTAGTCATTTGTTAAGAGCCCCCCAGACTGCTCAGATGTTAGTGCTTCCCCGACATCTGTCAAATCTCTGTGCTAATTTCTCTGCTTGTATTTTCTACTTATCTGTAATTAAAGTAAGATTGTTGATCCCTTTAAAAGTTGCCTTTCCTTTAGTAAAGCAGATTAAAGAACCTATGTTAGCAGGTCATTCTGGGTGTGTGAGGGTGCTTGCTGTTATGCCTGCCTGGCCCTGCCAGCATCTATAGCCCAGCCCAGTTCAGCTACAGTGGAACCTGATAAGGAGCCAGCTCAGCCAGAATGACCATGACCTGCACCCTGGGCCTAGCAGACCCAGTTGTTCCAGTCCCATGGAGACACTGTGCCCTTTGAGAGCCAGCCCAGTTGAACATCAGTGTGGCTCATCCATTTTCAACACCACATATTATATTAGGATACTCTTGAGCAACACAGGGGATGGGCATGCTGTGGGTCTGGAGTTGTGAGTTGTCTTAACTGTATGTTCCAGGCTCTAGTTCAGATAGAGTACCCTGGACCTATTCGTGGGACAAGTTTTTCAGCTGGTGCAGCCTGGTCTTCTCATTATCTGCAAATATTCATAGCAGGCCTTCCTCCTGTCTACCAGACCTTGACCCTTAACCCTAGGATACATGGTAAGACTTAAGACTAATTCAATCAATCAACCAAAATTAACGAGTGCCTCTTATGGACCTTGCCAAATAGGTGCCTCCTTTGATCACATCTGCAGCTTATCTGTCCTTGGGCCTGTGGTGAAGTAGATTGTGCTTCATTAAGACTAGCCTAAAAATGTTGGTAACTCACATAGGGAAGTGGTGGTAGTGATTGTATAGGAATCTGGAGGCAGAGACAGGTTTTTCTGAAGATGTAGCCATAAGGAAGATTCCCTAAGTCAACAGATGAATAATTTTAATTCTAACTCTCATTTCTTTAGCACTTTATGGCTTAAAATTTCTTTCCTCCCAACAACTTTGTAAAGTAGGAAGATGGTATGGGGATTATTACATCCAATTAATAGATGAGGAACCAGAGGCTCCTAGAGGTAACACAGGAACACAGCCAGTAAGTGTTGGCAACAGTTCACCTGGATAGCTTCAGGAAACCTACTAAATGGTCCCATAATTGGAGTCAAACCAAGAGTAGGGCCATGAGGGCTTTGTACCAGGCTGTGGAAATTTAGAGGGTATCAGCAGCCCTCGTTAATCTTTAGGAAGATAGAAACAACAGAGTTTTGTGCATGGTAAGCGAAAACAATAAATTACAATACCTCTAGGATCTTTTGTTGAGCTTCTCTAGCTCTGCCTATGTGCCATGCCTCTCTCGCTTTCATGTTGCTTGTCCTGGGCACAAAAATGACTAGTTATGGCTCTGCTCGGAACCTTGCTCTACCTTGGCCTTAAATCACTGGTGTCCAAGCTGAATCTTAGTCCCTTTTGGTCGATGCTTTCAGAATATCATCTGTCCTTGGATGTGCAGTGATCATTCTCTGGCTCTCTCTCCCAAAGCCAGGCTTCTACATCTGCCCCTTAGGAATCCAGGGGTTAACCCTGAGTGGTTACAGCATCTCTCCTTTACTTCCAGGAGGCTTGTGACTCTACCAGCTGAGTTTCTCCACCATTGTCAGTGACTGACAACCCAGTTCCATTTAACCACTTAACACTGATTAGCGTTTACAAAGGGACACAATGCAAAGATGTAGCAAGAACAAATGTACAGTTATCCCTTCCACACAGAAGGGATTAGAGGTGCAGTACCCCTGCGATCTGGAAAATCTGAGTAAAAATTTTTGGCCCTCCCTCCATACCAGAGAAGAGGTCTGGATTATTATGGTATTAAAAGATAAAATATGGTGATATTATACAATACTATACATATATTTTATGCATTTCTGAGTTTCTAAACTTTTTCCATGTCATCTGCTAGCCTTCCCATGTCATCTGCAGTTTCAGCAAAATACCCCCAAAATTCCCATTTAATTTCTTATGCCAGCCTGCAATATAGTGAAACCATAATGGGGAGAGTCTCAATGTGAAAGGGATAGTTGTACGTACATTTCTCCCAATGTCATGGGGGCATACTGTCCTTTCTACCACCTCAGTCTTTGAGGGGAGCGGGCTCAACTTAGTTCAGCTCCTACATAGCCTTTATCAGCCCTACCAAGTTCACCTCCGAAAGCAACATCTCTGTTGGATGAGTCCTTGTCTCCACTACCAGTGGCCTGGGATCCCAAAGGCTACTTCTTATTCCTTGGGTCGTGGGTGCTGCTCTGTCTCTGGAGTCCAGACTGGAATGCCCAGATGCTGAAGGGTCTTCTTTTGAACTCCCAAGGTCAGAGGCTCTGATCTCTTTTACCTAAAAGGTAAAGAACAAATGTAGAGGTCAAGGACCAAAACTCATTTCTTGAGACCACCCACTCTCAGAGACCACCCATCTTCTTGCATTGTCTCTCCCTAGATGCATGAACACGGGACTCACTGAATGAGGACAGGAGGAAGTGGTTGGAATTGACAGGCCTTTTTGAATGCCTCCATAGCAAACAATAGCTAACATTTATATATCACTTTAAGGTTTGCAAAAGGCTTCATATATTATCTCTTTGAACCACACAACAATGTTGTTATACCAGAAGCGAGTGAGACACGCCACAGAGTATAAGTTTTGAATGGAGAAGTTTATTAGCCGGCGGTCATTCGGGGAAAATTCCCAAAGCAAATGACCACGTTTAAAGGGAGAGGGTAGTTTATATAGACAATACAGGGTTCAGTGCTTAATTATCTCTTGAAGTTTACATATGTTACTTTGCAGACTCAGCAAGCCT
This sequence comes from Trichosurus vulpecula, assembly GCF_011100635.1. Lineage (NCBI taxonomy): Eukaryota > Metazoa > Chordata > Mammalia > Diprotodontia > Phalangeridae > Trichosurus > Trichosurus vulpecula. The sequence continues at coordinate 100,418,960 of NC_050575.1, read as the reverse complement.
GTGTTATTTCACTTTTTATGACCATGATACATTAGAGGAACCTCCTGAATAGATTGTAAATACAACGTATCAGATAGTTGACAAAGTGTCAATTGGAATTTTACAACCCAGGATCTCTGTCTCCAACTTTTGCCGTAACTCTTGAAGCTAGGAAGGCTCAAGATATGGTAAAAGTCATGTAATTCAAGATAATGTCTAGAGCCAAGGCTTCCATCCTGGTAATTAGCTTACATTCCTTGGAAATGTCTTAGGGGCCCAGGACACTCGCCAACTAAGTCTGTTTTTTCTTATGCAGACTGGGCTTTGCAGTTAGGGGCTGGGGCAGGGTTTTTTAGCAATAGCTGGCTACTCAGGTATCACAATGTAGTAAAGTAAGTGCGGTTACTATCCCCATTTCACAGGTAAGGAATCAGAGGCATACAGAGGTTAAGTAACTTTCCTATAGCCGTGCCTCTAGGAGGTGTCCAAGACAAGACTCCAAATCCCCTACTCTATCCCCTTTGCTAGCTGGCTGCCAATCAAAGAGCCTCCTTTTTGACACCTGATCACCTGACCAGAACCAGTTTCAGAATGTCTATGAATGTCTCTCCAAGGCATTTCCACTCTATGTTATCCTGACCTCCTCGAAGCAAGCTCCCTAGCCTCCAACATGTGGAACAAAACCACTGCACACGTGCCAGACCCTGATTTCCAGAGTTGTGCTGGAGCCAGCTCTAACCGCCTCCACGAGAGCAGATTGTTAAATTTTCAGTGTCAGCATTCAGAAATCAGCAAGCTACAAATCAGGGCTTGATTTACTGTTTTGCTCATTACTTAGACTTAAGAGAGTGTTAATAATGCAGACTGAATTTAAAAGTGTGGTGTATACAGTTTTTTTCCCCCAGAAACATAGTTGTTAAACATTTACCAGCACTTCGTTGTCCATTACACACATATATGATCAAACTAGATTCCGGAAGTTTTTCTAAGCAAAGTTCCAATTTTATCTCCATTCACATCCACAGGATTGTAGAAATTAGAAATTTGGGGACCATTAGTGAGTCTGACCTCATTCCATAGAGATGGAATTTGAGGCTCAGGGAAGAGAAGGGAAACTTGCCCATAAATTAGATTGGATTGATAGAGTCAATCCAATTCAATCCAACCTAATCAAAAAGTATTTATTGACTGCCTACTATGCACAGCAAGGCAGCTAGGTGGCTCAGAAGACCTGAGTTCAAATCCAGCCTCAACACTTACTAGCTGTGTGACCCTAGGCAAATCACTTAACCTCTTTTGCCTTAAGCCACTGGAGAAGGAAATGGCAAACCACTCTAGTATCTTTGCCAAGAAAACCAAGGACAGTATTGGTAAGCTATGGTCCATGGGGTCACGAAGAGTCAGACACAACTGAATAGCAACATCCAAGGCATTGTTGTTGGCACTAGAGATATAAAGAGAAAAAAAAACCCTGCCCTCAAGGAGCTTACATTCTACTGGGGTGGACACAGAAAATAAATAAATAAATAAATGTATTTTATATATATATTGTATTTATATGTGTGTGTATATATATATATATATATATATATATATATATATATATATATATATATATATATGATTATTTAAGGGAGAAAGGGAGCACTAACAACTTTGGAGCCTCAAAAAACATCACCTTCCCCTAGGAGGTGAAACCTGAGACTTGAAAGTAGTTAAGGATTCTAAGAGGCAGAAATTGAAGGGGGAGGGTGTTCCAGGCATGAAGGACAGCCTCTGCAACTTCATGGACATAGGAAATGCAATGCTGAGTTCAGAGAACCAAAAGTAGGCTAGACCAGAACCAAAACTAGAAGTCAAGTGTATAGGTCCCTAGTTCAGGGCTTCTTCCATTACAGTACACCATTTCATACTTCTTTTTTTCTTCCCAGGGGAAAAAAACCCGGCTCTGTCACTAAATTACTTTGGGTAATTCTCTTCCCCTATCTGGTTCCATTTTTCAGTTTATAACCCTAGTAGTCTCTGAATTGTTTGCTGTCCTTCATCAACTTGCCTTTTGGAATTTCTAGCTTTCTTAGAGGGGAATGGGGAAGGGCAAATGAAATGTGAATGTGAGATATTTCTAGTTTTTTGCTGACTTCTGACTCTTAAATGTTGGTCAAGGGCTCTTTGCACTGTCCCTCCGTGACTGTCTTAGTTGGGTTGTCATTTAGCTGTTTTCCCAAAACCCTTCATTCTTTCAAGATGTGGACAAATTTTTACCATTTTCCCATTCTTTGAATTACCCTTTAATCTACCCTCAATTCCCATCAAGTCCTTCTTCATAATAAATGTTTTTGTAAAATAGCCTTACATACCAGAATTTTAGACACCCTCATTTGTTACTGATTCCCTTTTTTTCAATTCAGACACCAAATTTCTGCAAAAGCTTGTGGGATCATCTTCCAGGTGCATCCCACCAGCCAAGCATGAGGTCAATGGGAATCCTTATAGCTGGCTTTTAGAACACTGTATTTTTGTGTATTTCCTGAAGAATCCTAGCACTCTACCCACCTTGTCAAGCCAGAAAACTTGGTCTTGTATCCCAGCTCTGCTACTTATACCCATGTAACCTGGTATAGAGGCACCCTAGGTAGTGGTGAAGACACTGAACTTGGAGTCAGGAAAACCTGGGTTCAAATCGCATCTCAGATACTTTTTAGCTGTGTGATCCTGGGAAAGTCCCTTAATTTCTCTGTGTTTTAGGTTTTTTAACTGTCAAATGAGGGGGATGGGCTCAATGGCTTCTAAGACCCATGAATCTCTAAGTCAGTGATTCTATAATCCCAAATCACTTTTGCTTTCTGGACTCCAATTACCTTATCTGTTAAAAAAAAAAAAGGAGTTGGACTAATGATGATTTTCAGGGAAGCAACACAACGGAAAGAGCACTGGCTCTGGAGTTAGAGGCCATGAGTTCAAATTCTGCTCCTGATGCATGCTACTAGTGTGACCTTAGGCAAGTCTCTAGATTTGGTTTCTTCTTCTGTAAAATGAGAGGTTGGATTAGATGGCCTCTGAGGTCCTAGTTACTTCAAGAGCTATGATCTTTCCCTGACCAGGTGACTCCTCTACTCAGTCAAAAGCTGTGGCTCCCTATTGCCTGGAGGATAAACATAAACTTCTCTGTTGAGCTATTAAAGTCTTACACAAGCTGGCTCTAACCTGTCTTTCCAGGCTCACTGGATATCACTCCTCCTTTTTCACCAGCCTTTTCTCTGTCCCTCACACAAGACACTACATCTTCTGTCTCTCTGACTTTGTACTGGCTGACCCACCTGCCTGGAATACACTCACTCCTTATCTTTGCTTCATAAAGTCCCTCCCTTCCTTAACATGCAGCTCTGGCACTATCTTCCGCATGAAAATTTTCCTCATCTCAATTGCTGCTGCCCTCCCTTTCAAGCTACCCTGTATTTTATATATATATGTTCATTTTCTATTCATGCTATGCGTAACAGGAGGACTGTCCAACGAGGTCCTAGTCTGGGAAGCATGTACAAGGAGATTCGACCCTATAAGCCCATGTGGAGACTTGGGGAACATGCTTCCAGAAGTGACCCATGTATTAAGATTTACTATAAAAAAAGAAGGTTCACTATCTGTAATGACACATGCTCACCTTTCCACTGAACTTGAAGGTTCACAGAGTACTTTACATACATTATCTCATTTCATCTCATAATGACCCTGTGAAGTAGGTGCTATCATTACCTCCATTTAAAAAAATTAGTCTTTTATTTTTTCCAATTACATATAAAGACAATTTTTAGCCTTCATTTTTACAAAATTTTGAGTTCCAATTTTTTCTCCCTTCCCCTCTTCCTAAAATGGTAAGCAAATTGACATAGGTTATACATATGCAGCCATGTAAAACATATTTCCATATTAGTCACAGTTGTGAAAGAAGAAATAGACCAAAAGGAACATTATCTCCATTTTTACAGTGGAAGCTGACCGAATATAAGTAATGTGCCCAGAGTCACATAGCTGGTATGTCTCTAAAGCAGTATTTGAATCCAGGACTTTATGACTCCAAGTCTAGTAACTCTGTCCCCACCACAATGTCTCTTCCAAAAGTTGATCTTTAAGGCTCAATCCTGCTCTGACACCCTATGATTCTATATGGGAATATCTGTCTCCTGAACTAGATTATAACTCTCTTGAAGGCAAAGACTATGTCAGTTACTTCTTTGTATGCCCAGTATTGATTAGTTTTTTCTCCTAGCAGGTGCTTGGTAAATATTTATTGATTATAATGGGAAATTTAAGGGGGATTCCTTTGTATGTGTTGGGGGGAGGTCATTTGGCATCTTCTCAGATCATGCCTCCTGGTGGCTGTCTACTTTGTTTATGGATAGGGCTAGTCCTTTATGCAATATTCAGACATTTCTATCTGCTCTGCAATTAATCTGATCTGGAGTTAATGTATGTAGTAAAGATGCCCCAAAACAAAGCAAAATAAAAGAAACACCCCCCCAAAATCATTTAGATGGCATTCCTGGCTCTCAGAGTCATCTGTGATTGGAAGACGGGAGGACATGGAGGATGGGGAGAAGGGAGATAAGAGAGTACAAGGCCACTGAGTTTGAGAATCAGTAAGGAAGGTTTGCTCAAGGCAGCATAAGTGTGTTGGGTGGAAAGAAGCTTAATCTGGCAGTCCGGAGATTTGGGTTCTAATTCTCTGCCACTGAATCTCCACGTGACTTTAAGAAAGTATCTCCCCCACCCCTAGGCCTCAGTTTCCTTCTCTGAAAATTAGGAAGTTGGATTTGATCCCTGAGGTCCCTCCCAGCTTCGATGTCTTAGGATCTCCCCACCCCCTCCACTTCTCTCTAGAATAAGGAAGAGCCAGGAGTTCTCCAAAGGGCCGGTTTTAAGGAGAAACAGCTGCCCGGTCCATCTTCTTTGATTCCAATTGGGATGAAGAAGTGGAGACATCCACTGGGTTGTGCAATATACAGGAAACAAAAGCCTGAGAAAACCAACTCTGGCTTAGGATCTGCCAGCCAAACAATGAGGTTCTTTTCACCCTAAATTGTCTCTTGAGGCACTTCCTAGCAAACAAAGGAGGAAAATATTTCAATTACTGCTTTCCAGATCTGCCTGAAGCTTTATTTGAATGGCTGTAAATATGTCAGGAGTTTGGTCTCCATAAGAAGTCAGCTGCCTCTTGTTATAGCTTTAGTTAAAAATTACATTCCCTTTCTAAAGAGGATTTTAAAAAACAACCATTCCTTTGCCCTGGACCTGATGTTTTGGCCTTGAAAGGTGTTGAAAACCCAAGTGAAAGAGGACTTTCACTTAGACTTAGATGTTAGAACAGGCTAAACAGTAGAGGCAGCATGGTGTGATGGAAAGAACATTGTATTTAGAGCTAGATGGTCCTGGGTTCAAAACCCAGCTCTGCCAATTACTCTCCAGGAGACCCTGGCAAAGTCACTTAACCTTCTTAGGTTTCAGCTTCTTTCTCCTATAAAATATAGTTGCTCCATGTAATCTCTGGGAATTGACCAGGAGATCCCTGATCAGTTGCTTCCTCCCAGGCCCATTTGATGGAATTAATTGGAAAAAATAAAATATGATGTAAAAAATAAAATGGCAAAAAGGAAAGAAATTACAGTGTGTGGGGCAGGAAACAAAGGACCATGAAGTATCAGGTTCTTAAAGGAGGTAATGAGATGACTACCTTCTTCTCCCTTTATGAGGTGAGAGGAAGTTCTTCAGCCAAACTTGGCCCTGGTGGCTCTTTAAAAAGCCAGCCACTCTCTAGGGGATCAGTGGAGTCAGAAGACATCACTGAGTGTGAGCTCTGTGAGAGGAGAAGAGAAGCAGCCTTGGAAGATCCCCACTCTGGAGAAAGAATCTCTCTTCAGTTTTGGGTATTTCTCTCCCCTCCCACCAACCCTGCGCTAACACATTGATCTTGCTTCAATGATACACCTCAAAGACAAATATCACACCTTACAGGGAGCAGGTCTGGGCAGTCCAGGAGTCAAAGTGGTCAAGGCACCATACCAGAGGAGTTTTATAAGTCAGAGGAGAGTTAGGTCTGACTGTTGGGAGATGAGCTATGGGGAGCAAGGGACTTAATTGGGTGACCCGCATGGCTGAGACGCTACACCCAATGGGATCAACATGAGCATATCATAAGAAAGAAAAGCACATGGGTGTCTTAGAAGGCTGGAGGTGGGAATTGTGTCATGTATAGGCTTCTCTTCTGATATATTCTTCATGTGCTCCCACTCTTCCCACTACCCCAGTACATGTGTTCCCACTCTTCCAACCAACATGGTACATGTGTTCTCCCTCTTCTCACTACCACAGTACATGTGTTCCCACTCTTCCCACCAACATGGTACATGTGCTCCCACTCTTCCCACTACCCCAGTACATGTGTTCCCACTCTTCCCACCAACATGGTACATGTGTTCCCACTCTTCCCACCTACACAGTATATGTGTCCCTACTCTTTCCTCCGCCTCTGTGTGCATACTTGTAGGAAAGTGCACCCCATGTTTATGGGGGGCACAATATTTTGTTATTATTTTTATAATGCCATCTTAATAAATGTCTTTGCTTTGAGATAATTATATATACTGTTAAGCACACCAGTAGGACCTTTTGAAATATATATTTTAGGAGTCTGGATCCACAGAGTATCTGAAAACTGAGTCACTGCCCCTCCAGGAGATCCAACCAGTGAGTGCTACAGTAGCAGAGTAGAATTGCTCACCATAACCTGCTCTACTGTCTCAATATAAAGCGAATTCTTTATCCTGGCACTCAAGGCTTTCTATTATCTATTAACCTTATTTTGTACTGGTCCTTTACAAGAAGCTTCCCCTCTCAAGAAGATGGCCTTATCATTATCTCTCATGTTCATTCCTGAGAGGCAGTGAGATATGGTAGATAAGACAACCAAAAAGTCTAATTCAATATGCCAAGTAAATTTGTGCCACACTGATACCATGAAGTGTGTAGGAATGGATATTTCATAAAATCAATTTTGGAGGATCAGCACTTATTAAGCACCTACTATGTTCTAGGCACTATGCTAAATGCTGGAGATATCAAGAAAGGCAAAAAACAGTTCTTAATCCCAATGAGCTCACAAATTAATGGGGGGAGACAACTGTGTCACTACATACAAACAAGACACATACCAGATAAATTGGAGATAATCAACAGGGGGAAGATGTTGGCAATAAGAGTGATCAGGAAAGGCTTTGTTTAGAAAATGAGATTTTAGCTGGGGATTGAAGGAAGCCAGGAGGTATGGGAGGAATAAACTGCAAGAAGACTGGAAGGGGGTGGGGGATGGTTGTTAAGAATTTTGAATATTTGAGGATTTTATATTTGATCCTGGAGGTGAAAGTGAGCCACTGGAGTTCATTGACTGTGAGAGTGACCTGGCAAAACCTGTTCTTTAGGAAGAATAATTTGACAACCGAATGAAGAATGGACTAGAGTGGGGAGACTTGAGATAGGGAGGCCAACCAGCTGTAGCAATAGTCCAGGTGTGAGGTGACGAAAGCCTGCATTGGAGTGGTGGCACCGTCAGAGGACAGAAGGGGGTAAATATGAGAGATATTACAGAGATAGAAACAACGGGACTTGACAGCTGGTTTGATATGGGAGGGGAGTGAGAAGGAGGAGTTGAGGGTGATGCCCAGCTTTCCAGCCCAGGTGACTGCAGAGGATGGTGGTGCCCTCTACAATAAGTTAGGAAAGGGTGACGGATTGGGGAGAAAGATAATGAATTCCATTTTGAAATGTTGAGTTTAAGATACTTACAGGACATCCAGTCCTGGCTGCCCAATAAGCAGTTGGAGATGTGAATCTGGAGGTTAAGAATGAGGTTAGGATTGGATGAAGAGATCTAAGCATAGAGATAATAACTGAAACTCTGAGATCACCGAGTGAAACACTATAGAGGGTGAAGAGAAGAGGAGGAACAAATTTCTCTCACTTATTTACTTACCCCAGACAACAAAACCAAGCTGGGGAGGACAGATATGGCTTGCATAAAGAGGTCCAAAGAGTTTGCTCATTCAGGCAGGCAGAACACCTATTGACTCTTCATTTCTCTCCCATCCAGTTCTTGATTGTTCTTGCCAACTGAGTAAGGCATGAAAGGGATGCAGAAGAGTAGAATGGGGGTATTAAGAGAAAGAGATAGGTGCCCATTATCAGGAAGGAGACGGATTATTGAGGACTTTGTTCCCGAGCCTCTGGAGGGTCAGTGTGAACAGAGCTTTGGAGCCTCTGGAGAGTCAGTGTGGACAGAGCCTCGGAATCTTTGAAGGATACATTTGGTTTCAAGTGACTTCTAAATGCATTCATTTTTCACTAAGATCTTTAATTCTGTTCTGTTATTGCTGGAGAGCTCTGGGTCACTGGTGAAATGAGGGCTGATGAACCGCTGTCAAGTGGGCTTTCCATACCCCAGAGGCAAGGAATGACATTTCCAAGAAGCTGTCATTTGATAATTTGGAATATATCTGATGAATTGCCCAGATATCAGATAACCAGCTTCTTTGTCAGCCTTCATTTTTCTTGCTCTGCCTCCTCCCTCCCCTCCTGGTCTCATACAAAGAGTCCTTTACTTCTGCATCTGATATTTACTAGCTCTGTAAACCTGGACCTGTCAGTTCCCTCCTCTAAACCTCAGTTTCCCAATCTGCAAAATGTAAATATTAATCCTAATCCAGCCTCCCTCACAGTATTTTTTCGGGGAAAATGCTTTCAAGAGAGGGCTTCTATGGTAGTAAAAACATTGGGGAGAGGAGAGGGATAGGGGAAGTAACTGGAAGTGATTGATGCAAAAAAAGAGCACCAATAAAAACACTTTAAAAACACACAGAAGAAAATGAAAAGGAATTTAAGAGACAAAAACAAATAGCAACTCTCTGACCACATTCAATTTAATGTATGTGTATATATGTACATATATATTTTTAAAAACAATCTTTGTAACTGAAGTTCAAAGCTTCATGTATGACTCTTTTTTCTTTGTTTTTTTAAATATATTCAATTATGTGCTAATGCTGTTAAGTTGATAAAGGTCACGGAGTGTTTTTGCCTTTTTTAATGCTGTTGGCCATCAGCACAATGCCTGGGACACAGTAAGTGCTTAATAAATGTTTGTTGATTGACTGAACTATAAAACCTTTATTTTTTTAGCTAAAGATACTTAGTATATTTTATTTTGTTAAATGTTTCCCAATTACATGTAAAATTTTAACATACCTTTTTTTTTAATTTGAGTTCCAAATTCTCTCCCTCCCTCCTGCTACTCCTCCCATCTTGAGAAGGTAAGCAATTTGATATTGATTATACCTATGAAGTTATGCAAAACATATTTCCATATTGGCCATGTTACAAAAGAAAACACAGACAAGAAAAACCCCAAGAAAAATAAAGTAAAAAACAGTGTGTTCCAGGCTGTATTCTCTCTGGAGGTAGATAACGTTTTTCATCATGGGTCCAATTGTCTTGTGTCATTGTCTTTATCAAAGACTTAGGAAGTCTTTTACAGTTAATCTTCCTTACAATATTGCTATTACTGTGCGCAATGATCTTTGCTCTGCATCAGTTCATGTAAGTCTTTCCAGGTTTTTCTGATACCATCCCCCTCATCATTAGTTATATCACAATAATACTCCATCACAATCAGAACTTATTTAGCCATTTCCTATCGATGAGCATCCTTTCAATTTCTAATTCTTTGCCATCACAAAAAGCGCTGCTATACATATTTCCGTACATCTAGGATATTTTCCTTATTCTTTTATTTCTTTGGGATACAAACCTACTAGTGGTATTGCTGAGGCAAAGGGGATGCAGTTTTATAGCCCTTTGGGCACAGTTCCAGGTTGTTCTCCACAATGGTTGGACTAGTTCACAACTCTACCAATAGTGCATTAGCGTCCCAATTTTTCCACATTCCCTCCAGCATTTGTCATTTTCCTTTTCTGTCATATTAGCTAGTCTGGTAGGTGTGAGGGGGTATCTCAAACCCTTTTTTTTAAAAAAAATAAAGTTTAATAATACTAGCATTTTTTACTATGTGCCAGGATCTGTGCTATGTGTTTTACAAATATTATCTCACTTGATCCTCACAATAACCCTCCGAGATAGGTAACTATTATTTCTTTTTGGAGGGGGAAGGCAGGGCAATTGGGGTTAAGTGACTTGCCCGAGGTCACACGGCTAGTACATGCGTCAAGTGTCTGAGGCTGGATTTGAACTCAGGTCCTCCTGCCTCCAGGGCCAGTGCCACCTAGCTGCCCCAATAGGTAACTATTATTGTCCCCATTTTACAGTTGAGAAAACTGAAGCAGGCATGTAGAAGTAGAGTGACTTGCGCAAGTCGCTTACTTGCTAATAAGAGTCTGAGGCTGGATTTGAACACAAGTCTCCCTGACTTCAGACCTGATGTTCTATCCAGTGTGCCACCTACCATGGCAAAATTACTTTTTCCTCTAAATGTATTAAAACTATCCAGATTTAATTGGCCGAGGAGCCTAAGGCTTACTCTACTTAGGTAGCCAGCACAGTTGGGCCAGTTTGAATGACAGAGGCAAGGAAGCTGCGTCCAACTGAATCAATGCTATATCCTTGCTGAATAACCTTTCCATGCCATGGTTCAGGAAACTTCCTTTGGTTAGCTGTTAGATGAACTACAAGTGTCTCATTTCAGTCCAGTCCCAAACCTGAGTCTGGGCTGGTCTACATACAACAACCTCTCTTTGGAGGATGGGTTGGCAAGAGACAAGACTGGATCCAAGGAGAACGATTGGGAGGCTCTGCCACAGCGCGTGATGAAGATGATGACGATGAAAGATTTAAGAGGAATGCGTCTAGGTGATGGCTATGGTTAATATACAGAAATCAGCCTGTTCGCAAATACACAGAGAAATGTGCTCACATGCAGAATAGGGTGTGTCTAGGGGCTAAAAAACTGAGCCAGTGAATTAAAAAGCAATTCAGTTAACAAAACCATCTTTGCTTGTTTGTCTGTTTTTCAACTCAACAAGAGCAATTGGGAACATGCCCATTGTTCTAAGTTCCAAATCAGGCTTTTCTTTTCATGTGAACTGAAGGCCCTCCTGCAAATTGCTGGATTTCTGCACATGAGACACTGTGTACCTACCAGGCACCGTCTCTGGGCTCCTCTGAGAATATGTCCAAGTCTCTACAATCCACAAATGCTCACTTTACACTCTGGGTGGTTTTATTTTTTTATTTTCTGCATTTGTTCAGCCTGTGGTATACCAACCCAATAATTTCCTTACAATAGAGTCTGCTTTTGGGGGCTGGTCATTCATTCAGTCATTAAGCACTTATTAACAGCAACATCGTGTGATGATCAACTATGATAGACTGAGCTCTTTTCAGCAATAAAATGATCCAAGACAACTCCAAAAGACTCACGATGGAAAAATGCCATCCACATCCAGAGAAAGAATTGTAAAGTCTGAATGCAGAGTGATACATGCTTTTTTTTTACTTTTTGGGGTTTTTTTGTTCTTTCTTGTGGTTTTTCTTTTTTGTTCCGATTCTTCTTTTACAACATGACTAATACAGAAATATGTTTGACGTGATTGTGCATGTATAAACTATATCAGATTGCCCACTGTCTTGGGGAGGGGGAGGGAAGGGATGGAGGGAGAAAAATTTGGAACTCAAAATCTTACAAAAATGAGCATTGCTAATAAATACTCCCAGTAGCACATGCGAAAAAATCCAACTATATTGTGAAAATTCCAAAAAAAGAAAGTGAGAACTTATTAAGTACCTACTATGTGCCAGAAAGTGTATTAAGTACTGGGGAATACAAAGAAAGGCAAAAGACAGTCAGGCTCTCAAGGAGTTTCCTGTCTAATGGAGGAGACAATGTGCAAACCACCATGTACAAATAATATATATGTATGTATATATATATAGACATATATGTACATATATATTTTAGCAATCCGGCTAGCAGGTTCTGTGGGGGCATAAGATCCTCCCACAGCCAGCACCCAGGAGGCTGCCGGCCTGCGGGAAAGCACAGGTTCTTTTTATCTGCTTAAACAAGTAAAGCACAGTGAAGGGGTTGACCAGCTTACTTTAATCCAGCATTCAGTTAGTTCAGGGGAGCATACAGACAAGCATCAACAGACAGACCAAATACAGATTCAGTCACTTACTTCAAGGGGAAAAGCCAGCACCCTGAAGTTCAGAACATTCATTTAGTTTGGGGGGAAAAAATCAGCACGCCGAACTTCAGAACAAAATACAAACAAATTACAAATATCAACAGACAGACCCAATACAATTCATAGTTACCAACATCTAGGTTCAGCCCAAGAACTCGGACTAGCCCAGAGTCATGCTCGCCACCCCTGCCATTCCAACCGGAAAAGGAAAAAAAAAGGAATCTTCAAGCTGTCTTCTCCCCTCTTATAGAGTTTTTGACATCATCAAGCGCCGCCTGAATGACCAGGGCCGATTGGTTCTTGAGTTGGCCCCTTCCCCTAGGTTAATACCCAATAGGGCATGGCTCTGGAGTCAACACCTCCCCTCAGCCAGCCCCATGAATCATCACACAGGAAGTTCTCTGCTCCCGGGCATGGTCTCTGGGCTTCCTGCCCCAGAAGAGAAGCCGCAGACCCAGCACCCAGCAAGGCTCAATGAGATAAACTGAGTCACTCAAAGAAAACAAAGGCCGCTCTGGCCACAATATATATGACAAATTGGAGATAATTAGTGGAGGGAAGGCACTAGTACTAAGGAAGAGTGGGGAAGGCTTCTTGTAGAAGGTAGGATTTTAGTTGGGACTTGAAGGAAGTCTGCGAAACAAGTTGATGGAAGTGAGAAAAGAGAATATTCCAGGCAGGGTGTACAGCCCATGAAAATGCATGATATTGGTGGATGGAGTGAGAGGAACAGCATGGAAGCCAGTATCACTGGAGGGTAGAGTACTTAGAGGGTGAGTAAGGTATAAGAAGACAGGAAAGATAGGAGGGGGCCAGATTATAAAGGGCTTTAGAAAGCAAAGAGAATTTTATATTTTATTCTAGAGGTGATAAGGGAGACATTGGGATTTATTGAATAGGAAGTGACGTGGTTAGATCTGTGCCTTAGAAGGATAAATTTGACAACTAAGTGGAGAATGGAGTAGAGTGGGGGAAGACTTAAGCCAGGGAAGCCCTGTATGGAGGCATATACAATATCTATCTATCTATCTATCTATCTAATCTACCTATCCACCTATCTAAATATCTATCTAAATAATCTATCTAAATATCTATCTATCTATCTACCTACCTACCTACCTATCTATCTAAATATCTATCCATCTGTCTGTCTATCTATCTCTATGTCTATCTCAATCTCCATCTATCTAGCTCTATATCTATCTATTTTGTCAGTTGGTTTTGCTTAACTGTTTGGTGGTTTGGTTTTGTTTTTTACTATAAGAGATGATTCAATGGGTTGGTATGAGTGGAATTGTTGCCAAAATAAAAGAAATAGAATTAGACTTTAAAAAATGAGGTATGTTTACTCTTTTATTTACAGAAGTCTATGGATGCACAAAGTTACATAGACTGTCAGACCTGGCTAATGGGTTGGTTGATTTTGCAGAACCAAATCTTTTCTCTTAAAAAAAAAATCTTTATTACAAGAGATGGTCTGCTGGGTGGAGAGGAGTAGCAGAGGAGAGATATATTCAGAAAAATGAAAGTGATATGAAAACAAAATGTGTCAATAATTTTTAAGTAATAAAATTAAAACAAAGTGTAACCATGAGAAGACTCAGAGGGAGGCACTTCGAACCTAGTTGAAGATACAGTAGAACTGGTAACATCTCCTGAAGTCAAGACCCGTTTCTATCAGTGGCAGGTTGAATTAAGGGAAACTTTTCTAATCTTTGGAATAGAGACAATGTGAGACCTCAGCCCTCAGAAAGGATGAGGACCACATTTAAAAACAAGTGAGAACAAAATGAGTAATAATATGTCACATATGACAGTCACATGTGACAGATTTTTATTTACAAAATTCTTTGTATAGTGTAATGGACAGCCAGTAGGATTTGGAGCCAAGAGTATTAGATTCAAGCTGTGACCTTTCCCACTCAAGATTGTAGCCCAGACATTTTTTTCTCTGACCCAGAGTTTCTTTGGGACATGAAGATAATATATCCCTGCACTACCTATTTCACAGGGTTATAGTGAAAGAAGCACTTGGTAAACTTTAAAACTTTAATAAAAATGGGAGTTGTCAATGCCGTTACTCCATCTCTGAATTTGCCCAGGGTCCCTTTGTTCTGCTTGGGCTACTGGATAGAGCATTTGCCTTGCCATCAGAAAGATCTGAGTTCAAATTTCAACTCCAATGCCTACTGACTGGGTGAATCCTGGACAACCACTTTGATTCCTCCCTGTCTCAATTTCTCATCTGTAAAATGGATATAGTCATAAAACTCAAATGTGACAAAACAAGCAAAGCATTTTGAAAAATAGCGCTAGATAATTTTTCTATTTTCATGTCCTTATCATATCTTCCTGGACTATCACAAACAAGCAACAACAAAAAGAAAACTTTCCAGCCTCTCATCTTCAGTCTCTCCCCCTTTCTCTGCAACTGAATGAATAAATGAATGAGTGAGTGAATGCATGAATTAAAAAGCATTTATTAAGTGCTTACTGTGAGCTAGGTATTGCCCTGAGTGCTGAGGATACAAACACACACGAGTGTAGCTGTGTTCTCTGGCTCTCTCTCAGAACCAGGCCTGCTACATTTCCTCTCAGGGTTCCAGTGGGGTAGCCCTGAGAGGTTATAGTCTGCTGCTGTCATTGGCTCAATCCCCCTTGGGCTGTGTGTGTGTGTGTCTCTCTCTCCATTACTGTTATTTAGCCATTTTCAGTCATGTCCTACTCTTTGTGACCCTTTTGGGATTTTCTTGGCAAAGGCACTGGAATAGTTTGCCGTTTCCTTTTTCTAACAACAATGTTGCTAGCAGCTGCTGTGAAGGTGCAAGCTGATAACACCAGCACAGAAGGGCTGCTAGCACAGGTCCTTTGATCTGCTTTTCTAAGGAAAGTAACTTTAAGGGGTTAACAGTCTTACTTTAGGAGCAGCTAGGTGGCCAAGTGAGTAGAGCACTGGCCCTGGAGTCAGGAGGACCTGAGTTCAAATCCAGCCTCAGACACTTGACACATGTACTAGCTGGGTGACCTTGGGCATGTCACTTAACCCCAATTGCCCTGCCTTCCTCCCTGCCCCCCACCCCAATCTTACTTTAGCTAAACATACATATATCATTAACTTAGTTCAGGGGAAAAAGTCAGCACCCTGAACTTCAGAGCAAATACTAACAGAAACTATATAAACAGAGCAAAATAACACAAATCAGCAGACAGACTTCTATCTGTCCATAGCAATACATACATAGTTACCAGAGAGAGAAGCACCACCATCTGGGTTTTCAAAGCCAGGGGGCTCTTCAGTTACTCAGAGTCTCATCACCAATACTCTTCCAATGAGTATACCCCCAAAACAAAACACTGACCTCAGATCTTATATACACTCCTCAGGGCCCTGGGGCACTTGATTACCTCAGTGCTGAGAAGCACTCAAACAAAAAAAAACAAAAAGTCCACTTTGCTTGCCATTACATTTGAAAGGCAAGACTTATCAAGGGTACTTGATCACCTTAGCATTCCAAAAGAGAACATCAAAAAAGTCCCACCCTAATTACCATAACCCTTCTCCAGCTCATTTTATGCGTGAGGAAACTGAGGTAAACAGGGTTAAGTGACTTGTCCAGAGTCATGCAGCTAGTAGGTATCTGAGGCCGTATTTAAATTCAGGTCTTTCTGATTCCAGGCCCTGAACTCTATCCACTGTAATACCTAGCTGCCCTACTCTATATTAGGGGCTAGTAATAAGCACTACCAGTTCAATTTAACCACTTAACTTTTACAAAAAGATATTAACTTTAATGATATATCAAAACCAAAATTTTCCTCAACATTCTGGGGTCAAAGTCTCACCACCCCTCCTTATACTACTTGGTGGGGAGAGGGAAGATTAGGCTCATAATTCAGCCCAGCTCCTACATAAAATTGATCCTCCTAATTCATGTCTAGATGAGGCACCACTGCAGGGGGGTTGTCCAATGGAGTGGGGTCCTGAAGCAAAGAGGCTGTGGCTGATGTTGAAAGACAGTTCCAGCCTTGTGGTTAATGGGGAAAGCCTCCTCCTGACCACATGGCACAAGTTCAAAATGTCCTTAAATGCTCTACAATTTCTCAAAGGTTTTCTTACAGGTCATCATGAGTGAATTGGTAATTAATTTATGGAATTGTGAAATGGGGCATGTACCCAGTTCTTTGGGTGCTCTGGGAAAGACCATGATGGCAGTGGGAAATAAGGCTTCAATCAGATTTTAATAAAGCACAGAGGGCATAGGGGGAAATGGCACAGAAAGTACAGAGAAAAAGGGCACACAGTGGGGAATAATGCAGAGGAAGATGGTGTAGGGTTATGCTGGGGTGGTGGAGTAAGGCAGGCAAGGAGGGAGAAAGTCACCTAAGAAACCAGGGATTCCAGTTGGGAGGATTTGGCAACATGGACCCTTAGGAGATGGAAGAGTGCTCCAGGAACAAAAGATTGGGGTCTCATTTTTATAGGGCTTTGGGGGGGGGGTAGGACACAGACTAACTCTATTCCATGCCATCTTGGAATTAGTTTATTAACATATTGACATGATTTTGAAGTATTCAGCAAAACTTTAAAGTGAATATATCCACATCATTTCAAAGTTGTTAGCACCATTTGGTGTTCTGCTGGTCATACACATCATAGGATCAAAAGGTCAGAACAATAAAGCCTAGATGGCTTCCCCTGATGTAGCATATACTACCAGGATATAATTTTTGGTTAATATGTGCTACAGTTTGCAAATCATGTTCCTTTGATCTTTGGGACAGGCTGTACGTGACTTCTAGGTTTCCCTTTTAATCTTACTTCCTGCTACTATTACTTTATACTGGCTACTTAAAAACTCACCGTACTCTCTAGAAGGGGAGGGAGGTGGTCAGGAGGACCAAAACAAGATACAATTTTAATACATTAAGGCAACCTCCCCAGTATCCTCTGAATACAGGGGTTGCATCAGCTGAGAAAGCTGATAGAGTCTGTGCTTGTACAAGATCCTCATTACATAAGCAAGATGGTCCCTACACCTCAAAGAGGTGACATCCTAACGGAGGAAGAAAACACAGAAGAAGAGCTTGAGAGGGTAGCGTGGTTTGGGAATGGCAGGGAAGCAGGAGAGTGGCCTGGCTCTAGGTAAGATATGGCCATAGCTCACGTGTCAGAGCCCAGGGTCCTTTGGGGTGAAGTCCAAGTTCCATATTGATGGATTGCTAGATTGACAGGCCTGACCACATCACACCCCTGCTCATTTGGTCATTTCCCAAACCTTGGGCTATTGGCCCCCTGCTCTCTCTGTTCTGATCTTTCTGTACTATTTCCCATGGAGAATTTACAAATGCTCACAGCTTCCACTAATTTCTCTGCTACAAGCCTCTCAAATGTTCCCAAGGCTCAGATTTGACATCGACCCCTCCTCATTAAATAGATTCCAGTGGCTCTCTATTACCTCTGAGGTCAATTATAAAACCTTCTGTTTGATTTTCAAAACTCTTCATAACCTTTTTACCTTTCCATTTTTCTTACATTTGTTAGCCCCCATATATTCTTCCATCAAGTGACTTGGCCTCCTTGCTGTTCCTCACACAAGACACTCCATCTCCTGACTCAGGGCATTTTTCACTGGCAATCCCCCAAGCCTAGAACTCTCTCCCTCTTTGTCGCTACCTCCTGTCTTCCCTGGATTCCTTCAAATCTCAGCTAAAGTCCCAACTTCTACAATAAACCTTTTCTGGTCCTCTTTAATGCTAGCGGCTTCCCCCCTGAGGTTATCTCCAATTTATCCTCTCTATAACTTCTTTGTATATAGTTGTTTGCATGTTGTCACACCCAGTAGTCTGTGAGCTCCTTGAGATTAGGTACAGTATTTTTCCCTTGCTTTGCATCCCCAGCACTTAGCACAATGCCTAACACATAGTGTTTGCTTAATAAATGCTTCTTCACTTGATTATACAGCCTTGAGCTGTCTTCTGAACCCCAACAGCTTGGATTCCCTGCCATTTGGGCATTTCTACTTGGGCCCTCTCTGTTGGTACCTCACACTCCACATATTTATGGTTGGACCTATCTGGTAGGACCACAGGATTCAGAGCCAGAAGGGACCTTAGAGATGAGGTCATCCAGCCACTTTGTTTTAGAGACAAGCTCAGGGAGGCTGAGATTAGCCCTAGGTGAGAGTTAATGGTAGAGCCAGAATGTTTGAACACAGGTCCTTTGACTATAAATCTGGTGTTCTTTCCAATCTGATCTCCCTCCCCTTGAAACCAGTTCCTCACTCTGTTTTCCTTAGTTCTGTCAATTTCTGTCATCATTCTTCTGGTCACTAAAGTTTAAAGCATCAGAGCATCTTACTCTTTCCTCTCTTTTTGGTCTTATATGTATAGTCACCAAGACCAAAGATTGGTGGACTGGTTCCTTCAAAATGTTTCTGGTTGCTGTCACTTCCTCTCCATCTCTGCTGTTACCATGGAAGTCCAGGTTTTCATCACCTAGATTTTCTGTCCTGCCCCAAATCCATTGTCTCTATCTATACACTACTGCCAGATTGTCCTTCTCCAAAACAGGGCTCTCACCATGTTATGTTGCTGTTGTTGCTCAGTCATGTTTCAGTCATGTTCCACTATTCAACCCCATTTGGGTTTTTCTGGGCAAAGATATTGGAGTGGTTTGCCATTTCTTTCTCCAGCTAATTTTACAGATGAGGAAACTGAGGCAAATAAGGTTAAGGGCCTTGCCCTGGGTCCCATAGCTAATAAGTGTCTGAAGGCAGATTTGAACTCAGATCCTCTTGACTCCAGGCCCCATGCTCTATATACTTCACCACCTAACTGCCCCATTCACCATATTATATCCCCACTCAAAAATCTTTAGTGATGCCTCAATTATTAATAATAGCTTACATTTCTATGAACTTTTAACGTCTATAGGATAACGTCTCCTCATAGCAACTCTGTGACGTAGGAAGAGTGAGAAATATCATCCCCTTTTTACAGATAAGATAATGGAGGCTCAGAAAAGCGAGCAACTCATCCATGTTCACATAGTAAATAGGCATTAGGGATAGGAATTGAACTGAGGTCTTCTGACTCCCAGGAAAGGGTGCTTTCTACTCCAACACTGTTTCTGTACCAAGTAAGGGCCAAACTTAGAGGCAGCTACATGGTGTAGGGTATAGAGCACTGGGTCTGGAGTTAGGAAGACCTAAGTTCAAATCTAGCCTCAAACACTTAATTGCTGCGTGACCTTAGACAAGTCACTTTCTCTGTCTGCCTCGGTTTCCTTAGCTATAAAATAGAGAATGTAAATAATTCCTACCTCTTAGGGTTGTTGTAAGGATCAAATGTGATAATATGTGTAAAGTACCTGGCACATAGTAGGCACTTAATAAATGTTTATCCCTTCTCCAAACTCTTTAGCCTGATATTTGAGTTCTGTGTTCAACCCACCTCTCAGAGCTTTCTTGTTTCAACCAGCGGAGGTGTTTATGATTCTTGACACATTCAGCCCTTTCCTACTCCCATGTGCTGTGGTTTCTAGTTGGAGTAACTTCCCTGTTTCTCTCCACCTATGGAAATCTGATCTAACTTTCACAAACCAGCTCAAGTACAGTTTTTTTCATGTAATTTTCCTTGACTACTCCAGCTTGTAATATGCTCTCCTTTTTCTGGATTTGGAGCAGTTTTCAATTCCCCTCATTTAGCAATTAGTAACATTCTGCTTTGTGACATTTCTTGCATCATTCATGGGACTGGGTTAGCTGTTAACTTGAATCCTTGCATGATTTTTAATCTTTGTATTTCTTATTTTCAAAACTAGTTTGTAAGCTCCTTAGGAGAAGGAGCTTGAGATTATATTTCTTGATATTCCCTTGGTTCCCAGAAAGATAAAAATAATAGGCAATTCTTTAACTTTAAGGGTTGCAAAGCCTTAAAGTTTTTAAAAATTAAATTGTTTTCAATGAACAAAAATCCTCTCACCTCTCCCCTCCATTGAAAAGAAAGAGTAAATCAAAACCCTTGTAACATATTTGCATAGTCAAATGAGACAGATTCCTGCATTGGCCATGTCCAAAAACAGTCTTAGTCTGCACCCTGAGTCTATTACCTTTCTGTTGGGAGATGGATAACATGCTTCATTCTGGGTTCTCTGGAATTGTGATTGACGATTGTGTTGATCAGAGTTCTTAAGTCTTTCAAAATTGTTATTGCACAGTAACTTTCCTAACAGTAGACATGTGAGAAAGGCAAGAAAAACATTATTATTTCTATTTTATGAATGACAAAACTGATGCTCAGAGAGATTAAGTTATTTGCCTGTAATCAATCACATAGCCAGAAAGTACCAGAGACAAGATTCAAGCCAGGGTCCCATGGCACCAAATTAACCCCTTTCCACTGTCCACATTTCTTCTCACACTGCTGGCGAAATATGAAAGGATGCCATGGTCAGAGCTTCTTTATTTCAGATTGATGCTGGAGGGATGTTGCCTCCCCCTCTTCCCCTACCCTGTAAAATTACCAATATACTCTTTGGGCCCTCTCAGTCATTTATAACTCACGTAACAAATCCTTCCACAAGAATTTAAGCATCTACTTTGTTCCAGGCACTATGCTGAGTGCTGAAATCAGAAAGACAAAAGTGAAGCATCCGTAGAGGCACATAGAAGAAACATGCAAAGTAAATACAAGGTATCATGAGAGGGAAAGGAATGAGCATCTGAGGGGATCAGGACTGAATAGCATCAATAGGGGAGAGGTGATGAGTGCCTGACCTAAGGAGGTGGTAGGAGTGGAGAAAATGAGATGGCTATAATAGATACTTTGGAGTTAGAGTTAATAGGATTTGCCAACTGATTGGATATAGGAGATGCCCAGGGAGAAGGAAGAGGCAAAAATATTCTGGATGATTGGGAGAATGATGGAGACAGAAATAGGGAATTTGGGAGGAAAGAAGGAAGATGAGTTCAATTTCTTACACTTTGAGTTAGGGGTGTTTGGAGATGTGAATCTGGAGCACAATATAGAGATAATATAAATTTGAGAGGCACAAGCATAGAGATAATAAATGGAACTGGAAGAATGGATGAGATCAAGGGAGTGTAGAGAAAAGAAGAGGAGCTGGCTCCGTCTTGGCAACTGATGCCATGAAGAGAGTGCTAGGTTTAGGGCCAGGGTGGGTGAAGGGAATAACCAATAATTTTTTAATCAAGGGCATTGTGCTAAGCATTTTGTAAATATATCTCATTTGATCTTCAAAACCACCCTGGGGGAGGTGCTATTATTAGCTGCATTTTACAGTTGAGGAAATTGAGATTATCTAGCACTCTATCCACTGTGCTTCCTAGCTGGCTCAAGATCTGAGTTCAAGTCTTGCTTCAGACACTTATAACCTGTGATTCCTCCTAGGCAAGTCACTTAACTTCTCTTAGCTTCAGTTTTCTCATCTATAAAATGGGTGTTATATTAACTCCTAATTCACAGCGTTATTGTGAGCATCAAATGAGACAATATAGGTAAAGGACTTGGCAAACCTTAAGTTTTTGTGTAAAGATGTTATTTTGGGTATTATGCTATTCTGGGTATTATTGGCATAGCCTTAGGAGACAATGAACCAGGAGAGGGGAATGGTCAGAGTACTAACTAACAATATTTGTATCAGTGGTGAGCTTCCTGGAATGCAGGGGAAGGCAGTGGAGACCTCAGCTTACCAGAAGGCCAGTGCTGGTGAGGTTACAAAGTAGAACAGGGAACTGGGTGAGTCCAGGTCAGAGAGAAGCTTATAGTGGTCCCCAAACCCTCTAAACTAATCTTAGCCTCCTCTTGTCAACACTGAACATTCCCATATTCAAACTCAAATATATTCATCTCCTAAATGTTAGGCTGATGACCCCTCAAGCTTCCTCGAGGACATAAGAGTCTCTGAACAATAGAGGCCAGCCCATATTGTGCTTTTCTATATTAGCAATCTCATTCCTATTTCCTATTGTGCTGCCAACCATGATTACCTAGGAAAGGACTGTTTTTGTGTTCTTGGGGTACGGCTAAAGGAAATTGCTGTCTTGGCAGTTTCCTCTGTCATAAGACTTTTTCTTTTCCTTTTTTTTCCCTTCAAAATTTGGGTCCAGTATGGCCATTTTTATTTACAAGGAAAATCATATAATCAGATGAAGCTTTCCTTATGGTTTGCTAAATTAGCTGAGACTCCCAATTATTTTAACTGAGATGAGAAAATGGAAGGGGTGGTAGTAGATAATTTTTTGATAGATATCTTGTAAATCCCAGACTCTCCCAATCAGTGTTTCAGTTATCTTTTAAATATAGACCTTTTTCCTCTCAATTAGCCTACTATAAATTTTACAAGTGTCTTTTTGTTTTTTTATTTTCTATTTTTATTTATTTAATTTTTAATTTATGGAATAAAACAAGCATTTCTATAACATAGTATAATTTAAAAAAAGATTAATGCACATGAAACTGCAAATCTATTATGTAAAACCCTCTATTCCTTTTAAGTATATGATAAAGTTATCGTGTAAATTTCTTTTTTTTTCTTTCCTTCCTCCCCCTACCCCTACCCTAGAAATGGCTACTGTTAGACATAAACATGTCTATGTGTATACACACACACATACACACATATATGTAAAATCATTCTATATATACTTCTATTTATCACTTCTTTCTCCAGGTATAGATAGTATCTTCCTTCATATGTACTTTGTGGTTAATTTAGGTATTTATAATAGTCAAAATGATTTCACTCAAAGTTGTTCTTAAAACAATATTGCTGTTAGTGTATACAGTGTTCTCTTGGTTCCGCTCATTTCATTCTGCATTATTTCTTGCAAGTCTATCCATGTTTTTCTAAGATCCCGGAGAGCACAATAGTATTCCATCACAGTCATATACCACAACTTGTTCAGCCATTCCCTAATTGATGGGTATCCCCACAATTTCCGGTTCTTTGCCACCACAAAGAGAGCTGCTATAAATATTTTAGAACATATAGGGCATTTTCCTTTTTCCCTAATCCTCTTGGGGAACAGACCTAATAGTGATATTGCTGGATCAAAGGGTATAGGCAGTTTAATAACTCTTTGGGCATAATTCCAGACTGCTTTCCAAAATGGTTGGATCAGTTCACAGTTCCACCAACAGTGAATGTATTTCAATTTTTCCACAAACCCTACAAAATTTGTTGCTTTCCTTCAATCATTTTCAATTAATCTGATAGGTGTAAAATGATAACTCAAGGTGGTTTTAATTTGCATTTCTCTAATCAATAATGATTTAGAACATTTTTATATGACTATAAATTGCTTTGATTTCTTCATCGGAAAAATGCCTGCTCATATCCTTTGACCATTTATCAATTGGGGAATGACTCACATTCTTATAGATTTGACAAAGTTCTTTATATATTTGAGATATGAGACCTTAATCTGAGAAATTATCTGTGAAAATTTTCTGCTTTACAAATATCTTTTTGAAATGTAAATCTTACAAGTATATTTGTGAAAAAGTAAATCTTCACTTTTTCTCCTTTTTGGCTATTATAATTCCTCTGTCTAAATTATATCTTTTTTTTTCTTCTCTCTGACATAATGAGAAACTCAGTAAGCTTTAGGAAATCTCTGTCCATTACTCAAAGTTAATTAAGAACTAGAGTCTATGCTGAGCGTATGATAAGCCTGGTTTTAAAATGTCTCTGCAATTGATAATTATGACTGGCTACAATCCCTATCATTGGCCTTAACA
Source organism: Trichosurus vulpecula (assembly GCF_011100635.1). Classification (NCBI taxonomy): domain Eukaryota; kingdom Metazoa; phylum Chordata; class Mammalia; order Diprotodontia; family Phalangeridae; genus Trichosurus; species Trichosurus vulpecula. The sequence continues at coordinate 100,394,973 of NC_050575.1, read as the reverse complement.
CCTAATTTAATTAATTGTTCTTGCTACCTAGTTGATAAACTCAGATTTCTTTTTCTATGTTATTGTAACTACCCCTCTAAATTTCAATACACTAGAATGAAATCCTTAAATCCTTGCCACTCTCCCCTAGTTACAGCTCTGGTCCCACAGGCACAGAAGACTAACCTTTTCTACTTCACAATTCTTTTTATGTCTGGGCCTATAGGCCAATGACAAGTACAATGGGCATCTGTCACATGTGCAGACCACCTCTGATGTGGGCCTCACCCTATGTGGAAGAGCCTGTGGGATTTGCTTTTGCAAGAGGCCTGATGATATACAATGAAGTGACTTAGAGAGATTTGGACATGAATAGACGTTATGTACGTAACTGGCTCCAGTCTTCTAACCACAGGGCTAGGAGAAGCCCTATTGATTGACTGTGTAACTAGCACTAGAAGGGTCTTCAAAAGGCTCTAACCATGAGAACTTCAGCCTCTTTGCTGTTTGGCAAACCCTCTGAAAGAAAAAGAGCTCAAAGGCAAGGCACACTCAACAATATAAAAGCATAAAAATCAGTTTATAGTGGTCTCCAAACCCTCTAAACTAATCTTAGCCATCTGCCTCCTCTTGTCAACACTGAACATTCCCATATTCAAGCTCAAACATATTCATCTCCTAAATGTTAGGCTGATGACCCTTCAAGCTTCCCCTCGGACACAGGAATCTCTGGACAGCAGAGGCCAGTCCACATTGTGCCTCCCTATATTAGCAATCTTGTTCCCCTTTCCCATTATGCTACCAACCATGATTACGTAGGAAAAGATTGTTCTTGTGTTCTTGAAAAGTCATTTGCAAAGAAACAATATTCTTCAATGTGGGGACCTTGCCAAAGGTGGCTACTATTGATGAAAAGGAGAGAGAATAATTTCTTTATTTTGAATTACTTACTGGGTGGTAATGAAAATGTAATTGAGCATAAGGGATATGTGTATCTGCTGATACTGAAACTAAGACAATGAGGACCATGGGGGCATCTGTGGTAGAGTGAAAAGACCTTGAGACAGAAAGTCAGCAATCATGGGCTCTAGACCTACCTCTGTCACTAATAGTGATAGTGTCAGTTCATGTGTATGGAGTACTTCTAGGTTGCTCAGCACTTTCCTCACAACAGCCTTCTGAGGTAGATAGTGTATTAGTATCCACATTCTACAAGTTGGGAAATTGAGGCTCAGGGAGGTAGTAATGGGATTTGCCTATGGTCCCATAGCCAATGAGGATAAAAGAACTTCAAAGGACTTCCAAAGAGTTTGAACCTAGGTATTCCAGCTCCAAGTCCAATGCTCTTTCTGATATACCATGCTTTATACCATCTAGCTATTTGATCTAGAGGAAGTCACTTCTCATCTCTTGGCCTCACTTTCCCCTTGTTTTGGGCCAGGACATTAGTGAGATTGGGGAGGTAACCCCTGCCCCCGTATAATCCCCCAACACCAGCTAGGGCTGTTGTGAGCCTAGACATTGCAGAGCAGACCTGGGACACTTTAAGTTGATTTTGTCTTTGTATGAACTGATGAGGACCCAACTTTGAGACCTTTGGACAATGATTTTAGGACTTTGGCAAATAGGTCTTGAAACCCCAAGGAACTTCCTTGCTGGCAAATTTTACTTGTTTTTTCTTCCTTCACCATTTTTAAAAACTACTTCTTAACCTGCTTTTTGCTGGAGATTCTTGGATATATTTTTATTTAATGAAATGTTTATCTGAACCCTCAGCCTCTGAATGATTCATTGCACCAGACCAGGCTACCCTCTATGTAAAAGTGTGGAGTTACACTAGATTGGGGGTTCTTGCCTTTATTGTGTCATGGGTCCTTTTGGCAATCTAGTGAAGCTATGGATCCTTTCTCAGAATAAGGTTTTTAAATGCATTTTATAAATTTGGAATGTTCTCTCTCTCTATTATATATTGTATATATTCTACATTATACATATATACATTATAATGTACATTACATATGTATATTATACATACATATACATTATACCTATTATACATTATACATATAAAAATCTTTTAAATAAGGCTTTAATATCCTATATATAAGTATATATAGGATTATAAAAATATATATATTGAAATAGCTAATAAAATATTTTTTAAAGTTTACAGACTCTAGGTTAAGAATCCCTGGGCTAGATGGTCTTTAAGGTTCCTTTCAGTTCAGATAGTCTATGATTTTATAAAATCTGTACCTCCCAGGTGGGTGGGTGATGTTGGGTAGGACTCAGCAGGACTTGTCACTTTCTCTACAATGGCTGTTCCAATGTTCTCTTCTCAAGCCTCCCATCCCACCTGCTCCTACCTGTATGCTTCTGAATAAATGACAAATTGTGATGCCTCTGTCTATTGCTAATTTCTGTTATCTCATCTCAACTGAGCCCTTACTGTGGCAAACCAACACTTGCTTTTCCCTAATTGCTTTTCTATCCTATTCATGACAGAGGTTCTTCCAAACCTTCTCTACTCTCCCCAAGCCTCCCGCACAACTGGCCCTCACAGCTGAGGAGCTTGATTCATTCTTTACTGAGAAAATAGAAACCATTCACTGTGAATTCTCGCTTCTCTATATCTCACAACCCTTTGACATTATTCCCCATTTCTTCCTCCTTTACTCCTGTATCAGATAAAGAAGTGGTCCTTCTTTTTGCCAAGGCCAACCTCTCAGGGCTGGGTCTGGAGGCAGGAAGACCTGAATTCAAACCTGGCCTCAGACACTTAAAAGTTGTGTAACTTTGGGCAAGTCATTTAACCTCTGTATGCCTCAGTCTTCTCATCTGTAAAATGGAGATAATAATAAAAGATAATAAAAGGTAAGGGCCTGCCTTTCAGGACTGTCGCGAAGATCTAATGAAGTAATGGTCATAAAGCACTTAGCACAGTGTCTGATGCAAAGTAGGTTTTATATAAATGTTAGCCACTACTACTGGTATTATTCTTAATCCTACCTCCTCCCATCTTTAGCAGATTCCCACACTCTCTACAACCTTCCCTTCTTCCTCCATAAAATCTATTTCTCCCTGTCTACTGGCTTCTTTCCTACCATCTACAGACATGCCCAGATCTCTCCCATCTCTGCAAAAACAAAAACCAAAACCTGCCACTAGACCTCATTCTTTCAAGTTCTCATCCTGTATCTCTCCTCTCTTTCTTAGCAAACCTCCTTGAAAAAGCTATCAACCCTCAATGAACACACTTTCATTCTGCTAAAGCCTTTCTCAACCTTTCACAGTCTAGCTTCCAAGTTCCTCACTCAACTGAAACTACTTTCTCCAAAGTTATCAGTGAGCTTGTAATTATGAAGTTGGATACCCTTTTCTCTATCCGTATTCTTCTTGACTTCTCTGCAATCTTTGACCCTATTGATTCCTTCTGGGCATTCACAAGAATGCTCTTTCTTAGTTTTCCTCTTTCCTGTCTGACTGCTCCTTCTCAGTCTCCTTTGCTGATTCATCATCCACATCATGTGCCACAACTGTGGCTGGTCCCCAAGGTTCTGTCTTGGGCCCTTCTCTCTCTATCTTCTCTTGTTGGTTTCGTCAGCTGACATGGGTTTAATCATCATCTCTCTACAAATGAACCCTGATGCTTTCTGAGCTCCCACATCGCATTTAAAGCTGGATGTCTATTATTATCTCAAGCGCAACATATCTAAAACAGAACATATCTCCCCCCACCCCGCCCTGTCCCTATCCATTTCCCTACTTCTGTCCTTCCAGCTGCCCAACTTAGCATCCTTAGCATCATCCTTTGCCTTACCCCACATATCAAATCAATTGCCAAATCTTGTCATTTCTACCTTCACAGCACCTCTTTCATCTCTCCTCTTTCCTCTACTCACACAGTGACCACAGCAGATCAGGCTCTTGGTGATTGTCCTAAAACATTTCTTGTCATTCCCCTACTCAACTGCAGTGGCCTCCTATTACCTCTAAGATCAAATATGAACTCCTCTGTTTGGCACCTAAAGCCCTTTATACTCTGGTCCCAACCTATCTCTCCACCCTTACTACATATCAGTCCCCTTCATGCACACTGCAATGCAGCCATTCTGGTCTTCTCATAGCTCCTCATACCCACTACTCTATTCCCCATCTCCATGCCTTTTCACAGGCTGTCCCCCCAGCCTAGAATTTATTCCCTCCTCCTTTGAATCCTCAGTTTCCCTCAAGGTTCAACTCAAGAGCTACCTTCTACATGAAACCTTCCCTGACCACCCTTTTGCAGATGCTGCTGCCTCCCCTTCTGTCTTGGGGAGGGAGGAAGCAAGGGAAGTGGAGAAAATTTAAAACTCAAAAGTTTGTGGAACTGAATGTTGAAAACTAAAGATGAATACATTAATTTTTTTAAAAGAAGAAAAATTTAACTATAGAAAAAATAATTATATAATTATTTTATAAAAGTAATTATGTAAGTCTAAGTTATACAAAATTTACAAAAAAAGAAATTTATCTTCTATTTTGTATGTATTTTATGTGTACTTATATAAACATATGATCTCCCCAGATAAATTCTAATCTCCCTGGAGGCAGACATTGTTTTACTCAATCTTTTTGTCTTAGTATCCTCATCACCTAGTACAGCACCTGACACATAACAGGCTCTAGCTGACAATTAGATTGATTCTTTCCACTCATATAGGCACCATCCTGGTTCAGGTCCCATCACCAAACTATTTCAACAGTCTTCTGATCGCTTTCCCTGCCTCAAGTCTCTCCCCTCTGTGATTAGTCTTCCACACAACTACCTAAATGAAAGCAGTAAAGAGAGAAGACTTTTTTTTTACTATTTAGTTAAGTATACATATACATACAGACACATATATACACACATACACACATGCACACACCTATGTAAACACATACAATATATGCATATATATACATAAACTGTACGTATATTTGTACATATATACCTATATACTATGAATACATATACACGTATGCATATATACACACTATTTGCAATACTATTCATATATACACATAGATATACATACATACACATATATAACATACATGTAAATATACAGATATATGTTTAATAAAACAAACAAAATCTACTATGTGTGGTAGAAGTTCACAGTGGGTCTTATATGCTCTTCTTTGATGCTTTTCTTTATGTCTTTAGATGTTTGTGATTGGTGATGATTGGTGAATTCTCAATTAAAATAATATTTTTTTTAAAAAGCACAGGTCTGACCAGTCACTCCTCTGTTTAATAAATACCAGTGGCTTGATGTTTCTTCTAGGATCAAATGCAAATGCATCTTTGTGGCATTTAAAATCCTTCTTTACCTGTTTTTAATGTCTCTTATTCTAAGTTTTTTCCCTTTACACTCTTTGCAGTCCCACAGTCCAACTGGTCTTCTTACTATTTCTCCCACAAGATATCCCATCTCCCACTTACGTACCTTTGGATACGCCTGGCTGCCATCACCTTGAATGTATGTTTTTTTTCATTTGGTTGTGAATGCTTTGCAGTTCTTTTGAGAACTGTTTGTTCATCTTCTTTTGCCATTTTTCTATTGAGGAATGGCTATTAGTCTTATATATAGATATTTATTATTATTTCTGTATCTTAGATACCAAACATTCATCAGAGAAATTTGATACAAAGATTTTTTTCCTGATCAGTCACTTCCCTTCTTATCTGAGATGTGTTAATGTCATCTGTGCAGAAGCTTTTCAGTTTCAAGTAATCAAAGTTATCTATTTTGTCTTTTGTAATTGCTTCTATCTCTTGTTTGGTTTGGAATACTTCCCTTACCCATAACTGTGGGAGGCACATGATCTGTTTCTCTTCAAAATTTTTTATAATATGATCTTTTATATTAAGGTCATGTTTCCATGTAGAATGTATTGTGGAGTGTGGTAGGAGAGCTTAATTTCTGCCAGACTGCTTTCCAGTTTTCCCAGCAGGTTTTATCAAATAGGAAGCCTTCAAATCCAGTCATTATTTTACTATAACCTCTTCCTCAGTGACCAGAAGAGCTAGAAAAGAGAACTCTTGTTGGCACTAGAGGTAGAAGTCAGAATGAATTAGGAAGTAGGCTATGAAAAGACTTAAAAAGTCTAGGATGTGTGAACTCCTACAAGTTTAAGTAATGAGACTGTGTGCTTATAATTATTAGTCTATAAAATATTAATGAAGAGGGGTACTTCTCTGTCCCATTACCAAAGGTAGAAATTATACTGGAGACACAAAGATATTTCCCAAGCCTTCAGATAAGGACCCAATGGAAAGATAGGGTATATATGTGTTTGTGGAGAAGAATCATAATATAAATAGGTTATTTTTTGAAATTTTAATTTAATTTTTCAATTAAAAAGCACTTTTTCTCCCAATGGCTCTAATTGCAAAGAAAAAGAAAATTGTATTACAAATATGTATAAACAAAGCAAAATAAATTCCTGCATTGTTGAGTCCAAAAATGCATACATCAATCTGCACCCTTAATCCATCCCCTCTCCATCAGGGGAGGGGTAGTATGTTTCATCATCAGCCCTCTGGGATTATGATTAGTCATAGCAATGATCACAGTTCTCAAATCTTTCAAGCCTGTTTTCTTTTGCAACATTGTTGCTTTTGTATAAATTGCTCTTCTGGTTCTGCTCACTTCACTCTTTATTAATTCACACAAGTCATTCCAGGTTTCTCTGAAACCATCCCTTTGACCATTTCCTAAACAAAATAGTATTCCATTATATACCTATACCTTAATTTGTTTAGCCATTCCCCAATAAATGGGCATCCCTTTAGTTTCCAGCTCTTTGCCACCATAAAAAGAGCTGCTATGAAATTTTTGTACCTATGGGTGTCTTTTCTCTTTCTTTGATCTCTTCGGGGTCTAGGGCTAGTAATAGCATTGCTGAGTGAAATGGTATGCATATTTTATTCTATTTGTATTTTTTTAAAATTTAATTTTAATTAATTTATTTAACATATTTAGTTTTCAGCATTGATTTTCACAACAGTTTGAATTACAAATTTTCTCCCCATTTCTCCCCTCCCCCCCACTCCAAGATGGCATATATTCTGGTTGCCCTGTTCCCCAGTCAGCCCTCCCCTCTATCACCCCCCTCCCCTCTCATCCCCTTTTCCCTTCCTTTCTTGTAGGGCAAGATAAATTTCTACGCCCCATTGCCTGTGTATCTTATTTTTTAGTTGCATGCAAAAACTTTTTTTTTGTTGTTTTTGAACATCTGTTTTTAAAACTTTGAGTTCCAGATTCTCTCCCCTCTTCCCTTCCCACCCACCCTCCCTAAGAAGTCAAGCAATTCAACATAGGCCACATGTGTATCATTATGTATAACCCTTCCACAATACTCATGTTGTGAAAGACTAACTTCATTTTGCTCCTTCCCAACCCATCCCGCTTTATTGAATTTTCTCCCTTGACCCTGTCCCCTTTCCAAAGTGTTTGTTTTGATTACCTCCACCCCCATCTGCCCTCCCCTCCATCATCCCCCCCTCTTATTTTTTTTTATCTTCCTCCCTCTTCTTTCCTGTGGGGTAAGATACCCAACTGAGTATGTATGGTATTCCCCCTCAGGCCAAATCTGATGAGAGCAAGGTTCACTCATTCCCCCCTCACCTGCCCTCTCCCCTCCTCCCACAGAACTGCTTCCTCTTGCCACCTTTATGCGAGATAATCCACCCCATTCTATCTCTCCCTATCTCTCTCTCTCAGTATGTTGCTCTCTCATCCCTTCATTTCATTTTATTTCTTTTACATATCTTCCCTTCATCTTCAATTCATCCTGTGTCTGCTCTCTCTGTTACATATATGTATATATATACACACACACACATATATATACATACATACATATACACGTAGATATATATATACATACACATTCACTTATATATATATATATATGCATATTCCCTTCAGCTACCCTAATACTGAGGTCTCATGAATCATACATGTCATCTTTCCATGTAGGAATGTAAACAAAACAGTTCAACTTTAGTAAGTCCCTTGCCATTCCTGTTTCTTGATTACCTTTTCATGCTTCTCTTGATTCTTGTGTTTGAAAGTCAAATTTTCTGTTCAGTTCTGGTCTTTTCACTGAGAAAGCTTGAAAGTCCTCTATTTTATTGAAAATCCATATTTTGCCTTGGAGCATGATACTCAGTTTTGCTGGGTAGGTGATTCTAGGTTTTAATCCTAGCTCCATTGACCTCCAGAATATCGCATTCCAAGCCCTTCGATCTCTTAATGTAGAAGCTGCCAGATCTTGGGTTATTCTGATTGGGTTTCCACAATACTCAAATTGTTTCTTTCTGGCTGCTTGCAGTATTTTCTCCTTGATCTGGGAGCTCTGGAATTTGGCGACAATATTCCTAGGAGATTTCTTTTTGGGATCTATTTGAGGAGGCGATCGATGGATTCTTTCAATTTCTATTTTGCCCTCTGGCTCTAGAATATCAGGGCAGTTCTCCTTGATAATTTCTTGAAAGATGGTATCTAGGCTCTTTTTTTGATCATGGCTTTCAGGTAGTCCAATAATTTTTAAATTATCTCTCCTGGATCTATTTTCTAGGTCAGTGGTTTTTCCAATGAGATATTTCACATTGTCTTCCATTTTTTCATTCCTTTGGTTCTGTTTTATAATATCCTGATTTCTCATAAAGTCACTAGCTTCCACTTGCTCCAATCTAATTTTTAAAGTAGTATTTTCTTCAGTGGTCTTTTGGACCTCCTTTTCCATTTGGCTAATTCTGCCTTTCAAGGCATTCTTCTCCTCGTTGGCTTTTTGGAGCTCTTTTGCCATTTGAGTTAGTCTGTTTTTTAAGGTGTTGTTTTCTTCAGTGTATTTTTCAGTATTTTTTGGGTCTCCTTTAGCAAGTCATTGACTTGTTTTTCATGGTTTTCTCACATCCTTCTCATTTCTCTTCCCAATTTTTCCTCTACTTCTCTAACTTGCTTTTCTAAATCCTTTTTGAGCTCTTCCATGGCCTGGGACCAGTTCATGTTTTTCTTGGAGGCTTTTGTTGTAGGCTCTATGACTTTGTTGTCTTCTTTAGGCTGTATGTTTTGGTTTTCTTTGTCAGCAAAGAAAGAATCCAAAGTCTGAGACTGAATCTGGGTGTGTTTTCGCTGCCTGGCCATATTCCCAACCAACTAACTTGACCCTTGAGTTTTTCAGTGGGGTATGACTGCTTGTGGACTAACGAGTTCTATGTTCCACATTTGGGGGGGAGGTGCCAGCTCTGTCACACCAGCACTACTCCTTCCCCAAGAACCCCCAGCCCAGGCTGGGCTTAGATCTTCAACAGGCTGTGCACTTCTGCTCTGATCCGCCACCTAATTCCTCCCACCAGGTGGGCCTGGGGCCAGAAGCAGCAGCAACTGTAGCTGCCCCACCTCCGCTGCCCCCGGGGCTGGAAGCCAAACCTCGAACTCCTTCCACTCCCGCAGCTTTTCCCACTAACCTTCTCCGCAGTCTTTGGTGTTTGTGGGTCGAGGAGTCTGGTAACTGCTGCAGCTCACATATTCAGGACACTAGGGGCCCCATCCGCCTGACTCCAAGTTTGGTTGTTCCACGCCGCTCAGGCTGGGCTCTGCTCCACTCCGTTCCCAGCTCCCAGCTCCGTGTGGGATAGACCTCACCCAGAGACCATCCGGGCTGTCCTGGGCTGGAGCCCTGCTTCCCTCTGCTGTTTTGTGGGTTCTGCTATTCTAGAATTGGTTCAGAGCCATTTTTTATAGGTTTTTGGAGGGACTCCGTACAGAGCTCACAGTAGTCCCTGCTTACCAGCTGCCATCTTGGCTCTGCCCCCATGGTATGCATATTTTAATGATTTTTTTTGGTCATAGTTCCAAATTGCTTTTCAGAATGGCTGGACCAGTTCACAAGTCCACCAACAGTACATTAATGCACCTAAGTGAAAAACTCAGCCCTTCCAACATTTGTCATGTTCTATTTTTGAATATGAAAAGCTTATTAAATATGAACTAAAACTATATCATATATGGTGGTAAATATGAGCCAGTAGAGTATAAAGGAAGGAGTTGACAGACCTGATATTTGTAGAGAACTGGGTTTGAATACTGTCTCTGAATCTCATTAGCTGTGTTACCCTAGGAAAAGTCACCATAATCTCTGACCCTCAGTTTCTTTGTGTGTATGATAGGCAAAACCTATTTTACTCAGCTTTTCTGAGGAAAGCACTGTGCAAATTTTAAAGACAGACAAATAAATTATTAAGCACTTACTGTGTGCTAAGCAGGCACTGAGAATATAAATAAAAATAAGCCAGACAGTTCCCTGTGCTCAGAAAGTTTATATTCCAATGAGAGAAGACAATACATAAAGGGAAACAGAGGAGTCAATTTGAGAAAAGGTTTAAGAAATGGCTCAGAGGTTTGGCCTGGGTAAAATAAGAAGAAATCTCGCCTATCAGAAATGTGAGTTGGTATCTGGGATTTGGGGTGCTAGGAAAGGTAAGAGGAGAGACTAGGTTAAAATGAGGGGAGGTAGCAAAGGATTCTGGTCCTGTGCTAAGACAGCAAGAATAATAACCTTGAGGAAAGGGACCAGGTCTTTTGACTCTGCATCACTTTTTCAGAGCCCTGATTAGAATTGGCACTCAGTAAGTTTTGCTGGGTGACTGGACCTGGAGTCAGGAAGACCTAAGTTCAAATCCATTCTCAGACACGTACTAGCTGTGTGACCCTAGGCAAGTCACTTAACCCTGTTGGCCTCAATTGCCTCTTCTATAAAGTGAGCTGGGAGAAGAAAATGGCAAACTACTCCTGTATGTTTGTCAAGAAAATCCCATGGACAGAGGTCCACAGGGTGATGAAGAGTCAGATATAACTGAACTACAATGACAATCATTAGAAGACTGGCCTAGAGGTGATGAAACTTTTTTTAGGAGTGACTGCATGGCTCTGTGAATAGAGTGCTGGGGCTGGAGTCAAGAAGACCTGAGTCCAAATTGGGCCCCAACTTACATTTCCAACCTTATTATGCATCAAAACATAATGCCTAACACATCACAGCAAGGATGTGCTGCAACTGGCTCTCTGGAAAGAAATGTTCTCAGGGCACACTTTTAACTCTAATCTGCTTTTTTAATATTTTCTCCATCATCTTCTTAAGTCTAGACAATCAACAAAAAAAAACCTCAAATCCCGATTTGTAGTGTTTGCTGATTTCAAAGGTATACTCACACTGAAAATTTAACAATCTAGTTCATTATGAGCTATCCCCAACCCATTTATTATGTGCTTAGTAGGTACTTAATAAATGCATATTAATTGATTGCCCCGTTTCTCATAGTTTGTAGTCCAGCCAAACTGGCCTTTCTATTCCTCGTGCATAACACTCTAGCTTCCATCTCTATGTTCTGGCTGTCTCTCTCCCCATCCTCCCATCCCTTACCTCCCAATGCCTGGACTCCACTCTATCTCTACCTCTTAGAATCCCTTGTTTCCTTTGAGCCTCAACTCATAAACAACTTAAAACATTTTTATTGCTATTTTCCGTTTCTTACATTACCATGGCATCCCATGTATTCTTCCATCTTCCCTTCCCCCTCCCTGAGAACTATCCCATATAACCCAAATGGCAATAGAGGTCCAAAAAGCCAATGAGGAGAAGAATGCCTTAAAAAGCAGAACTGGAAAATGGAAAAGGTGGTCCAAAAGATCACTGAAGAATATAATTCCTTAAAAATTAGAATGGAGCAAATGGAAGCTAATGACTTTGTGACAAATCAAGAAATTGTAAAACAGAACCAAAAGAATGAAAAAATAGAAGACGATGTGAAATATCTCATTGGAAAAACCACTGACCTGGAAAATAGATCCAGGAAAGATAATTTAAAAATTATTGGACTACCTGAAAGCCATGAACAAAAAAAGAGCCTAGACATCATCTTTCAAGAAATTATCAAGGAAAATGCCCTGATATTCTAGAACCAGAGGGTAGAATAGAAATTGAAAGAATCCACTGATTGCCTCTTGAAAAAGATTCCAAAAGGAAAACTCATAGGAATACTGTAGCCAGATTCCAGAGTTCCCAGGTAAAAGAGAAAATATTGCAAGCGGCCAGAAGGAAACAATTTGAGTATTGTGGAAACACAATCAGGATAACACAACATCTAGCAGCTTCTACATTAAGGGATCGAAGGGCTTGGAATATGATATTCCAGAGATGAAAGGAGCTAGGATTAAAACCAAGAATCCCCTATCCAGCTGTAGCCAGAATGGCCTTTGTTTTCTTTGAATGACTCAGCTTACCTCATTGAGCCTCTGGACACTGTGGCTTGCTCTTCCGGGGCAGGAGGCCCAAAGAGCATTCCAGGAAGCAGACAACTTCCTGTGTGAGGAGTCATGGGGCTGGCTGAGGGGAGGTGTTAACGGCTATGCTAGGGGGAGGGGCCAAGTCAAGAACCAATCGGCCCTGGTCGTTCAGGCGGTGCTTGATGATGTCAAAAACTCTATAAGAGGGGAGAGGACAGCTTGAAGATCCTCTCTCTTTTCCTTTTCCGGTTGGAGCCAGAGACAGTTACAGCGACAGTTACAGAGGCAGTTACAGAGGCAGTTACGACAGTTACGTCAGTTACAGCCACAGCCACAGACACAGCTGAAGCAGGAGCTGCCAGTAGCAGAGCTGACCTACGGGAGGAAGCTGAACAAAGACTTCAGTCCAGTGGGTAATCTTATTACCATAGAGGGGGAAACATGATTTTGCTTTATGCAATCATGCTTCTCTGTAGCCTCCTGGTTACTCTTTCAAGGCGTACTTATTGGGCCTGGAAGCTTTTGATCAATATATCAAAATGGGGTTGCTGGTTCATGGGTTGGTTACTGTGGAGCCTAAATAAATGTTTTGATTCTTCTGCCTTCTACTTTGAGAGTTTCTTATATCCGGCGGTTCCGAACGTTTCAGACATGTTTATGATCCCCTTTGAGATTATAAACTCTGCCCTCCTAATACATTTGGCGACGAGGATGGGATCGCTAGGTATAAGATCTCTATTTAGAAGCAGAACAATTCCAGAGGAAGAGATGAATATCCCAGGATGGGAGGATCCATTTTATTCCTCCCTAGCAAAAGAATTGGCTAAAAAAGCTGGACCCTGTGAAAACTGGGAACCAAGGCTACGGAGAGGAGATCCTAGGGATTTGGAAAAGTGTTTACGAGAAGTTGGGATTCAGTCAGGGGCATCACTATCTAGGCAAAGCTGGATAGTGTTATCAGCCTACCGGCTAGTATACGAAAGATTGAGATTAAGTGAAAGACATGGGGGCACTCCTACCCCACAGGAAGAAGAGGAATCTCAGATAGCAGGAGACCAAACTGACTCAAATGAGAACTTTTCTATTAATGTGGCTAAGAGCAACAGGAGACCAAAAAAGCCCAGAGTGCATTTCAACCCAGCCCAGAAAGAGCCTGACTGCCTGCTTCGTCCTAGCCATGGTGGCAGAAGAAGTGAGTGGGGAGAGAATGAGACAATGTTAGGGGCTGAGGCACAAAACACTACTAGGGTTCAGGATGTGCCTCACACAGAGAATAGGAGATGGTTAAATGATCAGACAAGGGCTCGACCCATACAAAGGAGGAAGACAGAAACCCGAGGTGAAGATTCAGTTACAAGGGAAATTCAGGAAGATTTCTCACCGCAAGAGGTCACAGATATTTTGAGTAGATTCAGCCAAAGAATAGGAGAACCATTGATATCTTGGATGGTAAGACTCAGTGATCAAGGGGCCAGTGGAATATCAGTAGATGGGACAGACTGCATGAGATTCATAGGTATCAGCCATGATCCTCTAGTTCAACAAGCTTTTAGGGAACATCATCAGCAAGGAGATGGTGATAGCAGGACTACTCTGTTGGCATTAGCCGCTGTGGGATGCAATAAGAGATATGCTACTGATTCTATGTGGCCCACTGAGCACAGACCCTGGTATTCACTTAGAGATTGTATCATGAGACTAAAGGAGGAGGTAATGAAGACTGCCATTATGATAGGAACTGCAGACAAATATTACAATGATCCAATGGGACTGCCTCATAGGAATTTAATAATTAGGACAGCTCCCCCTGCTTATAAACAACTAATTTTGAATTTATTACTTGGAGAAGTAGGGAGCCGTCTTACAACAGTGATAAATAAGATTTTACAGTTACATGACTTAGGTGACTGGGGAAGGGATAGATCTCCTCGAGAGAGAAGGGTGAATAACCAGCAAACTTGGCGCCAAAGGAGAGTAACAAGGAAAGAAATGTTTACTGCTTTATTGAGAGCAGGGGTAGGTTTTGAAATGATAGATGGAATTCCAACCAATGAATTATATAGAATGTACAGAGATAAAGGCCTTGATAACAGGAGAAATAGGGAAATAAGAACTGCTCCTGCAAGCCCACAAGCCACTCAGAGTGAAGGTGACCTTGTGTGATTAACGGATGAAAACTTGTACATTTGGGGAAAGGCTGAGAGGACAATCTTAGTCTCTATCTAGGGTGGGATCCTCTTGGCTTCCTCATTATGTTCCTTTTGAAAAGAAACATTTCCCACCTGAGTTTGGCTCTGATGTTGGATCTTTGCATAACTGAAATCTCAACCAACTTGAGATGATTTTATTTGAAGAATTATAGTCCATACTTGTCTATTCTTTTTGTCCTTTGTTTTGGCTAACCTTGTTGCTAGTTTTGTTTCCTTCAGGCTTAAGCACCTTGCACTTTCCGGTGACTGCCTAAGCATGTAGCATTCTTGGAATTCCTGCCAGCTCGTTAAAGAAATGACCTCTGGAATGGGACTTTTTGGGGGCAGGGCCATCTCTACATCCAATTTCAGCATGAAGAAGCTATGGAAAATGAGACCTTCACCCCTCACCCCAAGATTTTGAGCCCCAATCGTTCAAGGGGGGTGGAAATGATGATAGTGTTCTGTTTACTTATTTTGTGTTATCCTTGCTGTGTTGTTTTATTGTTATGATATTATTGATCCTATGTAATGGATACAAGGATTTAGGGGTGGACATTTGAATTATTAATAATTATTTTGGGGATGATTGATTGAAGAGATTATCTTGCTGGGACCTAGGGGTGGATCACATTTGAATCGTAAACCAATATTTAGGAATGTCACCAAATGATATGTTTTGCTTTATAATGAATGATATGTTTTAGTTTCCTTTGTAATTGGATCACAATGTATGTTCTAGGATACATGGCTGATTAGATTATGTATCCTATAACAAGGGGTGGAGTGTAGCCAGAATGGCCTTTGTTTTCTTTGAATGACTCAGCTTACCTCATTGAGCCTCTGGACACTGTGGCTTGCTCTTCCGGGGCAGGAGGCCCAAAGAGCATTCCAGGAAGCAGACAACTTCCTGTGTGAGGAGTCATGGGGCTGGCTGAGGGGAGGTGTTAACGGCTATGCTAGGGGGAGGGGCCAAGTCAAGAACCAATCGGCCCTGGTCGTTCAGGCGGTGCTTGATGATGTCAAAAACTCTATAAGAGGGGAGAGGACAGCTTGAAGATCCTCTCTCTTTTCCTTTTCCGGTTGGAGCCAGAGACAGTTACAGCGACAGTTACAGAGGCAGTTACAGAGGCAGTTACGACAGTTACGTCAGTTACAGCCACAGTCACAGACACAGCTGAAGCAGGAGCTGCCAGTAGCAGAGCTGACCTACGGGAGGAAGCTGAACAAAGACTTCAGGCCAGTGGATTGGGGGAGCCTGTGTTTTCCCCGGCGTACCTTACACCCCCGCAGAAGCTGGATGGTTAAAAGCAGCTTCCGTTGGAACCAGAGGCAGTTACAGCGACAGTTACAGCGACAGTTACGGCAGTTACGTCAGCTACAGTTACAGCCACAGACACAGCTGAAGCAGGAGCTGCCAGTAGCAGAGCTGACCTACGGGAGGAAGCTGAACAAAGACTTCAGTCCAGTGGGTAATCTTATTACCATAGAGGGGGAAACATGATTTTGCTTTACGCAATCATGCTTCTCTGTAGCCTCCTGGTTACTCTTTCAAGGCGTACTTATTGGGCCTGGAAGCTTTTGATCAATATATCAAAATGGGGTTGCTGGTTCATGGGTTGGTTACTGTGGAGCCTAAATAAATGTTTTGATTCTTCTGCCTTCTACTTTGAGAGTTTCTTATATCCGGCGGTTCCGAACGTTTCAGACATGTTTATGATCCCCTTTGAGATTATAAACTCTGCCCTCCTAATACACCAGCAAAGCTGACTATAATACTCCAGAGCAAAAAAAATGGATTTTTAATGAAATAGAAGACTTTCAAGCATTCTTGATGAAAAGACCAGAGCTGAATAGAAACTTTGACTTTCAAATACAAGAATCAAGAGAAGCATGAAAAGGCAAACAGGAAAGAGAAATCATAAGGGATTTACTAAAGTTGAACTGTTTACATTCCTACATGGAAAGATGATATTTGTAACTCATGAGACCTTTCTCAGTATTAGGGTAGTTGAAGGGAATATACATACATACATACATACATACATACATACATACATACATATATATATATATATATGTATATATATATATATGTGTATATATATATATATATATATAGACAGATGGCACAGGGTGAGTTGAATTTGAAGGGATGATATCTAAAAAAATTAAATTAAGGGGTAACAGGGTAATATACTGGGAGAAGGAGAAAGGGAAAGATAGAATGGAGTAAATTATCTCACATAAAAGAGGCAAGAAAAAGCTGTTATAATGGAAGGGAAGAGGCGGTAGGTGAAAGGGAATGAGTGAACCTTACTCTCATGGGATTTGGCTTAAGGAAGGAATAACACACACATACATACATACACACACACACACACACACACACACACACTCAATTGGGTATCTTACCCTACAGGAAAGTAAGGGGGAAGGGGATAAGAGGGGGGAGATGATAGAAGGGAGGGCAGATTGGAGGAAGGAGTAGAGAAAGCAAACACTTTTGAAAAGAGACAGGGTCAAAGGAGAAAACTGAATAAATGGAGGACAGATAGGATGGAGGGAAACATAGTCTTTCACAACATGACTATTATGGAAGTGTTTTGCGTAATGATACATGTATAACCTATATTGAATTGCTTGCCTTATCAAAGAGGGTGGGTGGGGAGGGAAGAAGGGAGGGAATTTGGAATTCAAAGTCCTAAAAACAAATGGTGAAAATTGTTTTTACATATAAGTGGGAAATAAGATATACAGGCAAAGGGGTATAGAAATCTATCTGGCCATACAAGAAAGTAAGGAGAAAGGGGAAAAGGTGGGGGTGGGGGGGAGTGGGGTGTGTGGAAAATATTGTACTATTTTATATCATTTTTAATTTCAACTAGACCCAGAGCCTGAATTAATGAGTAACTGGATAAAGATCCAGGACCTGGGCTTCTTTGTTCTCTCTAAAAGTTTGGTCAGGAAATACCCATACCTCTATCAACAAGGCCAGATTAGACTGACCTAAGGACATTCTTACCCCTGATAGTCATTAAAGGATGAGACCCTAACCCCAAGAGAGATTACCTTGCTTAATATTCTACAGATATATACTATGTTCTGGAATGTAATGAGACACAGAGACGCTGGGCTGTAGTTTCAACTGACTTTTGTCAACATCCTTTACAACTCTATTCCATTAAGGAAAATCCTCTTCTTTTATCATGGTTAAACATACATGGGGGTCATAAATGTGAGGTAATACAGGCTTGCTAGGTCTGCTAAAATAACATGTATAAGTTTTCTCATTGCTTTGTTCAGACAGCCAGAGCTTATGCTCTGACTCCTTGTATGTACAAGTAAGCTAGCTTAGCTATGCTTTAAGGGAAAATAATAAACAACATGGATTTTTCTATCACCTAGCTCTGTTGTTTCCTTCAATCAAATTTTCAGGTTTAACAGGTGATGGAAGGGAGGGCAGACTGGGGAAAGGAGCAATCAGAATATATGCCATCTTGGGGTGGGGGAGAGGGTAGAGATGGGGAGAAAATTTGTAACACAAAATCTTGTGGAAACGAATGTTGAAAACTAAAAATAAATAAAAGTAAAAAAAAAAAAAGAAAAAGTCCATCATGATTCAAATGGAGCTACTTGACTACACTTTAAATCCAAATCACTCTGGATTTCATTAAATGGCCAATAACAGGTCCCAGCCCAAATCTCTCTTGCTCATTGTTTGGGTTTTGATGGCTCAGAGTGAGTGTAAATAGCAATTGTTTTCTATCCTGGCCAGAAACTTTGAAGGTCTCCTCCCAGACTGACTCTTTTGTGATGGCAAAGTAGGCTATCTTTTGTCTCAAATCTTTTCTAGCTTTTAATCACTGAATGGGCATTGCCTGGACAAACTGAGACCTGGCAAAGATCTTACTTTAAAAAGCCTGAGACCAGGGCACCTGGGTGGTACAGTGGGTAGAGCATTGGCCCTGGAGTTGGGAGGTCCTGAGTTCAAATCCAGTCTCAGACACTTGATACTTAATAGTTGTGTGACCCTGGGTAAGTCACTTAACTCCAATTTTCTCACAAAACAAAAAGGCTAAGGTCATTCGCTGCATCCTGGGCCATCTCCAATCATCTTGACCTTTGTCTTGCCATTGGACTCTGAAGACTCTGGAGAAGATAGTGAGGCCGATGACTTTGTGCAGCTCTGCCTCACTTAAACCCAATTCACATTCAAGTCAAGACATCACCACATTACCCTTGTGATGTTATTGGTTGTCTTCAAGAAAAGAAGGCCAAACAACAACAACTTTATTGTTAAAAAAAAATGCTAGCCATCATCTGAGCCTTTAGCAATCTTTCTGCTGGTGGAGGGTCTTGCCTCAGTGTTGATGGCTGCTGACTTATTAGGGTGGTGGTTGCTGAAGTTTGGGGTGGCTGCTGCAATTTCTTAAAATAGAAAAGTTTGTCACATCAACTGACTCTTCTTTTTACTTGAATAGTTTGTGTTCAAGGTGTAGGGTTACTAATTGGCCTAATTTCAATATTGTTGTATTTCAGGGAATAGGGAGGCCTGAGGAAAGGGAGAGAGACAAAGTGGAAGGGCCTTCAGTGGAGCAGTCAGAACACACACAACATTTATTGATTAAGTTTGCAGTCTTGTCCAGATGTAGTTCGTGGCACCCCAAAACAATTCCAATAGTAACATCAAAGATCACTGATCACGGTTCACCAAAACAGATTTAATACTGATGAAAATATTTGAGATAGCGTGAGAATTGTCAAGATGTAACACAGAGACACTATGTGAGCACATGCTGTTGCGAAAATGGCACTGACAGACTGATTTGATGTAAAGTTGCCACAAACCTTCAATTTGTTGTTTTTTTTTTAAAAGCAATATTTGCAAATTGCAACAAAATGAGATATGCCTGTGGCAGTTTTCAAACATTCTTATCTCTGTGATTGAATGGAGTAACATGAAGCAGTGTGGCATACAGAGAAAAGCACTGGGTTTAGAGTCAGAGGAGGAGGTTGGACATCAGCAGTTGCTCTGTGTTTTGATGTGGGACCTTGAATAATGCCCTTAGCCGCTCTGATCCCCATTTTGCTCATCATCCGGACTAGACGATCTCTAAGGCCCATTCCAGTTCCAACTCCTGTGACCCTAGCCCTAAGGTTCACAGAATCACCAGGATAATTAACGGGGAGAAATGGAAGAATATCCTTATGTACTGGGACTGCCAGTCCAGCAACCTGAAAAGATGGGCCAAGGCAGAGAGACTTCAGTGAAGAAGGATGAAGAGAAAACCTTGCAGGGCAGGCAAAAGATGATGGAGACGGAAATCCTAAGCTGTGTGTGAAACTCCAAAGGGCCTGAACTATATCTACACAGTCTCTTGAAACAGGGGGATGGTGTGAAACATGCCAAGACACATGCATTGACCCAGAGAGCCACACATGTTGAAAATTCTGCATCTACTGACTCAGCCCCTAGAGAGAGAATCAAAATGTGGAGGGACAAAGTCTTCTTCCCTAGTTCTGTGAGTCCTGCGGACAATGCAGGTCTTGATGAGAGAGGAATGCTAATTCTGCAGGATCTCGTGAGGCACACATTTATTGGAAGGACTGTATAGAACCTTTTGAGGATATGGGTGAAGAATTTTCTTGACTTCATAAGCTCTAGGTAGAGGTCCTTTCTATAACTTGTTTTGTAAATAAAACCTTTTCCAAGTTTAATACCCTTGTTAACCTGAGTGCTTCCAGGGAAGTTAAGAGCCCTTCTTGGGGGGAAAGCAAAACAAGTCACATAAAAGTGTTTGGGGTTTTCTTGGACCAGGGTGAAAGCCAGAGAGAGTAAGAGAGGTACCTCCAAAATGGTAGCTAAAGCCTACCATAGGCAAAGCATCATGCTAGACACTCCTGGGGCCATAGAAACAAAGAAGGTCAGGAATGTCAGCCCAAAAGGCCTGGAATCAGAACACTTAGCTTTGAATCAGACACTTGTATGATTGATTGTTGGCAATTATAAATAAGAGCAATAGCCTAACCCCTGACCTCATGCAAGTTAGGATTAGTCTTTCTTCATTCCTATCCCGCCCCCACCCCATGATATATGCATATTGAAATACCCTTAGTCTCCCAAACAACCAACCTACTATTGTATAGAATGTTTGGTAATTAGCTATGTTTCTTAAAAAATAAATCTTATCAATAGGTTTTTTACATCACCAGATTTTCTCCCAATATCCCTCCTGCCGCCCCTTGCCAGAGAACTATCTTATAAGACAAATAGTATTTTTTTCCTTCTTTTTCGGTTTCGTTTCTCCTTTCTCATGATTCATTCCATTGGTTATAATTCTTCATTACAATTGGACTATTATGTAAACAAAGTTCAAGGTGAAGATATATGTAGAACCTACATTGGATTACATGCCTTCTTGGGGGGTTGGGGGAAGGAGTGGGAGGGAGAGAAAATTTGGAACCCCAAAACTTGTAAAACTGAGTGTTGTAAACTAAAAATAAAAAAATAAATTTATTTAAAAAGACAAATAGTATTTTTTAAAGAAATAAGTAATATTTTTTGAGAAAAAGAAGAGAAAAAAAATTAGCAAAATTGATTGATACACCAAAAAAGTCTGAAAATATATACAATACTCCACATCTTTGGATCCTCATATTCTGCAAAAGAGTTTGAGGGAGGAAGGAGATTGTGTCTTCACATTTCTCTTTGGAGCCATGCTCATTCTTTGTAATTTTGCAACGTTCACCTTGGGGAGCTAGGTGGTGCAGTGGATAGAGTGCAGGCCTGGAGTCAGGAAGACTGACTTCCTGAGTTCAAATCTGGTCTCAGGCATTTACTAGCTGTGTGATCCTGGGCAAATAATTACTTAGCCCTGTTTGTATCAGTTTCCTCATCTATAAAATGAACTGGAGAAGGAAATGGCAACCCACTCCACTGCCAAGAAAACCCCAAATGGGGTTGCAAAGAGTCAGAACAACAACACAAAGTTTATCTTTGAAAGGCACTAAGACCATCCTCAAGATTTGGCTGCCTGGAGGGGGAGACTTCACTTCTAGTTGCCTGAGAACAAAACAAACACTAAAAACCCCAGGAGCCAGCTGATGTTTGGCAGACCAAGAAGGCAACTCAAGCAAGGGAGCTTCACCTAGCTGAACAAATTCAGGGTGTCCTCAGTGCCTGTCTTTGCTGAATACCCTCCTCCTGCTATGGCTGAGTAAATCTCCATTTACTAACAATTCATTTTGTTCAAATATTAAACCTAAACTACCTGAGTTTGGCCTGAGTTAGGCCAAGCCCTGAATAGCAAGTCACTTAACTTTTCAAAGGCTCAGTTTTCTCATCTGTAAAATGGGAATAGGAATAATTCTATTATCTATGACACAGGCTTACTGCTAAGAAGAGCTTTGTGTAGCATTGATCCTGGACTATCTCCTGCATTTGCACTGGCATTCATGGGTTGTGTCCCCAGAGGATAGCTGCTCCTTTGACTTCTAGGCATACTCTGTAGATCTACACTCTTAAAGTTATTGCCCATGAGCCCCAACTGGTAAATTTAACACCTTATTATCTATTCTTTACTTTCCGTGATTAGTCTCAGTTTTCCCTGTTTGGCAGACTGGTTAAACCAAATCCCATATGTTTGCTAAACATGAACATGAGCTTGTGAACATGAGATACGATGATTGTTATCCTCAGAGAAAATGTTCCACTTGGTTTTAAATGGGTCCACCTTTGAAAAGGATATACTGAAAATGAACAGGCAGCTTGGCTACAGACTCAGATTCCTTCCCTGAATGTCCCAGCCCTGATCAGGTCCAGATGTAGTTCCTGCTCTGATCTTCATGATGGAGACACATTTCAATCAATGGTGGTCTGCTTTGGCCCAGATCACAGGAACTGGTGATCAGCCTGGAAGAGAGAAACCAGAGACAGGGATACTACCTATCCTACCCAGTCCAGTCAGATGGCCTGTTTCTAGTGTATGCTTGTACCCTAGCTCCAGGGAGCTGCAGCAGAAATCTGGTAGGTGAACTCTGGGCTTCCCAGTCACAATATGGGACTGATTCCGGCTTGGTTCCTCTGGTTCCCAGAAGAGACCCTTGGTAGGCCTGATAGCACCCAGAGACTGAATTGTGACCATTTCAGCCCAAAGCAAAAGTTTTCTCAAGTGAAAATATGCCAATACTTTCCCTCCCCAACCTGTCCATCCCCTTAGGGCTTGAGGGAATTTTCAGAAGCAGGAGTTACCTGGGAAAGTAAAGATATAAATGTATGGATATTCTATGATCAACCTGGAGAAGATGGGTCTGATATTCCCAGGATTTCTGCCTCTGGCATGGAGTAATAATAGAGCCAAAGTTTCCAGGAATGTCCCAGCGAAGCATCATTGTTCACAAAAGGGCTGACATTTACCAGACCCAGCCATAAATGACAGTGAAAAGACCCAGCCCTGTCTCCTGTCCTGGAGGGCCCTATACTTGGAGAGATGGGATTGGAGGGCAGACTGAAAGAAGAGACATTTGGGGAAAGCCTTTGTCTCTCCCTCTTTCTGGTCTCCTTTCTGGTTTTGTCTTTATTTTCCCTCGTGTAACTTTGTTCCCTCTTATTTTACCTACCCCAGTGCCCTCCTTTGTCTCAATATGAATCACTCAAGCAAAATTATCCAATTTACTGAAATCAAATCACATTTATTTTTTTCTCCTGATCGTTGGATCTGATAGTCTTTTCTTAGTCCTAAATCCTGCTCATCCTATCAGCTGCATTTAACACAGGACCACCCGCTTCTCCTACATAATCTCTCCTCTGTGGGTTTTTGTGACATTGTTCTATCCCTGATTTGCTTCTTACCTGTCTGGCCACCACTTCCCAGTCTCTTTTGCTGCTCATCATCCAAATTATGCCTTCTAATTGCTAATGATCCCAAAGGTTCTGTTCTAGGCCTTCTTCTCTTCTCCCTCTCCTTTCTGTCCATCTATCTCTCTCTGTCTCTCTTTCCCTTCTCTCTGTCTCTCTTCTCCTCTCCTCTCTCTGTCTGTCAGTCTCTGTCTTCCATCTCTTAGTCTCTTTGTCTCTGTCTCTTTCTCTCCCTCTGTCTCTCTACTTCTGTCTCTTTCTTTGTCTCTATGTCTCTCACTTTATTTCTCTCCCCTATCTTCCTCCATCTCTGTCTCTCTGTAACCTTATCATATCCCATGGGTTTAATTATCATTTCTATACAGTTAACCCCCAGATCTGTATAACAAATCTCATTCTTTCTCCTGCTCTTCAGTTCTGTATTATCAATTGCTTTTTGGACATTTCAGACTTGATTGAGATACAAACTTTCCTTGAGGCTCCATTCACGGAAAAAGCACTGAGCCACCACATTCAGCTTTTCTCAAAATGGCTCTGACATTACTCTGTGTTGCCAAGGCCTTTTTCTGCTAATTATTAAAGCCATATGTATTTTCAAGGGAAATTTAATCCTTGTGTGATTCACTCACACTCAATCCATCACAGTGTTGCTTTTAAGGATTATTTGATGTTCAAGAAGCCATGGGAGCCCCCATAAAGTTCTTTTCTGAGAAAGGGGAATGTGGGTGACTAACTAAACAAAGCCAAATGTGAGTGGAATCCTCCAGGATTAAGCAGGATCTGAATGGTGAAAAATATATTTTGCCGGCCCACTTTTCAGACTACGATTCAGCAATGACTCTAAGGAACCCTATGTCTTTGTTACACATTTCTTTTCAAAGACCTATGCAGAGATGAAGTGAAGTGAAAGGTATGAATTTTAGATACACAAGTGAATTATATTCCAGGACACCTGATGTTCATGTTCAACTCTGCCCACTAATGTGATGTAGGCATATTGCTTTCTCTTCAGTATTACAGATGGAGTTCATATCAGGGACCTCTCACCTCTCTGGCTTGTTGTTCCCACCCGGGAACTTGATTATTTGGCTATTCCCCAAGAGTGGCCACCAATTCCCCATGCAAAGATACAGGATCACAAAATTTAAAAACATAAAGTAATTCTATTTACACAGTAGGGTAGGGAAAAGATTTTATATCTAAACACATACACATATGAATATGGAGGCTGTACAGATGCAAACTGGCCTTTGGATAAGTTTGCTTGGGGGAGGAGCCATGGAATTTTCTGTGCTGTTGCCTTCAAACAAGGCATGGTACTTTCCCCTCCTGCCAAAACCAAACAAAAACAAACAAACAAAAAACAGTCCTATTACCCTGAAATTGCCAATGTTAGATTCTAGAAGATAGACAATTCTTTCTCCTTTGTCTACACAGGGGCCTGGGATTTTAGTAGTGATTTCTTTTCATTAAGGCCCAAGCTCATCCATGCTTCACACTAGCCTTTGGATGTTTGGAGCTAAGGGCATATAGGATCTTGGGAAAAGGTCATTGGGAGTCCTTGCCAATAACATCCCATTGAGACATTTAGGACAGAGGCTATTCGGCTCTCCTGATGATCCCATGTCCTGGTCCCTCCAGGTAGTAGTCCCACCATGCCAGCTTCAAACAGAGGCCTGTCAAAGAAGGGTTTGACTCTCAAAAGCGATCATAGGATCACAGAATTTTAGAATCTCAGAACTATAAGAGGTCTCAGAGGTCTCCAGTCCAACTGGGACCTGAATGGGAATCAGCTCTAAAATATCCCAGATGAGTGGTCAACCAGTCTTTACCTGAAGATTATTTCCTGAGGCAGCTTTAATCACCAGTACCTTATAGTTTCCATCTCTTGATCCCAGACCTTCCTTCTACAGACAAAATCTTCCATGTAACAATCCTTCAAGTACTTAAAAACAATTATTATGCCCTGATCCTGTTGGAGACACCCCCCATTTATCTCTATTCAATCTCAGTCTGGTTCCTTCACTGATCCTTATATGGCGTAGTCTTCAATACTGTCCTCATCCTGATTGCCCTTCTCTAGACAAGCTCCTGTTTGCCATTGTCCTTTCTAAAATGTGGTCCCAAGAACAATACACCAGATGGGGACTAGCAGAGGCAGGAAACATCGGCGTGATCACCTCTCTCATTCTGGACGCTGTATCTCCGTACTCAACGTTTCCACTGGTAGAATGTGTGTACCTTGAGGGCAAGGACTGGTTCATTAAAAATTTTTTTTTCATTTAACAAAAATTTGTTTTTTTCTCTCTCTCCCATTTTACCTCTCAATGAAAAAGAACGCTCTTGTAACAAATATGTATAATCAAGCAAAAGAAATTCCCATGGCCACGGCCATGGCTACATCCAAAAATAAAATATTAGGTGCAGTCTAGAGCTACTAAGGCTTTAAACTGCACTGAAACTTTTGGAACACTCTGTTTATGTCTCATTATGCAATCTGAGTCCATCACCTTCCTGTCAGGAGGTGGGCAGGAAATGTGGGAATTATCCTGGTCACCATGTTGATCAAAATTCTTTTGTTGTTGAGTCATTTTCAGTTGTGTCTGACTCTTCATGGCCCCATTTGGGATTTTCTTGGCAAAGATACTGGAGTGGTTTCCCATTTCCTTCTCCAACTCATTTTACAGATGAGGAAACTGAGGCAAATAGGATTAAGTGAATTGCTCAGGGTCACACAGCTAATTAAGTGTCTGAGGCTAGATTTGAACCATGAACATTAGTCTTTCTGACTCCAGGCCCAGCACTCTATCCAATGAGCCACCTAGCTGTCCTCATAATTCTTAAGTCTTTCAAAATTATTTATCTTTACAATGTTGTTGTTATTGCATAAATTAATCTCCTGCTTCTGCTCCCTTCATTCTTCATTAGTTCATACAAGACTTCCCAGGATTCTTTAAGACTATCCCCTTCATCATTTCTTGCAGCACAATAGTATTCTATTATATTCCTATTCTATAATTTATTCAGCTATTCCCTAATTGATAAGTATCCCCTTAGCTTTGAGTGCTTTGGCATCACAAAAAGAGATGCCATAAATATTTTTGTTCATATGGGTCCTTTTCCTCTTTCTTTGATGATCTAATAGTAGGAATAGTATCTCTGGACCAAAAGACATACACAAGCGCACACACACACACACACACACACACACATATTTCAGTGACTTTTGGGTCACAGTTACAAATCACTTTCCAAAATGGCTTAACCAACTCACAGCTCCACCAATACGGAGGTGCTGGTTTTCCACAGCTCCTCCAGCATTTGTTATTCTCCTTTTTTGAAAGCTTTGCTGATCTGATGGGTGGGAAGTGGAAGTTCAGAGTTGCTTTATTTTATACTTTTCTAATTATTAGTGATTTGAATATATAGCTATTGATGGCTTAGATTTTTTCCTTTGAAAATTGTCTGTTTGTATCCTTTGATCTCTTATCAACTGGGATTTGGCTCTCACATATATAAATTTGAAACAATTCCTTATATACCTTGGAAATGAGATCTTTATCAGAGAAGCTTGCTATAATGATTTTCCCCCAGTTAACTGTTTACCATCTAATCTTAGTTACATTGGATTTGTTTGTACAAAAACATTTTAATTTTATGTAATCAAAATTGTCTATTTTATCTTGTATGACCCCCTCTATCTCTTGTTTGGTCATTAGCTCTTCCACTCTCCGTAGGTGTTACATGTAATTTCTTCCATTCTCCTCTGTTTGTGACATCACCTCTTCTGATGAAATCATGTATGCATGTGGAGTTTATCTTAGTATGTGATGTGAGGTATTGCAATAGATCGAGTACTAGGACTGGGGTCAGGAAGACCTGAATTAAAATCCAGTCTTAATAGCTGTATGACCCTGGGCAAGTCACTTAACCTCAGTTTGCCTCAGTTTCCTTTCTGTATAATGGGGATAATAATAGCACCTACCTCCCAGGATTGTTGTGAAGATCAAATGACAGAATAATTGCAGAGGACTTAGCATAAGGCCTGGCACATAGTAGGTGCTATATAAATGTTAACTGTTAGTAGTAGTAGTAGTTTCTACCAGATGATTTTCCAGTTTTCCCTGCAGTTGTTGCTGAATAGTGAGTCCCTACTGTAGGAGCCTTTGGGATTATGAAATAATAGGCTGCAGGGTTCATTTGCTTCTGTCTGTTGTATACTTCTTCTATCCCATTGATAAACCTATCTGTTTTTTAACCGGTAACAAATTGTTTTGATGATCACTACTTTGTAGCACAGTTTTTGATCTGGTATTGCTAAGCCCACTTCCTTTCCATTAAAAAAATTTTTTTTCCTCTTTAAGATGCTTGACATTTTGTCCCTCCAGATGAATTTCAGTTTTACTTTTTCATGTTTATTACTTCAAAGTAGTTCTTTTGTAATTTGATTGGCGTGGCACTAATTTAGCAGGTTAATTTAGCTAGTATTATCATTTTTATTATATTGGCTTAGCCTACCCAGGAGCAATTAATATTTCTCTAGTTTTTTGGCTGTATTTATTTTCACAAAGTATTTTGAAATTATATTCCTACAGTTCCCATGTGTGTCTTAGTAGATAAATAACCAAATATTAAATATATTCTGTAGTTATTTAATGGCATTTTAAGGCAGCTAGGTGGTGCAACAGATAGAGGGCCCATGCCTGGAGTCAGGAAGATTCATCTTTCTGAATTCAAATTTGGTTTTAGACACTTACTAGCTGTGTGACCCTGGGCTAGTCACTTTTCCCTGTTTGCCTCAGTTTTCTCATCTTCAAAATGAACTGGAGAAGGAAATAGCAAACCTCTCCAGTACCTTTGCCAAGAAAACCCCCCAAAATGGGATCACAAAGAGTCAGACATAACTGAAACAACTAAACAAAGTATCTCTTTCTCTTCCTGCTGGGTTTTGTTGGCAATATACAGAAATGCTGATGGTTTATGTGGTTTATTTTATTTTATTTTATTTTTTTATTTTTAGTTTACAACATTCGGTTCTACATAATTCTGAGTTCCAGATTTTCTTCCCTCCCTCCCCCCCACCTCCCCTAGGCGGCATGGAATCCCATATAGCTTCCATGTATAACTTCCAATTGAATTAATTTACACACTAGTCAAGTTATGGAGAAGAACTGTGATCAATGAAATGAATCATGCGAGAGAAGAAACAGGACCAAAAAAAAAAAAAAAAAACCTACCCAAAAACAAAAACAGAAGATAGAAAAGGAAAAAAAATGGGGCCGGGGGCGGGGAAAGGCTATCATGAACTGTGCCTCAATCTGCATTCATACTTCATAGTTCTTTCTCTGGATGTAGATAGCATTCTCCATCGTGAGTCCTTTGTAGTTGTCTTTGTACCTTGTGTTGCTGAGGGGAGCGAAGTCTGTCAGGGTTGGTCCTCACAAAATCCATATATCTGTGGTTGTGTATAATGTTCTCCTGGCTCTGCTCTGCTCACTCAGCATTATGTCATGTAGGTTTTTCCAGGTTGTTATGAAGTCCATATCATCCCCATTTCTTATGGCACAATAGTATTCCAGTACCTTCATATACCACAGCTTGTTCAGCCATTCCCCAATTGATGGGCATCCCTTTGATTTCCAATTCTTAGCTACCACAAAAAGAGCCGCTATAAATATTTTTGTACATATAGGTCCTTTTCCTGCTTGTGTGATTTCTTTGGGATACAACCCTAGAAGTGGTATTGCTGGGTCAAAGGGTATGAACATTTTTATAGCCCTTTGGGCATAGTTCCAAATTACTCTCCAAAATGGCTGGATCATCTCACAACTCCACCAGCAATGTAACAATGTTCCCATTTTCCCACATCCTCTCCAGCATTTATCATTTTCCTGTTTTGTTGTTTTAGCCAATCTGACAGGAGAGATGTTGTATGTAAGAGTTGTTTTGATTTGCATTTCTCTAATCAGTAGTGATTTAGAGCATTTTTTCATATGCTTATAGGTATCTTTAATTTCTTCCTCTGAAAACTGCCTGTTCATATCCTTTGACCATTTCTCTATTGGGGAGTGGCTTGTATTCCTATATATTTGGCTCAGTTCCCTGTATATTTTAGAAATGAGGCCTTTATCAGATACACTAGTTGTAAAGATTTTCTCCCAATTTTCTGCTTCCCTCCTAATTTTTGTTGCATTGGCTTTTTTTGTACAAAAACATTTCAATTTAACATAATCAAAATCATCCATTTTGCATTTTGTAATGCTCTCTATCTCTTGTTGTGTCATGAATTCTTTTCTTTTCCATAAATCTGATAAGTAAACTATTCCTTGCTCTCCCAAATTACTTATAGTATCAGCCTTTACTCCTAAATCATGAACCCATTTGGACTTTATTTTGGTATATGGTGTAAGATATTGGTCTATGCCCAGTTTCTGCCCTACCATTTTCCAATTTTCCCAACAGTTTTTCTGAAATAGTGAATTATTAGCCCAGAAGCTGGCTTCTTTGGGTTTATCAAAGAGTAGATTGCTATAGTTGTTGACTTCTCCATCTTGTGTTCCTATCCTATTCCACTGATCCACAACTCTGTTTCTTAGCCAGTACCAGGTAGTTTTGATGACTCCTGCTCTATAGTACAGTTTAATATCTGGTATGGCTAGGCCACCTTCTCTAGCATTTCTTTTCATTAATACCCTAGATATTCTAGACCTCTTGTTCTTCCAGATGAATTTTGTTATTATTTTGTCCAGCTCAGTAAAATAATTTTTTGGTAGTTCAATTGGTATGGCACTGAATAGATAGATTAATTTAGGTAAAATTGTCATTTTTATTATATTAGCTCGGCCTAACCATGAGCAACTGATATTTTTCCATTTATTTAGATCTGACTTTATTCGCGTGAAAAGTGTTTCATAGTTATGTTCATATAGGCCGTGGGTTTGTCTTGGCAGATAGACTCCCAAATATTTTCTAGTGTCTACAGTAACTTTGAATGGAATTTCTCTTTCTATCTCTTGCTGTTGAGCTTTGTTAGTAATGTATAGGAATGCTGAGGATTTATGTGGGTTTATTTTATATCCTGCAACTTTGCTAAAGTTGTTTATTATTTCAAGTAGTTTTTTACTTGATTCTCTAGGATTCTCTAAATAAATCATCATATCATCTGCAAAAAAGTGATAATTTAGTTTCTTCTTTTCCTATTCTAATTCCTTCAATTTCTTTTTCTTCTCTTATTGCTACAGCTAACGTTTCTAGTACCAAATTGAATAGTAGGGGTGATAATGGACATCCTTGTTTCACCCCTGATCTTATTGGGAATGCATCTAGCTTATCCCCATTACAAATAATGCTTGTTGATGGTTTTAGGTAGATGCTATTTATAATTTTAAGGAAGGTTCCATTTATTCCTATGCTTTCTAGTGTTTTTAATAGGAATGGGTGTTGTATTTTGTCAAAGGCTTTTTCTGCATCTGTTGAGATGATCATATAGTTTCTGCTAGTTTTGTTGTTGATATGGTCAATTATGCTAATAGTTTTCCTAATATTGAACCAGCCTTGCATTCCTGGGATAAATCCTACCTGGTCATAGTGTATTATTCTTGTGATAAGTTGCTGCAATCTTTTTGCTGATATTTTATTTAAAATTTTTGCATCAATATTCATTAGGGAAATTGGTCTATAATTTTCTTTCTCTGTTTTGACTCTACCTGGTTTGGGTATTAGTAACATATTTGTGTCATAAAAAGAATTTGGTAGGACTCCTTCTTCACCTATTTTCCCAAATAGTCTACAAAGTATAGGAATTAGTTGTTCTTTAAATGTTTGATAGAATTCACATGTAAAACCATCTGGCCCTGGAGATTTTTTCCTAGGGAGTTCATTGATGGCATGCTCAATTTCTTTTTCTGAGATGGGGTTATTTAGAAATTTTACTTCCTTTTCTGTTAACCTGGGCAGTTTATGTTTTTGTAGATATTCATCCATATCTCTAAGATCGTCAAATTTATGGGCATACAATTGGGCAAAATAATTCCTAATTATTGTTTTGATTTCCTCTTCATTAGAAGTGAACTCACCTTTTTCATTTTTGATACTGGCAATTTGATTTTCTTCTTTCTTTTTTTAATCAAATTGACCAAAGGTTTATCAATTTTATTGTTTTTTTCATAAAACCAGCTCTTTGTTTTATTTATTAATTCAATAGTTTTCTTGGTTTCAATTTTATTAATCTCTCCTTTGATTTTCAGTATTTCTAATTTGGTATTTAATTGGGGATTTTCAATTTGCTCCTTTTCTAGCTTTTTCAGCTGTATGCCCAGATCATTGATCTCCTTTTTCCTTATTTTATTCATGTAAGCATTTAGGGATATAAAACTTCCCCTAAGAACTGCTTTTGCTGCATCCTGTAAGTTTTGGTATGTTGTTTCATTATTGTCATTCTCTTGAATGAAGTTATTAATTGTTTCTCTGATTCGTTCTTTGGCCCACTCATTCTTTAGAATTAGATTATTTAGTTTCCAATTAATTTTTAGCTTATTTTTCCATGGTTCTTTGTTATAAATAATTCTTATTGCATCATGATCTGAAAAGTATGCTTTGACTACTTCTGCCTTTCTGCACTGGATTGTGAGGTTTTTATGCCCTAGTACATGGTCAATTTTTGAGTATGTGCCATGTACTGCTGAGAAGAAAGTATATTCCTTCTTATCCCCATTCAGTTTTCTCCAGAGGTCTATCATATCTGCCTTTTCTAAAATTCTGTTTACCTCCTTAACTTCTTTCTTATTTATTTTGAGGTTAGATTTATCAAGTTCAGAAAGGGGGAGGTTGAGGTTTCCCAATATTATAGTTTTGCTGTCTATTTCTTCCTGTAACTCCCTTAACCTCTCCTCTAAGAATTTGTATGCCTTACCACTTGGTGCATATATGTTAAACAATGATACTGCTTCACTGTTTATGGTGCCTTTTAGCAGGATATAATTTCCTTCCTTATCTCTTTTAATTAAATCTATCTTTACTTTTGCTTTGTCTGAGATTAGGATTGCTGCACCTGCTTTTTTTACTTTAGCTGAGGCGCAATATATTTTACTCCAGCCTTTTACCTTTACCCTGTGGGTATCCCCCTGTTTCAAACGTGTTTCTTGTAAACAGCATATTGTAGGATTATGGTTTTTAATCCACTCTGCTATCCACTTCTGTTTTATGGGAGAGTTCATCCCATTCACGTTCACAGTTATGATTTCTATCTGTGTCTTTTTCTCCATCCTATTTCCCCCTGTTTATGCTTTTATTTCTCCCTTTCCCCTTCCACTCCTCAACAAAGTTTTGCTTTTGACTGTCGCCTTCCTCAGTTTACCCTCCCTCTTTATTCCCCTCCCTTATCTTACCATTTCCCACTTGCTACTTCTCCCCTCCCTTCTGACCACCCTCCTCCCTTTTCCCCCCCTTCTCCTCCTACTTCCCGTAGGACAAGTTAGATTTCTAAACTTACCAGGGTATGTTAT
Source organism: Trichosurus vulpecula (assembly GCF_011100635.1). Taxonomy (NCBI): domain Eukaryota; kingdom Metazoa; phylum Chordata; class Mammalia; order Diprotodontia; family Phalangeridae; genus Trichosurus; species Trichosurus vulpecula. The sequence goes on along the minus strand of NC_050575.1, from coordinate 100,362,119 downwards.
TCCCTTCTTGAACCAGATCAGATGACAGTAAAGCTCAAATACTGCTCTTCTCCCTCCCTTCTTTCCCTCTACTATAATATGTTTTTGTGCCTCTTCATTTGGTGTAATTTACCCTTTTCTACTGCCTCCTTACCTCTTCTCTCATAGCCCTCCCTTTACATCTCTTACTTGTGTTTTTTATCCTTACATCAGTTAATTTATACAGGCATTCACAATCTATGTGTATCCCTTTCAATTGTCATAATAGTTGTACCATTCTCAAGACTGACATATATATAAAACATACATAAGATGATATAATCCCACATAAAGATGCAAATAACCTGCCCTTGTTGGTTAATAAGGTTTGTGGGGGTTTTTCCCCCTGGTTACCTTTTTATGTCTCTCTTGAGTTTTGTATTTGGAGATCAAATTTTCCATTGAGTTCAGGACTTTTCATCAGGAAGGTCTGGAATTCCCTTATTTCGTTGAATGTCCATCTCCTTGCCTGAAAAATTATGCTTAGTTTTGCTGGGTAGTTGATGCTTGGTTGTAGTCCCAGCTCCTTTGCCCTTTGGAATATCATATTCCAGTTTCTCCTGTCTTTTAATGTGGAAGCTGAGAGATCCTGCATGATCCAGACTGTAGTTCCACGATATTTGAATTGCTTCTTTTTGGCTGCTTGCAGTATTTTCTCCTTGAGTTTGTAGTTCTGAAATTTGGCTATAATATTTCTTGGTGTTTTCAGTTTGGGATCTCTTTCAGGGGGTGATCGGTGAATTCTTTCAATGACTATTTTGCCTTCTAGTTCTAGGACCTCTGGGCAGTTGTCTTTGATAATTTCTTCGAAGATACTGTCAAGGCTCTTTTTTTCATCATGGATTTCCGGTAGACCAATAACTCTTAGATTGTCTCTCCTGGATCTATTTTCCAGGGCAGTTGTTTTCTCAATCAGATATTTCACATTTTTTTCTATTTTTTCATTCTTTACATTTTGTTTTACTACTTCTTGGTGCCTCATAGATTCATTAGCTTCCACTTGCTTAACTCTAATTTTTAATGAGTTAGTGTTTTCATTTTGCTTTTGAGTCTCCTTTTCCAATTGGTCAATTTTACCTCTCAGGGTGTCATTTTCTCTATTTAGATTCTTTATCTCCGTGGCCATTTAGCCAGTCTTATTCTTTAGGGACTTTTCTATTTTTTCCATTTTTTCTTTTACCTCCCTAATTTGGTTTTTAAAATCCTCCTTTAGCTCTTCCAGCAATGCTTTTTGGGCTGGAGACCAGTTCACATTATCTTTTGAGGTATCAGATGTATCTATAGTGTCATTGCTGTCCTCTTCCAGATTGGTATTTTGATCATGTCTGTCTCCATAAAAAGAATCTATGGTCCTCGGTTTTTTTGTATTCTTCTTCATGTTGGTTAGCCTTTTCCTGGCTTTACAACAAATCTCTGCCTTTGGGGCTCAGGGCTCTCTGTCCCAGCTTTCCTATTCTGGGGATTGTGAGTCTAGAATTATAGCCTTCAGTTTCCTGAGGTGTGGAGGAGGGGTCTGGCTCCCTGACGTCTCTTTCCCTAGGGGTGCTCTCCAGCACTGTTGCTCTTTGGCAATGGTCTCAGCTCTTTGTTGTTTGAGCTGATGTCTGGCACTTCCCCTGGGGGAGCAAGATTACATCTGGGCTCCTGGTGTTGACCCCTGCCAGCTCTGCCCCTCTGGGACTAATGACCTTCTACTATTTGACCACTGAAGCCCCACTTCTTTCTCCTCTGTTCCAGTGTTCTTTTTTTTTTCCCCCGGAGGAATTCTCTGGGTGAGGGGTGTAGGGATTAGAGCCATTTACCTGGACATTATGTCTCCCAGAAGTTCAAGAAATCACATTTCATACATTTGGGCTGCAAGCCTCAGGAGTCGGTGTTTCAGGGCAGGGCATTGCAGTGCCTCTCGTTGCTTCCACAGACTGCCATCCTGTGTTGGGAGGCCTGGCCGCCTTGGGATCTCCGCCGGTTTCGGGCGCCCAGCTTTCTCCCAGCCTGTCTCCCACGTGGGTTTCCCGGCCGGCCACTTCCGCTTTGCTCTGGAGGAGCTCCACACGCCGAGCCCTCTCCGAGCCTACAGATTCATGCCTTCGGCCTTTCAGACTCTCCCAGCTTGGAAATTTGCCCCACTCAGACTGCTCGCGGTTTCTAATTCTCTCAAATCTGCTCAAATTCACTTTGTTATAGGAATCTGACAGACCTTGTGAGAGAGCTCCAGTAAGATGCTGTTTTCATGCGGCCATCTTGGCTCCGCCCCTGTGGTTTATTTTATACTATGAAACTTGGTTGAAATTGTAGCTTCAATTAATTTTTAATAGGTTTTTTAAAGTTCCAGGTAAACTATCATATCATCTGCAAAAATTTTGTTTCTACTTTGTCTATGTTTATTCCATCAATTTCTTTTTTCTTCTTTTACTGCTATAGCTAGCATTCTCCACATTATATCAAGTAGCAGTAATTATAATAGACATACTTGATTTTCCTCTGATCTTACTGGAATGGCCTTTAGTTTATCACCATTACATATGATACTTGCGCTTGGTTTTAGGTAGATACTACTTTTTATATACAGAAATGGTCATTTACATGTTTTCTAGTGTTTTTGTTTTTTTTTTTGTTTTTACCAGAAATGGGTATTGTATTTTATCAAAAGTCGGTTTTTTTTTGCATATGCTTTTTTCTGTATATAATCATATGATTTTTTTTGTGGTCCTTTTTACTAAGATGGGTCTATTATGTTTATAGTTTTCTTATAACTGAATAAACCTTGTATTGTTGGCATAAATTCAACCTGGTCATAGAGTATAATTGTTTTGATATATTGCTGTAGCTTCTTTGCTAATATTTTATTGAAAATGTTATATCTATATTCATTTGGGATATTGGTCTGTAGTATTCTTTCACTATTTTGATTCTTCCTAGTTTAAGTATCAATACCATATTTGTATCATAGAATAGAAGGACTCCTTTTTCTATTTTTGGAATCAGTTTATATAATATTAGAATTAGTTGTTCTTTGAATGTTTGATGGAATTTACTTGAAAATCCATCTGGTCCCAGATCCCCCACCCCAGCCTTTGGTAGCTCATATATGGCTTTTTCGATGTTTTTTTCTAAGACTGAATAATTTAAATTCTCAGTTTCTTCTTCTGTTCATCCAGACACTTTATATTTTTGTAAATATTCATCTATCTAAGTTGTTAGTTTTATTAGTTTTTAGTAATTTAATTTATTTTTTAAAATTTCATCTTTGGAATTGGTAATTTGCTTTTCCCTTTTCTTTTTTAGCTAATAGTTTTTTTTTTAAAGCTCCTAATTTTGTTTATTAATTCAATGTCTTTTTGCTTTCAGTTTGGTTAATCTCTTCTTTGATTCACATAATTTCTATTTTGATGTTTAATTTAGGGTGTTTAAATTTTCTCTAGGGTTTTTTTAAGTTGCATGGTAAATTCATTAATTTGTTATTTCTCTCTCTTATTAATGAAAGTGTTTACTTAAAGATATAAATTTTCCTCTAAAGAATGCTTTGGTCATATTCCAAAAATGTTGCCATGATGTCTAATTGTTGTAATTATCTCTAATTTAATTATCTATTATTTCTGTGATTTGTTCTTTGGCCCTCCCCTTCTCTAGGGTTAAGTTATTTAGTCTCCAATTATTTTTTGATAATTTCTTTAGCAGCTCTTTATTTAATAATATTTTAATTTCATTATAATCTATAAAACGTATTTAATATTTCTACTTTTCTGAATTTGTGAAATTTTTGTGTGCTACTATATGTTCAATATTTGTGAAGATGCCATATACAGATGGGAAGTGTGTATATGCCTTGCTATTCCCATTTAATAATGACCAGAGATCTATCATATCTAAAGTTTGTAAACTTCTAGTCAGGTCTTTAACTTCTTTCTTGTTTAAATTTTTAGTTAGATTTTTCTTGGTCATAAAGGAATACACTGAGGCCCCCTCTTACTATAGTTCTATTATCTTATTTCTCCCTGTAACTCATTTAGCTTTTCCTTTAAATATTTAGATATCATGTTATTCAATGTTCACATGGTGGTCAGAAGAAGCGATATAAGGACACTTTCAAGGTCTCTCTTAAGAACTTTGGAATTGATTATGTGACACGGGAGACACTGGCACAGGACTGCTCAACATGGTGTGCCCACAACAGAAAAGGTGCTGTGCTCTATGAGCAAAGCAGAAATTAAATAGCTCAAAAGAAACACAGGATGCGCAAATTTAGAGAATCCACCCCAAATGTTCACAAGGACTATTTGTGCGCAACCTATGGTAGAACATTCCAAGCTCGTATTGGTCTGGTCATTTGGATACACTGAAACTTGACTCTAGTATAGTGATGTCAGTTTGGTCCTCTTCGAGAACAGAGGATAACAACCAACCAATCCACAACCATATTAACATATTTACACATTATTCATGTTGTAAAGAATTAGAACCAAAGGGGAAAACCACAAGAAAGGAAAAAAAAAAGGAAAAATAATATGCTTCGATCAGCATTCAGACCCCACAGTCTAAGAAGAGCTGAGTCTGTCAAAGTTGGTCATTGCACAGTGTTGCTGTTACTGTGTTCTGTACTGTACTGTACTGTACGATGTTCCCCTGGTTCTGCTCACTTCACTCAGCCTCAGTTCCTGTACCTTATCAGTATCAGCTTCCTGACACTGTTTACTTGAAGCAAGCATGTCGTATCTCCTGCTAGAGTCTGCAAAAATCAAGCTTGGGACATAAATTACAGTCAAAGTCTTGACAAGAGAGTTTCTGATGCAGATATCCTTATCTTACCCTTCTGTTGTTTCCGGATCTGTAAACCCTTCTACTCTCTGCAGAATTCCATTGTACCCATCCTGCTTATGTACTTACATTCTACATAAGGTTGTTGAAACTGATGCTTTGCACTCACTGACCCGAGCGTATGATCACTGTTACTTGTGTTTAGGTGGAAGAAATCAAAGATGACCTTGCGGATTCAGGAGAGTAAACCACCAGAGATCCAAGAGGTGTAGTTCAGGCCAAGATTTGCTAGAAGCAAGATGGCAAGGGGCAAAGTTTACCTGGGCCAGTCTAGCAAACATGCAGACTCATCCATCCAACCACTGGCCATGCTGCATCTGGAAGTGAACTTGGTGGGGCAAATGCTCTATAGAAACTGGATTAAGTCTGAGCCTACTTTCCCCAGGGACTGAGGAGGTATAGGGGAGAGTATGTCCATGGAGTGTTGACGGGAAATGTTTATACTTTTGTCCTTGCTCTATCTTCTAAGTACATTCTTTTTTGTAAAATTAAATCCATGCTAACTATTTGAATGAGACTGGAGGGTTTATTTTTATTATAACAGAGGGGAAAACAAACCAAAATGGGGGCTAGAGCCCATAGAATTAGAGGAAATCACCCCACTCGCTCCTAAGGGGTACTCCTAGAACCTTGAAGAGGTGATACAGCCTTCCTCATTCTGGAAGAGCAAGTCCAGAGCACTGTCAAATCTATACCCCTTTATAAAAACACTTTCTCCTTCTTCTTCTGAGTCCTGTACCTTCCCCTCTGTCTTCTCCACATCCAGATGACTAGAGCCCCAGGACTGAGCCTGGGGAGAGCAGAGCATTCTTCTGTAGAGGAACTATCTACTTCACCGGATTGCAGTATAACAAGGGTTCGGAAGACCTTTACCACACCATGAAAGTCAAGCAACCTCAACCTTCCTTTTCTTCATTCTTTCTCTATGGCCTCCTCCTAAATCCCTCAGGGCTTAATATGCAGACATTCTTTACCTACATCCCCTCAGATATATCATTTAATCAACCAACCCGTCAAGACTCTTTGTCAAACATTTCAGTGTCTACTATGTGCCAGGCACTGGAGCTACAAAGAAAAAAAAAATGAAACTGTGCCTGCCCTCAAACACTTTGCATTCCGTTGGAGGAAACAACACGTATACAAATGTAACTTGTAACTCCATAGAAAATAAATACAAGACAACTGTGAAGGGGAGGCACTAACAGCAGGGCAATCAGGAAAGACCTCAGGTAGGGGGTCACATTTGAGCTAAGTTTTGACGGAGACTAGGATTCTAAGAGCCAGAGGTGAGGACAGAGTGCATTCTAGGCAGGGAGGACTACCCCTTGCAAAGGTCCTGAGATGGTAGATGAAAGGTAGTTTGTGAGGAACTTTAGAAAGTCTTTGGAGAATAATACTATCAGGATGGAGTTGGAACCACCCCACCTCTTTTTAGCCCCTGAAATGTTAACTAGGTGAGAACATGCACCAATGAATCAATTAACTATAGGCCTTAGACTAAAAGGCCTTCTGAAATGGAATTAAGTTGCCCAAGAAAACTTAATCACGCCCTAGGGATCATCTATAAATTCTCAAGATAGTTGAGGAGTGATTGATTTTCAGATAGTGGAGCAAATATGACTGTCTAGCACAGTGCTGAGGACGAATAATAATGGTGTGTGGCTTGGCTTCAGTCTGGGTCAAGTCCTCCCTCCTCTCTTTACCTTTCTTCACCCCCCTCCCCACCTTTTTGCACAGAGGTGGATCTTGCAAGTTTCGGAGGGTCCTGAGTATCTGGAACTTCCCATTTCCCCATCATTGTCTCAGCACCATCGCCCTCCCCCACCTGCCCAAGGCAGCGTCAGCCTTGAGAGCCAACAGACTGGATTCATGGCCCTACAAGGAGCGAAGACTACACCACGCCCAAGGGCGACTTCTCCAGCAAACCACAAATGGGAGAAAGGTACTTCCAGCCTCGGGGAGCCATGTTACTGATTTGCCACGTGGGCTCTAAGCTGGAGCCCACTCTCCTGCGGGAGAATGTATCACAGACTTGTGTTTATTACCTTGCCGTCACAATGTTCTCTGCTGTCTCTTCCTACTATACTTCCTTAGTGAATTCTCCTTTAAAAGCTACCTAAAACTGGCCGATTAAACTGATTCTTTTTTTTTGGTGGGGGAAGTGATTCCTCCCATTTGGTAAAATTCAATTTTGTGCTGCAGAATAGAATTTTCCATTTATAATATGAAAATAACATTGTCTACTATTAAAAATGGACACAAATGGTCTTGAATAGACACGAGTCATTGCTCTTTATAAAATTATCTAACAGGAACCAAGCAGGCTTACCCCAGGGCACCATCATATTTCTAAGAAATTCCTCCTCCTAACAACCTTTTCTTTTAAAGATTTAAAAAAAAAAATAAGAAATTGATCACGATATAATGACTCCACATTGTTCTACAAAAAGACATACTTTAAGAGTGAGGAATAACAATATGGAGGTTAGTTTGAAGTGGTGTTGATCTTCTGGGCCCCGGAACAGAGAACTGTGGGATCATCTGAATGAGAGAGCAAACAGTTTCCCAGGAAATAACATCCAGGCTGTTCTTTGAACAGGTGGGCCCTTAAATCCATCTGTAAGATATTTACATTCATCATCACGTGGAAGATTCAAGACCAAGATTGGATATGGCCTTCTTTGCCAGTTTGCATAACTCACTGAGCTCTGTCCGCCTTGGAGATGCTCAGGCAGGCTCTTGCATGCAATGAAGCCCTCCGACCCTGAGCCCCAATCTGTAATCCAGCATGCCTGGGCCAGTTCATTTCGCCCCTGGTCAGCATCTTCCCCAGGACCAGCTTTGATGCTCCTACATGTCTGTTTCCAGTCCTGGGGGCGGCCCTGCTCCTCCTCTGCAGGCTGCTGCCTCAGACCAGGCAGAACACCTGCTCCATGAGCTCGGGGTCCAGAGCCTGCAGGGTGACTAAACTGATTCTTAACTGATAATCTTCAGAAAAGACGATGAGGACTCAAGCCAATGGCATTAGAAAATCACTCCTGACCTGCCATGGGTACTCCTGGAACCCCCAGGGAAAGATGGAGTTAGCCTAGCTCTAGAAAGCCAACTTATCTGAAAGAGTGGGAGCTGAAATGAGGGTCCTCTGAGCCTGCATAAGCCCAGAAAGACCAGTTGGAGTCAGGTGATAAAGGGCTTTAAAGCCAAACAAAGGATTTGTATTTGATCCTAGAGGTAAGAGGGGGTCTGAGCAGAGGATGTACATTTTAGTTGGTTTTCAGTTGTGTCCAACTCTTCATGACCCTTTTTGGGGTTCTCTTGGCAGAGATACTGGAGTGGCTTGCTATTTCCTTCTCCAGCTTATCTTACAGATGAGGAAACTAAGGCAAACAGGGTGAAGTGACTTGCCCAGGGTGACACAGCTAGTAAGTGTCTGAGGCCAAATTTGAACTCAAGTCTTCTCAACTCCAGGCCTGGTATGCTATTGTGTGGGACAAACCACAGGCTCAAAATAAACAAAAACAGAGATGTCTCGGTTTTCTCAAGGTAGAAACAAAACAGAAGCTTTATTTGATCAAGTCTCACGATAATTGGGCATCTCCCACTACCAGGGCGGGATGGTAGTGCAGAGAGGCAAGGGGGAGAAGGCAAGCAAGGGGATATATAACCTTGTACAAACAATTCTAAGAAATTCCACCCCTAGAGGCTGGACCCCTGTCCCTATTTGCTGGGACAGGTGGCCTCACAATCTATCCCAGAATAAGTTTATCCAATACTAGCACAGAAACTACAGAATTACCTTATAGGGAAATTTCAATGTTAAGATGACGGCATGGGAGTAGGCTAGGGGAGGGGGAGAGGGGGAGACCACCTGATTTCCCCGAAATCATATGATTTACAGGAAAATGAAACTTAGGCCTAGTGAGGTCTACATCCTAACTAAATTTGTACTATCTGAGTATTACCTTGCTTGATTTATTCATGGGAAGCTTTCACAAACAATCTTGTGTCCCACACAATGGGAAGCTTTCACAATCTTGTATCCCACACACTATCCACTGGGCCACCAAGCTGTCCTTGAGATTGACATAGTTCATATCAATTGTTCTGGGTTGGGTTTGAGTCAGGCCAGTCCCCTGGTAGTTTGTTTGATATCAGGTCAAAATGAGACACCAGTAGACCATTCAACAAAAGGAGATTTAAAAGATTTGGTCATTTAGCCCAAGGGCATTTACTTAGATTGAAGCTGGAGGAAGTTATTTGACAAGGATATGCATTGAGGTCCTCCCTAGTTGACTCAGTTGAGAGAAGCTCCCTGGTTTGAGTTGCTCATCATGCATCTCCAGCCAAGCATCTGATTGCATGTAGGGCTCCCCATGGTTATTTTGCACTCAGGTGACTAGGAGGTGCTGTCAACAGCCTGAACCTTTAGTCTCCTGAGCCAATCAAGTCTTAAGGATGACTTTTGTTTTGTTTTGTCAGGGGAAGGCAGGGCAATTGAGGTTAAGTGGCTTGCCTGAGGTCACACAGCTAGTAAGCATGTCAAGTTTCTGAGGCTGGATTTGAACTCAGGTCCTCCTGACTCCAGGGCCAGGGCTCTACTCACTGCACCACCTAGCTGCCCCTATTAAGGATGATTTTTAATATTTTCAAACGGATAACAGCCTAACTTACAAGGGGGCAGAGGTTAAAGACATTGGTCTCACTACATCACGGTCCTTAATTGTAAGGTCCTTAAGGTCTTCTAGATGACCTTACCCAGTTAAATAACTTTAGGACTACAACTGGTTAACCTTGACCTCCAGGATTCAAGAAACACAATATAAGCAGCACTAAAGGAGAAAAAGAAAAAGTAAAACAAGAATTTAAAAATTAATTTAATCAATTAATTAAATTAAATTAAAAAAAAACCCTCATCAAAAAAAAAACTACCAATGTGACAGCAGCCTTGTAACAGCCCCCTCGAAAGAGTGACTGAATATTAGAGAACACAAGAAATCTAAGCTTTGCCCCTTGTCTCTCTGAATTCATGTGGTGGGAGATGCCAAATCTCTGTTACTTACAGTGGGGCAGTCTCATGATGTAAGGAGATGACCATGAGCCAGAACAGCAACATGAACATAAGGGCTACAAAAAAAGTTGATTACAACTTACTTCCTGCATAGTCACTGATCCTCTTCACGAGTCAGAAAAAATTGTCCTGCACTACCACCTCCTAGTGCCTTTTTTTCTTCTTTTTTTACACTTTCAGCTTTATTAATGTTTTGTTTTTATATTACAAATTTTTAAAGATTACTTTGTGAGAGGCCTCTTGTAACAAAGTAAAACAGTTAAGTAAGATTAATACATGATCTTGTCTGAAAGCAAAATTTCGTATCTGTAGCACCTCCTCTATTTAAAAAAATTAATAGAAATCTATTTTCTCTTCCTCTTCACCCTATTTTTTTAAAAAGAAAAACCCCACAAATTTTGTGTAAGAAATATGCTTAGTCAAGCAAAACAAATTCTCCCAATGGCTGTACACAAAATACTTAGGTCTGTACCCCGAGAAATATCACGTTGGCAGCTATGTAGAGGATGGATATATAATTCATATAAACCACGTTTCCTTCCTAAAGATTATTTGCATTTTATATGGAATGAAAGCCTTTGTTCCAATAAAAGAAATTTGGGTATCAATAAGCATTCATGTATTCATCCATTCATACAACCTGTATTTCCTGTTAATAAATGCCTATGTTTATTAAGCATGTGCAAGGTATTGTGCTATGACTGGAACCATATAAAGATAAAGAAGATATAAGATAGCTCCTGTACTCAAGCAGCTTACAGTTTACCAAAGGAGGCTAAGTAATGTACACAAATATCAATAACACACATCAAACTAGGCAAAATACCTAAAAGAAGGGCCAAATGTTGTGAGATTAGATGGGGAAAGATGACTTTCAAATAGAAGGATCTAGCATTGTGTCAATTCAATTCACCAAACATTTATTAAATGCCTATAACGTGAAAGCCGTGTGTTAGGACAGAGAAACAGAGATGGGAAAAAAATGGCATAGATCCTGCTTCCAGAGAGTTTATAATCCACTGGGGAGAAACAACACAGCTTCTCTGCTCCTGAGCTGATGCTCTTTGTACACTACCTTCACATTAGATTAGAGAGGACCCATCACTGGTGAGGGTGATGTACAAAGAGCATGGTCAATATGACCTAGCAGGGCATTACGATGAGTGGCTGATACTTCAATGGATCTGTAATGTCATTGGTGTCCTCCCAAAAATTCTCCAAGAGGGGTCCAACCAGAATGCTGAGAGGATTCATATCATATAACACAATGTGATCTAACAGTTATACCTCACTCTCCCCACATGACCACCTCACCTTCTTTTTAGATTACACAGTACAGTATAAAACCAACCCTGGAGTCAGAAGATCTGGGTTTGAATCTCTGATGTTCACTACCTACACAACCACTTAAACTTCCTGGGCCTTAGTTTCCCCATTTGAAAAATGAAGAGGTTTGGCCTCAGAGGATGGCCTCTGAGGTTCCTTTTAAGTCTATGAGATGTCCTTTATGCTTTTTCTCTTGTACGGATCTTGGATGGTTATGCGCCGTGCCCTAATGAGGTCTCTCCACTGCCCTTTTGGTGACACTCAACTAATTCTTGGGAAATTATGCAGCACTGTGAATGACCTCAGATGTCTTGGTGATGATAACCGATCTTTTTGCACCAATATTTTACAGTGAACTGTCAGCTTCCTGAAAGTGGGAAGCTACTGGGAGAATATCTGAAACCCGCAGAGCAATTAATCTTTGGCCTTTTTCTAACCTTAGAAATGCTAGAGTGACAGAAAATAAATTTAGGCAATAATATTTCATAAAAACTACTTAGCAGAAAATTTGCTGCCAAAGTGAAACACTGAAATTTCACAAAATGTTAATAGCCCAGCAGAAATGTGAAGTGATCCAGAGCCTGAATTATGGATGAAATCTCAACAACTGAAAAGTAGGCTGGCTGGCTTAGGGACTGTTCTTTTGGTGCTAGAGATTGCTGTGGGCAGGATGGCATTCAGTGAACATTGATTAAGCACCTACTATATGCAAGGCACTTTGGTGGGGATACAAAGCCAAAACAGGAGTAGTTCATGACCACGAGGAGTTTACATTTGCCAGAGAAGGTACAACATGTACATAATGTCCCAAAAGTCTTAAGACTGAGACAAAGACTTAAGACTTAAGACTTAAGACAAAAGACTAAGACAATTTGTCTTAGGACTTTGGGGACACCTTGTAGATAAGTAAAAACAAAGCATTTATAATTTTATACAAAGTAATTTCAAGAGGGAAACAGCACTATCAACTCAGAGAATCCGGAAATGTCTCGAATATAAGGGTAAGATGACACCTGATATGTGCTTTGGAGGAAGCTAAATTTTATAAATTAAATTAATTTTTTTCAGTTAACAGAAATATATTTTCTATCCCTCAAACTGCACCTCCCACCGTTTAAAAAAAAAGAAAGAAGACAAAACCTTTGTAACAAATTTTCATAGCCAAGCAAAACAAGTTCCGACATTGGCCATGGCTAAAAAAATGTCACAATCTGTACCCTATGTCCATCACCTGTATCAAGAGGTGGGTATCACATTACACTATGAGTGCTTTGGAATCATGATTGGTCAGTGCATTGATTCTGTTTGTTATATTTTTAAGAGTTACTTGTCTATAGTGTTATGGTATAAATTTTTCTCCTGTTTCTGTCTACTTTACTCTGTATCAGTCCAGACAAGTCCTCCAGGTTTTTCTGAAACTATCACCTTCATCATTTTTTAAACCACATAATTATATTCCATTCCATTCAATCATTCATCTGTTCAGTCACCCCCCAATTTATGGGCACCTCCTTTGTTTCTAGTTCTTTGGTATAACAAAATGCTGCTGATATAAATGTTTTTGTCCACATGGATCCTTCTCCTCCTTCTTTGATCTCTTTGGGGTATAGGCCTAGTGGTGGTATTTCTGGGTCAAAGGGCACATACAGTTTAGTAACATTTTGGTCCTAGCTCTAAACTGAAGTTAAGAATTCAAAAAAGAGGAGGTGAGGAAGGAGTGAATTCAAGTTGTCAGCATGGCAAAAACATGAAGTCAAGAACTGGAGGAACAGCTAGCTAGCAAGCCAGTCTGACAGCAACAGAGAGTTTGTGAAAGAAACAGCATGGAGTAAGACTGGAAAAGAAGGGTAGAAGCCATACAGTCGAGGCTTTTCTTTAAATTCTCCCCATGCCCTACCTCAGCCCCCATAATCATTGAACACTATAGCTAATCTTTGGGAAACCAAGGCGGATGTGCTATCAGGACAGTCTGACAGTCCTTTGTCATGGAGCCTGAGCCTATAGATAGTATTTTGCTATATTTCCTACAACACTGGTTTAATTTCACATAAGTAAAAACTAGAGTCAGCAAATTTATTCAAAATGAGGAAAGTGAAACTCAGAAAGGTTTTTGACCTTTGTTTGTTTGACCTAACTAGGATCATACAGATAATAAAAGTCAGAAATGGGAACAAACCATATCCTCTAACTACAAATCCCTGTTTGTTCTCAATGCCCTGAAGTATATGGAGCCTGTTCTAGCACTGGCTGGAAAGGACTATTTCTTAAAATAGTGGTCTACATGACTTTCCTCCTCCTGGTTGGGGCGAGGTTGTTAGGGCCTGTGATCATTTGGGTTTTATTTTTCTTAAGGATTGCCACAGTAGGGGCTACCTCTTTTCTTCCTTGGATCCTCTGAAAAAAGGTTTGCTGAATCCCAGCTAGGTGGCACAGTGGATAGAGGGCAGGGACTGGGGTCAGAAGAATCATCTTCCTGAGTTCAAATCTGGCCTCAGATACTCAGTGGCTGTGTGACCCTGGGCAAGTCACTTAACTTCTGTTTGCCTTAATTCCCTGGAGAAGGAAATGACAAACCACTCAATTATCTTTGCCAAGAAAACCCCATACAGGGTCACAGGAAGGACTGAAGAACAACAGTCATTTCATTGGTCAGGAAGGAGTATGAAATGGGTACTCCTGGATCCTCAGAGCATATGTCAGCACCAAACAATTCACAAGGATGGAATTCTGCCTGAGTTTGGGACCTCCTTCCTTCTACTCACCTGGAACTCCTGTTGCTTATATTTAGTCAGGCACCACAAGTCCCATAATTATCCCCTTGGTTCATCAGCAGCCCTCATAAAGGCTTGTACTATGGTTTACCTTTTAACAAAACTAAGAGGCTAATTGATACCTCACAGCTCAGACTGGAGGGGCTGGGCCAGCACACTCAGCCTCATTGAATTCATCTCTAAATGGAGCCAGCTACACTGTAGCTACACATCATCTTTAGGGACCATTTACTGTGGAATAAATAAATTTATATCAAATCTAAAGAAGATCGAGGACACTGGAATCCTAGAAGAGCTGTTATTTCCCAGATTGCCTTAGAAGGGTGAAGATTCTGGATTTACTACAGATGTACCAAAAGGCCTCCTGAGGATCTAGTCTGTCTCTCCCCTTCCCCTCCACTTTCCAACCCCCACCTCCAATTCATGCCAACAGGGGCTAAGAACCTGAAGGAAAGGCCCAGCCCCAGACAGAAAGGCCTTTAGGTACTTGTTTAGGCTTGTTCTGGGTGACCACAGAGGGGAGAACCAGAATCAAAGGAAAGAGAAGGGAGAGTGACAGCTCTCAGTTCAATATAAGAAAGAACAACCCAGCCAAGCTTCTAACCATTGAGTGAGCTGCCTTGGGAAGGTGGAAGGGATATTCTGGCCAAGGCCGATGACTACCTGATGGCTACAATGTATAGAAAATGCTTGCGTAGATAGGATTTGGGCTACATGACCTCTGAGACCTTCCAGCTGTGCCATACCATAATTCACATCAGATTACTCTCCTAATGTACATTCTGATCACATTACAACTCTCCTCAAAACCCCACCATAGCTCCATTACCCATAGGATTAAATCCAAACCCTTGGGTACTTCACGGTATATCTTCAATCTACTGCCTTTCCAAGTTTTATCTCATATTACAAGGTTCCAGGAGTTCGTTTCCTGGATTTCTCACTATAGAGTGTGTCCCCAAAGTATTAGTGCAGTTCACCTTTAATAACTTCAGAAGCATAAAAGCTACAAATACACAAAAAACGACATTTGAAAGGTCGATTATTAAAATTTAACAAAACCACTCCCTTGACTTATCCATCACTCTAGTTCATTTTCACACCTTCATCAGTTGTTACTCAGTGACTGAAAGAACTGCATTTGTAATCCTAGCCTTAAGATAATATAAAGAATGAGATTTTGATGCATATATGACAATTTGATGTGAATCCACAAGAAAAAGTTGACGAGATATAAATCTGGTGACTGAGTTCACCAGGGAAGAGGACTCTCGTCTGAGAAAGTATCATCCAGAAACTATCACAAAGGCAATGCATAATAACAAGGTGCTTCATCTTATTAAAATCAAAATTTTAAATTTAGAATTCAAAATTTACAAAATTAAGTGTAAAAGAAATGGACGTGAATACACTTTCAAGTGATGGTTTTTATAAGTTTGTTGTATTTATATTTCTGAAGTTATTAAAAGGGAGAACTGCATTAAGACTTTCGGAGCACTGTACTTTGCTGCATCACCACAACTTAACTTCTGTGCTTATAAAACAGGAAAATGACAATGACTTCCCCTACTAGTATGAGGAGAACTCTAATTAATGTTTATGAGATGTGGAGAGATCCCTAGATGAAAGGGGTTATAAAAACACAGGTGACTATTTGAGTTGCTGCTGTTATTAGTTTAGTCTAAATGGGCTTCCATCTCCTGGCATACCTGGGAAAGTTCAGCCTACCTCAACATCACCATTCTGTGAGTTTTGAAGTTTCAGTTAAAACCTGGAACTTCCTCTAAAATGAGTTATTATGACCAATTATTATGTATAGTCTGGGGTTCAGCAGTGAGACAATGAGACGTTCATGATGCCTTAGCCAAGGGGCTCTGGGTGGAGACACCTAGTACTAGACCAAAGTATCTAGAGCTGGAAAGGACCTTAGAGGTCCTCTAGTCCAGGGATTCTTAAACTTTTTCCACTCATTATCTACCAGTGCTTCTTAAACCCACCCATTTTACGGATGAGGAAACTGAGGCCCACAGAGGTAAAATAACTTGCTCAGAGATATATTGGTAGTGAATGACATAGCTGGGACCAGAACTTAGGTCTCAGACTCTTCATGCTGCATCGAAGGGCACAAGAGCTGGGAAACTGACCTCTCTATCAAGAGGGCCTCTAGATAGAACAGCATTTCCAGAATCTATCTTAGTAAAGGTCTGATTGGCATGCATAAAGAAACAATTTAAGAATGATTTCCTCCTTTCTTTTCATTTCTATCTTTCTCCCTCTCCTTGCCATCAGTACGATAGAAATGCAACACAGAACAAAATGGAAAGTATGCTGGGACTCCACCTAGGACCTGGGTGTCAATGTCCAACTTTGCTAAGTACTGCCTGTGTGACCTTGAGTAAGTCCTTGGAAGATGATTTCCTCATCTATGACGTGAGAGGGTTGGACTAGATGCTTCCACGCTCTTGAAAATCTATGATCCTATCTTCTATTTCCTTCTCCCTCCCTCCCTCTCTTTCCCCTTTCAAGCAATCACTGACAACTTTCTTTTCCCCATCTCATGTTTCTTCCTTTCTGTTTGTCTTCCTTCGGAGCAGGCCTGCACAACGTACCGCCTGCCTTAGGATTTCTTGCAGCACTGGAAAAATGTGGGGTCGCCACTGCGCACTTTCCTGTTTGTCACGTGACCGGAGGCAACTGACTAGAGTCAATCTCTAGTCTAACCTATCTGCAGCCTGAAGAAGTTTAGCCTGTTTGAATTTTGGCCCCTGCCTACTGTCAAGTTGTGAAGGTCTGCTCTAGGGGAAGCTAGGTCATGTAGTGGATAGAGGGCTAGGCCTGGAGTCTGGACAGAACTGAATCCAAATCTAGTCTCAGATATTTAGTAGCTGTGTGACCCTGGGCAAATCACTTAACCTCTGTCTATCTCATTTTCCTCAACTGTGAAATGGGAATGATAATAACATGTAGCTTACAGTGCTACTGTAAGGACCCAATGAGATAATATCTGCAAAGTGCTTAGCAGGGTACTTGACACATAGTAGGTGCTTTACAAATTTTCATCCCCTTCCCCCTTCCCTTTTGTCTCAATCAAATACATACCTTTGAAGTCCTCCCTCTTCATCCAATTTGTTTCTTCCAGTAGCAATGGCCCCAATGTTCCACAAGATAAGTGGTTTGCAAATCTGGAGTCAGAGGACTCGGGTTTGAAAGCTTTTCTAGGCTTGTTTCCTAACCTGTGAAGTGAAGGCTTTGGGCATGATGATCTCTGAGTTCCCTTTCAGCTCCAGAATAAATTGACGAAAGCATTTATTTATAGCATAAATGGGGGCAGCTGGGTGGCACAGTGGATAGAACACCAGGCCTGGAGTTCGGAAGACTCATCTTCATGAGTTCAAATCTGGCCTCAGACCTTTACTAGCTGTGTAACCCTGGGCAAGTCACTTCACCCTGTTTGCCTCAGTTGCCTCATCTGTAAAATGAGCCAGCGAAGGAAATAGAGAG
Source organism: Trichosurus vulpecula (assembly GCF_011100635.1). Classification (NCBI taxonomy): domain Eukaryota; kingdom Metazoa; phylum Chordata; class Mammalia; order Diprotodontia; family Phalangeridae; genus Trichosurus; species Trichosurus vulpecula. Next base: position 100,344,620 of record NC_050575.1, on the reverse strand, counting down.
CCACTCCAGGTATCTCTGCCAAGAAAACCCCCAAAGGGGTCGGGAAGAGTCAGACGTGACTGAAAAACTATTGAACAGCAACATAATAGCATAAACACAAGTATAAATCCAGGTATTCTGATGTCTTGAATGAGTAGAGAGGGATACAGCATCAGAAACAGATAGAAATGCAGTTTGTATCCTGCAGAATAAAATCTGTTTAAAATTGGCACCATGCAGATGACTCCTGGCTTCTAAAGAAAGGATGATTGTTCATAACTCTGCATATATCCTGAGCAAATCAAAACCTATTAACATAGTTTCTAGAACTAGTATTCCAATCTAAGTAATAATACACTGGGGGTTTATAGGTTTAGACTGGAATTAAGTGGATTATTAAGGTGTAAAGAAGAGGGTGAGAAGTCTATAAAGGCCCAACTGGACTTAAACAAGATACTGTCATTTGGTTGGGTCCCTTTCCTATACCTTCTATTCTAAGCTTATGAACACCAAAAGACCAAAGTTGAAGCAAGGATCAAACTCTGCCAGTCCAGCTGAAGTGGTAAGGCATCCTGAGGGAGAGACAAGGGGTGGTGTGTGCTAGGAGAGCTGAACTACCACATCCTCAGCCACTACCTGCCCTCACTCAGATCCTGAGCTCAAGAACCCTGACAAGAGTACTGGCCCTGCTGCCAAGATGGTGATGAGTCTTTCCAAGCAGAGTTAGGCCAGACCCTGGTAGACCCACAGCCAAGGTGCACTCAAAAACCTTTCCAGTGCGACCTGTCAAAGCTTGCTCTGAAATGGCACTGCCTTCTAAAGACTAGGGTCACACTCAGGCCATGATGAGGTACCAGAGGAGGACTTTGGTAGAAAGTTTAATATGTCATCACCTACCAGTGGGTAGGTAATAAGTGACTGTGGGTGACGGAGAAGGAATACCATTAGGTATCTTACCGTTAACTTTTGCTGATGGGCTATGCTGAACCTTGCAGGAGCCATGACAAAGTGCTCCAACCTGGGCCCCATCCACACACAGTGCAAGCTCCAGCTACCTCAGGAGCTTGGCTCCATCTCCCACTCCTGCAGCAGGGTCAAGATCATTGCTACTCCAAGGAGAACCCTATTCCCTAGAGCAGAGGTATTGAACTTAGGCAGGGGTGTCAGGTTGTGTTTCATTTGACTTTCTGTCTGGGCCTTAGTTTTCTGGACTGCAAAATGAAGACGATATTTGTGCAGACTCTCTGAGTTTTAAGTTAAGAGCTTTGTCTTTTTAAGACTTAACGCCTTTTAGAAATGTGAACTGAGGATCATGATTTTCCTGGTCTTTAAAGCCATGCCTCAGCAGCTTTCTCCTCCTGCAACTTCCTTCAGTGTCTGGGGTCTCCTCACTGGGGAACATTCAGCCATCCCTAAGGCATTCTCACCCTGGAATAGCCCTCTGCGGAGCTGTCCCACTTCTCCCATCGGCGAGTTCCTCCTGGCGCCTTCATTTTGTGGAGAGGCCCAGGCCCGCTAGCCTTCATTCTCCTCCCAGTTCTCCTCCTGACTTTCCAGATTCGAAAACGCTTACTCTGATCAGGGTACCTTCATTCCCCACCTCCCCCCACCCTCGGCTCCTTGTTTTGTATTATCTTCTCCTATTAGAACATAAGCTCCCTTTTTGCTTGTATTTGTATCCTAGCATTTAGCACAGTGCCTGGCTTTCAGTAGGTGCTTAATTCCTCTGTTACACACGGACATTATCATGCCCATTTTTACAGATCATGCAACTGAGCCTGGGAGAGGAGTCCCAGTTATTGTTTCGAGGCTGGTTTGGAAGCGAGGTCTTCCTCACTTGGAACACACACTTCATATACTACAAAAGCTTCTTTTAATTGTTGCTTCGTAGCCCACTATTTTAGGCAAAATGTGGCAGGTTTTGGGGGGCGGGGTGCATTGAAAATGTGAGGTCCTTCCCCTGGGGTCCACCATATAGAATTCAGGGGGTCTGGAACTTGGCTGTGTGTGTGCTGTGAACTGCATCTTTATTTTCATTAACTTCTAACCGAAATTTGGCCTTTCCTTGAATTCCTTAAAAACTTTATTCTGCTATTCAGACTGCTAGAGGGGTCCAGGAAATGCGCGCTGTCTCTTTCAGTCTTTGTCTCTGTCGATGCTTTGACCAGCGGACTTTGGTGGGCATCTCCACTTTGCCTCCGTCCGGGTCTCGCTGTGCGCCCTCGGCCAAGTCGCTCCCCGTCCCTGCGCCTCCCTGCTCGGATGCGGCTGAACTAAAGTGACCTCTAAAGTTCCTTCCAGCTCCTAAACCCGGGATCCCCGCGTGACAGTGCCCACCGTCGGCTCAAACTTCCCCACAAACACGTGTGTAAGAGGCTAGTGGTGGGGAACGCTGTCAGTACACTTTCCGAAGGGGAAGCCTGAGTTTGAAGGAAGGGCAGATCTCAGCCCAGCACTACAGGGGAGCCTCTGCATGCATTCACGTTTCCCCTTTCGTTTCGACACTCCCCTGCCCCCAACCGCATAGAACTTTCCGTCCCTACCCTTCTAGGAGTACCACTTGGACTCTTCCATGCGTCCATAGAACGCATGCGCATTCAGACGACCTCCTCGCCTCTCTCCAACGGCCTTTCCCTCGTCCAAACTACAACTCCCGGCATGGCCGGCGCGGCGTCGCTCTGCAAGAAAGCGGAAGCAGAGCGGCGGTAGGGTCTTGCTTCTCGCGCGCGTGTAGAAGGGGGCGGGCTCGGCGCAGGCGCAGCTCGGGCGCCGGGAGGTCGAAGAGGAAACTCCCACCCCCTTTCGCTGATGCAAGAGGCTAGTGCGGCGCTGGGAGCGGCAGGGTCCTCAGCAGCGCTGCCGGACCGGGGCCTGAAGCGGCTACTGGGCAGTCCGACTCTACGTCCGCACCGAATCCTCCCGAGCGGCAGCCATGTCCGGGGACGAGGTGAGGGCCCGATCTCGGGGCGGGAGGCTAGGGAGCGGCCGCCTCGGCATGAGGGGCCGGTGAGGCTGGGCTTGCGGCCTAGCCGCGGCCGCCATGTGAGAGCGAGCGCGGGGCCAGCCGGGGGTGGAGGCCGGGGCCTAGGTCGGGGGAACTCTCCCTGGCATCGGAGCCACCCGATTTCCCTCCTCTCTCTCTTCTGCTCCTCGCCTCAGAGCCCTGGACGCTCCCTCCCGCACCCCACGTCGGGGGGTCGCAGCCGGGGTCACGTAGCTTCGGGGGCTGCTTGGGGAGGAGTGTGAAGGAGAGGGTCGTGGAGGGGAGCAAGGCCTCGGGAGAGGCGGGGCAGGAAGGCAAGCCCGGCCTGGCCCCCGGGAAACTGGAAGACCGGAAGGGAGGGTTGGCCAGGGTGGTCTCAGGCCGGTCCATTCCCCAGCCCCTGCCTGGCCCCTGCTGTCCCTGGGAGGGGCTGGGCGAGGTGCGTGCTTTAGAGAGGCCCGGGTGGGAGGGAGTGTGAGGGCCGAGATGCCAGAGAAAAGAGGACCAGCCCTGGGAAGAAGGACTCCTGAAAGTTATCAGGGGTACTCCTCTGCACTCCCTTCCCAAGCTTTCTCAGATGGCCCCTCCAAAGTTAAGTGGGTCTTCAGACCTCGAGATTTCTTTTCCCTCAGTGTGGTTTCGCACCTTTTCATCAAGGTGAGTTATCCATAGCCTGTTACTATGTAACTAAGTACCTGTTTTACCCAAGAAACATTTTAAAGCACCTACTAAGCGCTAGGCACTAATCTAGGTGCTGGGCAAGGTAGATGAAAAACAATACATGGCCAGCCCTCGAAGAATTTAATCTGATAGGGTTTAGGAAGAACTTGGGCAAAAATGAAAAGCTCAGTCTTCTTGGACTTTTAATAGTTTTAAAAGGTACCTACTTTGCTGTCAAAGTAAAAATGGCATTATGAATATATTCTTAGGTAGAGGAGAATCTCAGCTTTTGAACTAGATAGACACCAAAAAGTTCTACTTGTCGACGGTTTCCATTTGAAATGGAAAGGGTAGTAGTGGATTTTTCTGATACAGCACTGTGCAATTTCTTATCTAGTTACAAGAACTTGCCGATGATGGTGCTATGCTTTGTTTTCACCTGCGTTTTCAACATTTTGCAAAAGTTTATTGAATGCTTTTTTTTAATGAAAAGTCCAGTGGTTTTGAGGATACGCAAATCTTAAGATTACTCATTACATGTTTATTGATCCTTCTGTTGTCACAACTACCACGTTTTTTCCTGTAAAGTGAAGGGCAGTGTTTTTGAGTGGGTCAGCAAGATAATTGTGCTACTGCTTCCTGGTGATTAGCTCTGGATTCCTCTCATCTCTTTCTTCTTTTCATTTTACAGTAGTTAAAGACAGTTAATAATCCAAGAATGTTAAAGTCAACAAGACAGTAGGCTAGTAGAAGAAATGAGGCATGCACCCAAATAATTGCCATAAGGAGGAGATTGTGACATTTTAAAAAAAGTACCGGCAAAGTGCTGTGTGATTTATGAGGAGGGAGAATTCACCTGCAGCTGGAGGAGGGGGAGTCAAAGGTGGCTTCTCATGTGACCTGGGTCTTAAAGGATGGGGCTAGGGGAAGGTCAGGGACATTGCTTGAGGTGGAGGGCCATCTGGCCCCAGACTAAGGAAGGACCTGGCTTTAAGTCTTTACTTGAATGTACTGACTTTGTGACCCTGGTCAAGTCACTAACCTCTCAGTGTGCCGTGCACTCCCTAAAACTCTTAAGTTAGAGAGCACGTGGTGGCTTGCATTGGTAGAAGGAAGAATTTCTTGTACTAACAGGTTCAATTCCATTACCCCTCCTCCCCAAATAGGAAGGCGAGAAGAGAGTAGGAGTAAAATTAGGGGGGAAAAGTATAAAAGACCTTAGATCCCAGGTTTAAAGAGATTGGAATTTGAGAGACAACAGGGAGCTCTTTTTAAGGAAAAATCTTAACTGTTTAAAATACATTTTTTTAACCAAGGTTTTAATTAAGGAGTATGTTATATACTACATGTACATAGTTGTTTAGGATCCTTTTTCTTGCCTTACCTAGAATTTCATATGGGGCCTGAATGTATCAGAAGTGCCAGAGGTGGCAGAAGTTAGTCGCCAGTGTGCTTTTATTTGGCAGAATATTCGGTTTTTTAACTAGCACTTTCTATAGTTGGCCCCCATTCACAAGATATCCATAATGCTTTAGTTTTAGGTCTTCAGTCCGAAGAAAGGTGTTGTCCTGTGTTGATCTCTGACATAAGTACTTTGAAAAAGAGGCTTTAAATGAGTACCATGCTTTATGTGTGTTAGTTCTTAAATAACCACAACATAGCTTCAGTGCCTATGGTGTTTTAACCACAGAGTAGATTGGGTTTTTTTAGAAATACAGTCTTTTGGGGGAGGTAATGTGGTAGTGGACTTTGAACTGAATAAGACTTTCCCTTTGTGTGTTACCTTTATTTTGTTTTATTTCCAAATAAAGTTAAAATTGGTTTGTTTGGGCTTTTTTTTTTAACATGGATGAAATTAACATTGATATTCAACAAATGTTAGCTTCTCAAATCCAGATTATCTCCAAGAAGACAAAATATAAATGTAGTAAAATGAAATTTAGAGAAGTCTTTTGTTTGAAAAGTAGACACAGAATTTCTGTTTGAGTCAGTTATCATGTTTTTAATAGTGATATTAGACTTAAACCATATAGGCAAATTAGATTTTGAATTGCCTGTTCAGGAAAATTTCAGCTAAATAGAAACAGAATTAACATAAAGCAGTCTTAAATAAAAGTAGTGGGCCTCATTTTTCATTTTTATATAGTGGCTATTCTTAATGCTTAAGAAACTGAGTGAAAAGCTTTTAGTGAATTTAAAGCTTTCTGAATTTGAGCCGGAACTTTACAGGAATAATTAGTTATTTTCACTTTATCTCAGCTATTTGAAAAATGTCTTTAAAACAAGTTTTTGTTTTTGTTTTTTTACATTCTGTTGCTCAATAAGTATATGCTAAGCTTGCTGAAGATTGCTCTAGATTTATCCCTGAAAGTTGCATAGCAGGGATATGCAAATGATTCAATTATTTCTTACTAATGTAGTTCCCTTTTTGTTAAACTCCAACTACCCTGTTTTCCTTTAAAATGAACAGTACTTTTCTTCCCAGTGAGTAAAATTGGGTATTAGATTAGTTTTGGATTCCTAACATCAGGACCTTTTTCCTGTCTTGTCTTTAATCTTCCTTGTGTAGTGATTAAAGGGCTATTAATATTCTAGAGAGTTTTGTGGTTTAGAGATAAAATAATATTTATCAAAAGCCATTCCAGAAAATTTTGCCCCTTGTGTATTGCTCTCCCTTTCCTAGATAAGACTGTTTCTTAAGAGCACACTGATGAGAACAATTTGTTTGCTTGGGTTTGACCTACTGCTACCCCTTTAAATTGGCTAATGGTTATCATTAGAATGAAGAATGCCATTCAGAAATACTTGTTTTCCACATTTAAATCCTTGTTTTGCCTTGCCTGTTGTCATATAGCCAGTATAGACTGGAACGCAGGTCTTCCTCACCAAAACCTCTATCTGTTTTATGCTACCTTTACTACTACCTTTTAGTGACCTGGGCAACTCTTGTAAGACTATAAATTGCAGAGAGATCTCCAATATGTATTTGTCAAGGGAGAATGCGCATAAGGAATTTCTCATACCAAGTAAAATAACAAGTCTTATTGTATTTTTTTGGAAAACAGACAGGAGATAGCCAATTATGTTTATATTTTACCATTGTTTTTAAGTAATTTTTTGCAAAATCTTTCACCAACTTTTCCAGTACATGCTATTTCAAATTCTTTGTGTATGAAAATCATTAGGCTTTGCCGCTTGTGATGCGTCACATCTTGGTTCAGGTTTTACCAAATGTCATTGCAGTGGCTTTTGCCACAGGAAAAATACAGTGAGGGCATTTATGTGTTAGTTTCTAGATAAACTAGGTTGATTATGAAAGCCTTTCATCTGTAGTAATCTCTTGAAAATATCACAGAAGTATTTAGTGTGCATGACTGATTTCTCTTACTGTTCTCAGTTGGTTATAGTTTAGAGTTAGTGTGTGGTAAGGCAGGATGGTATAGTGGAGTCAGAAGGGGTTTGGGATCTCAACAATGCCAAGTACTGAGTTATAAAACTTGGGACAAGTCTATACCTGGTAACACCCATACCTGTTTCACAGAAATGTTTTTAAGCTCAAATGAGTTAATGTATGTGAAAGTACTAATTGCCACGTTAATGTCACAAAATCCTGTAACTAGGTATTAGAGCTGTGCACAGTTCTCCTACTGTGCTTCCCGGCTGGCTGGGTAGCATCGGGATAGTAATTTCTAACCCTTTGGAGTTAGTGGTAACCACACTGTTTAATCTCATGAATCACCTACCCAAACCCAAGTGCTGTATGTTTTGTTTTTATTAAAGTAAATTAAAGTTAATTTTACTTTGAAAGGTTTTTAGAATTTTGGGGGGGTGGGGTGGGATATACACTGAATTTAATGCAAATCCAGGCCTTTAAAAAAGGCTTGACTGAAGATGGACAAGGATGTGTGTACCTTTTGAAAATTAAAAAGACAGATAAAAGGTCTCTTGAGGCCATGGAATTCTTTTCCTGGTTTGGGAAAATAGACCCTCAGTTTCTAATAGCAAAAGGGAAGTCTTCAAGGAAGCAGGCTGTTAAACCATCCCCTTACTTTGACCAAATGGTCAGTTCATAATATCACTAAAGTAGTAGTAAGGCTTAAAAAATAAAGAGGGAATGGAATTTGACCTTAATTGTAAAAGATCAGAACACTATAAACTTCAGAGTTCAAATGTAAAAAGAGATTAATTTTTAAAGTTGATTGTATAAAAGGAAATCATCCTATCACTGCTGTTTTAACTGTCCTTTAATCCTATTTCAAATGATCCTTGACTTCATAGATATGTATATTTTCTATAGATTTCAGTCCTTCAACACCTTAACTGATGGTATGAGTTGCTGATCCTCTGCACCCTCCCCCACCCCAAAAACAAATCAGTTGGTGGTCATTGTAGCAATGAGCTTTGCCCACTGTAGCAAACTGATCTGGGACAGTGGGTTGACCCCAGTCTGAAACTTAAGCAGTTCTACTTTGTCAGGACCTATCAGAGAATAGGTCACCTCCACGCCACAGTGAGGCATCAGAATAGGACTTTATTTGGTAGCTAGCTTTTTTTTTTTTTTACCCTCATGTAAGATGATGGGATTTGGTTAAGTAACCTTGAAAAATAAAATTTCAAAACTGATAGGGCCAAAGAGGAGGAAATAGCTCGGTGAGAGCTGAAATTAGAACTCAGGACTTTTTAATTTCAAATTCAGGATTCTTTCCACTGTGCCATATTTGGTGCATCTCAAATTTCAAATGTATTTTTGCAATTTCCCTTGTACTTAAGATATTAAAGAAGACTTGATATCACTGAAGTTTGGTTTCTTTTTGCATTTAAGTCATAAAATGAACCCGGTGTTATTTTTTTCTTTTTGCAAACAGATGATTTTCGATCCTACTATGAGCAAAAAGAAAAAGAAGAAGAAGAAGCCTTTTATGCTGGATGAAGAAGGAGACGCACAGACAGAAGAAACACAACCCTCAGAAACAAAAGAAACTGAACCAGAGCCAACAGAGGACAGAGATGTAGAAGCTGATGAAGAGGATGGTAGAAAGAAAGGTAAAAGAATCATTGTAAAACTTCAAAATTGAAAGGCTAGTTGATACCTTCTTATTTTTGGATTTTGTGAATGTCCTGGCGTGGCGTCTCTCAGCCTGGCTGTGCTGTTCCTGCAAAAATAGTCATTAAGAGTTTGTTCTCATTTGCGCTTGCCAGATTTATCGTGTTGTTCTTATTCAAGCGGAATTCTGTTAATGTTGCAGTTAATTGGTGTACCATACAGTTGATGAAACATCACATGGAAAGTAAAGTTAACTCTCGGGTGGCTGGTTTTTCAGTTTGTAGATTATCTAGGCAACCTCTTGCCTCTCCTGGTGGCTTGTAGTGAGCAGAAAAAAATGGGGAAATTCAGTTCACTTCACTGAGCATTTATCAAATGCCCACTGTGTGCAAAGCACCAAAAATACAAAGATAAAAATAATGCAGTACAGGTTTTTGAGGAATTTATATTTTACTGGTGGGAAGCAACATATGACCCAGGTACACAGATAAGTAAATGCAAAATACATACAAGATAAATTTGGGCCAAGAGGGTACAGGAAGAACAAATGATTTTGGGAATTAGAAAGGTCCTCTTGTAGGAGCTGGTGCTGAGCTCGTCCTTGAAGATAGATACCTAAAGGTACTTGTACAGAGCATGTATTCCATTTGCAAGGATTGAGTCTAGGAGATAAAATACTTCAGAACAATAAATAGGCCAGTTTGGATGGAACCTACAGTCTGAGTGGGAGTGACATTCAGTCAGCCCTGAAAGACAGATTGGAAATCATCACTTGCTTCTTGACAGATCTGAAATGATTTAGAGAAAGGTTGGGTCAAACCTGTTGGTTGGTTGGTTTTGGAAAAGGGAGTAGATCCTCTTGAGTTTCTCTTCTTTCCTATGGTATTCTCTGAGACAGTTCACTATGAAGCAGAAATAATACTAGTAGTAAAGCTTTTATCCCATCCTTTTTGGTTGACCTGATTGAACAGACTGTGGTACCTTTTGGCTGTTATTCTAACTGCACCTTGGCATAGCCATTCCCAGATTTCATAAAGGAACTTTTGTCTACTCAGTGCTTGAATAAATAGTAATACCTACTGTTGCCTATTCACTTGTTTGTAATTCCTGGGTTGTCCTTTTCAGATGCTTCTGATGACCTGGATGACTTAAACTTTTTCAATCAAAAGAAAAAGAAGAAAAAAACAAAAAAGATATTTGATATTGATGAAGCTGAAGAAGGTGTAAAGGTTAGTATTCACCTATCTCGTGTTATCTGTTGTTGTTGAAGATAAAATTTGGCCTCTGCACGTCAAGTTGCTAATATTCCTTGCCACAAAGAACATGTCCTCTATTGATAGGTACAGAAAAAATTGGAAAACTGTATGTCAGACTTCTAACAGTCACTATTCTTTTGGTCAGTTTATGAAGAACGTGTGAAATTAGGCATCTTAAAGGTACTGTGGTTTAAGGAATATAGGTAGAATCGCATGTTAACTTTTGGTAAGGCATTTCTTTATAATATCTGTTTCAAGTAAGATGTATCTGTATTTGAATAGCTATGATGACAGATATTCTTAATAAAATTTCATCCAATTGTCACATGTGCTAACATTTTGGGTGGTCTCGTCACGGACAGCAGATGAGGATTTATTCTTGGATGAGGGCGCTTGGGCTAACAAACTGTAAAGTGGTCTAGCTCAGTTCCATCCACCCTGCGTAAAGACAGATTGAAAAGTCCTTGGTTGATCTGTAAATACCTTAGACTTTGCAGGATTAGTGAACTGTCTGAATTAACTTGTCAGCCCACAAAAAGACCCCTAAACTGTCATTTTATGATCCCTTTCCCTCTCCAGAAAGCGCCTCTATCCGAAGAGGCAAACATCTCGGCTTATAAAACCTTGAAACATGATTTTGGAAGCCATATCCAGCTCATGTTACATCCCTCCAGTTTCCTGTTTCTTTGTAAATAGTGTACATCTAACATTTGCTTTGTACCGTCACTGAAAAAAAACAAACCGTTGGCTTTTGTATACTCCCAAAAGTGTTGCTCAGCTTAGGGACATTTAGGCGCCGTGTATCTCGTGCCTGTGTTCATGGTATTATTTCACTAAGTTTGGGAACTGCTGGTTTGTCGTTGTTTCATTATTGCAGGGAAACTTAGAGAGAAATACACTTACAGTAAGGAAGAGCTGCGTACTCGTGCTTATCAATATCCACCCTCAAACTAAACTAGTTTTGCTGAGGGTAGATGTTTGGAAAAAATAGAAGGTATTGTTACAAGTGTCAGTGTTGTAGGTACTTCAGTTATAAGACTGGATCAAAATGAGATGCTTGCTGACCATTTAACGGTTAATGAAAACAGGTTTATTTAGTTATATCAGGGAAAGGCTGCTCTGGATACAGCAGTGATTCAGTTAGGTATAGTTTGCATTGGACATGCTTGTCTGTCAGTCAGGCTAAGGGGAATTGCTGCTTAGGCCATCCGTGCGCTAGCTTTTTGTACTTAGGCCACCAGGAAGTTATATGAATGACCAGACTATTCTGCTGAGAGAGCAAAATCTTGTGACTGGTTTCAATATCTTTTAAGCAAAAACTAGCCTAAAGTGTATGGGTTAAGGCCTTAGGCCAAGGGTGGGGAACCTGTGGCCTTGAGGCCGCATGTAGCCTTCTAGGTCCTTGGGTGCAGCCTTTTGACTGAGGTTAAGTTTTACAAAACAAATTCTTTTATTTATGGGATTTGTTCTGTGAAGTTTAGATTCAGTCAAAGGGCTGTGCTTGAGGACCTAGAGCACCACATGTTCCTTGAAGGCCGCAGGTTCCCCACCCCTGCCTTACTATTGCTCCTATCCTGCATCTCTGACCTAATATGGATTTGAACTTCTGAGGTGATTTTATATTGAGAGTCTAGGGATCTTGACTGGTGAATTTTTTTTAGACATTGAAGAATTTTTGTGGAGACATAAATAAATGGCTGGTATGTTGGAGGATTAACCTAGAAAGTCTGGAACCTTGAAAATAGTTCTTTCTACCACTACCAACCTTTCTTCATCTTCTCTCTCCTATTCCTCCTCTCTCTTTCCCTCTGATCTGTGCCCTCCACTTCTTCACATCACCATAGATTGGCTATAGTTTGGAAGCTAATACCTTCAGTAAGTAGAACAAATGAATCAGTCTTTTGGTCTTGAAACTTAAAACTAATATAGGAATTAAAGGTCACACTACTGTTGGCTAAATCTGTCATTAATGGGCAGTGACTTCTTTGAAGGTCAAGTTCTTATCTGGGACTGTGTTTTTATTATGATACTTAGCCAGTGCCATGAACAGATAAATCAGAGATGACCAAACTTGATCCTGAGAGTGGTGCGTGGTATTAAGTATTTTCTTTCTTTTTTATTTTCTTTTAAGGCAGTTGGGGTTAAGTGACTTACCCAGGGTCACAGAGCTAGTAAGTGTTGGATGCATGATTTAAACTCAGGTCCTCCTCCTGACTCTAGGGCCAATGCTGTATGCACTGTGCCACCTTGCTGTTCCATATTAAGTAGTTTCAAGACATGTTCAACTATTAATATATATTTATTTTTTCACTGACATGCTTATCTTTTCAGATAGTACACCTCTGAAATTAAAGTTGTGAAGGCTACTACAGGGTGTTCCTAAAGTCTGGACACAAAGGCAAAAATGCATATTTTCAAGAAATGAAATGATTGAAATTTTCAACAACATTTTATTTAATTGGAATATTAACAAATAACATCTTCAATATGATTTCCATCACTTGTGATACAAAGGTTGATGCTCTTTGCAAGATTCACGTGAACTTGATGCAATAACTCCACATTGCTGTCAATTTAAGTACATTTGCTCGTTATGTGTTCAATCAAGTGTGTTGCATCTGTGATTTTCATTGAGTACACCTCCTTTAGCACAGCCCAGAAAAAGAAGTCACTGAACAACACAGAGTCTTCGGTGAAATGGTGAATGAGATGTTAATGAGATTTCCTGTGTGTCCAGACTTTAGGGCCACCCTGTACAAGGCTTCTGGGATTGGTAGGAACAGGCAGCTAGACTGGAAAGTGATCCAGGCAAACTGGTGAGCAGAAGTTGTGGCTAGATCTTTCTTTGTCTCGTCAGGGTTTCATCATTGTCAGGTCTGGAGTCACAGTTTCATGATGTTTATCAAGTGGTGTATAACTACGTACTCAGTGTCAAGCTTTTCTTTTTGTGGGAAAACAACTTTAAGAGAGTTATTTTCATGTTTCCAAAAGGCATTAAAAGAATAAACTGCCTCTATTCTCCTGACCTTAATTCACTTGTCTTTAATTGATTTAATTTTCTTGTCATTCCTTTCTACCCAGTCTCCTACCTTTATGTTAGACATACATATAGATATAGATACCGATGTCAATATCTTTTGTTTTACATCACCTTCATTTCCCTCTGTATGTTTTCTCTACCTCCTCCCAGAGAGGCATCTCGTCTAACAAAGAATTTCTTTTTACGGGGGTGAGGGATGGTGAGAAAAGTCAACTAATATATTGTTACATCTCTCCAGTATAAGATTTAGGAAAAGTGGACATGGGAAGAGGGTAGAAAAGTTAATTTGTGTTCCCTAAGTCATGATTTGATTACTGGACATAGGCATTTAATAAGTGGTTTTTGACAAATAACTATGGTCCGTTTTCAGAAATTCATGTCTTCAGCAAATATATGAGTATGTACTTTGGCCAGTAGGTTCTGTGGAGGATTCCTTAATGAATCAAGATTACTAGTTTACCTGTCCTTTACTATCTAGTAGGAAGACAAGACATATACAAATATCTAACGCAAAGTGAAATTTAAAAGTTCAGCAAAAAGTACAAACAAAATGCTGTTGGAATTCTGAGAAGGGAGAGATACTTCTACCTAGACAGTTTGGGCAGAAGGCTAGAAGGCTTTGTGGAAGGAAGTGATATTTTAACTGGGCCAACACTTGGTGTTAAACTGGGAGGAGGTAATAATTACGTCTTTATATTTTGAAATTTTCTCTTTTCCCCTCAAATCATGCAAACCAGATAAAAAGATGATCTAGCGAAATCTTTTAGAATAGGCTCTTATTTAAATATTGTAAATGCCTTGATTTTTTTTTTTTTTTTTAGGACCTAAAGATTGAAAGTGATGTACAAGAACCAGCAGAACCAGAAGATGACCTTGATATCATGCTTGGCAATAAGAAGAAGAAAAAGAAGAATGTCAAGTTCCCAGATGAGGATGAAATTCTAGAGAAAGATGAAGGTAGGACGCATGGCCTGTCTGTGTAGAGTGATGGTCCTTGGACTGTTGACCTCCACCTGTTGATCCCTCTTAAAGCTGTTCTCTGTCATTAGCCCCTCTACCCCAAGGTGGACAAAGGAAAGCAAAGGAACAGGAAGGAAAGACAGATTTGACTTGATATGGTTGGGGAGTAAATTGCTGATCTTCTCTAATGTGAGGTTTGGGAGTTACAGGTTAAGTGTGAGTAATGGTAGGGTCATTCTAAATTAGAGAGTAAAGAAACACAATTTTATTACTTCTTAAGCACTCAGACAGTATGAATACTTTTCTACAAACTTATTACCACTATTAAGTTGCATTACTGATGGTGGCCTTGGCCAAACAATGAAAAAATCAGTTCAGCCTCGTCCCAACAATCCTATTAGAGCTTTCTCTTCATGCTCAATTATCACACGCTCACATTCAGTTATTATAGTTGAGTATATATTTTAAATGCTCGGTTGCTCCTTTCTTAAGTGGCCAGTATTCCATAGGTGAAGTACTTCAAGATTTATTTTTATAAGGTATTAATCTTCAGTGTTTTTTGCCTTTTTCTGAGAGCTTACATGCATTTTGTGGGCGCTCTCGCTTTCTCACTCAGATACACACACACACACACGCACGCACACGCACACACAACGTTATAACATACATAGGAGAAACGGACATCAGTTTGCTTAGGAACAGCGTTTTTGGTACCTAAACCACCTGGAGTCTTTTCTTGGGTAAACTGAAGAACATTATGGTCTGATAAATTAGAAAATTTTCCTTAAATCTTTTGTATCTTTAGCTCCAGCTTCAGAGTGGAAGGATTTGCCTTGCTTTGGATGCATGATATAATGCAAGGCTCCTCAGCCTCTTTGATCCTCCATGCTCCTTGTCTTTAACTTAACTTTCTTGTGCTTTCAGTCAAAATGAAAGGAACTAACTTCTCATTTACCCTGTGTACAAATAAGAAATTGAAAGAAGAGATTAATTTTTCATAAACAATTTAATGTGAAATTTTTTTTAGTAGACAGTTCTTGCTTTATGCACAGAGCCTTAAGCTTCACGGCTGTTGTCTTAGGACACAGTCATGTACTCCATAACTAGTTTTAGGAGAACTTGGAATTAGGTGGAACAGCATTCCAAAGGGTTGTAGTTTATTCTAGAAACACTTTGTTGCAAGTGGACTAAGCAACATTATATGGTGGAATTTGATTTTAGTGTATTAATGATGTTGGTTGGTCCATTATTATATAAGGTTTCGTACAATGACATTACCTCAAGGGTTGTTCTGAGGATTGAATATATTCATGTATGTCAAGTGCTCAACCTTAAAACATTGTATAAATGCAAGTTACATTTCAGTTTGTGTTTAAAAAAAAAAACAGGTATGTGGCAGTTATTTCAAGTAGCCTATATGCTTTAAGTTGCCTTAACATGTGAATGAAATTATAGTGGGAAAAGAAATTAATATTAAGAGTCTTTAATTCTCTTGGAAATCTATTTTGTTTTTATCTCAAGCTTTAGAAGATGAAGACAGCAAAAAGGATGATGGAATTTCCTTCAGCAATCAAACTGGCCCTGCTTGGGCAGGCTCAGAAAGAGATTATACTTATGATGAGGTAAAATATGCCTTTTTGTAAAAAAAAAAAAAAAAAAAGCCTGAAAATCTGTTACTTAGCTATGTAAACAGAGTACCCAATGCTGCTTCTTTGGGCATTTCCACTGCCAACACTGACTGAAGTCTCTTTAAGCCCATTATGAACTCTAGAATCCCAGCGTTTTTTCATTGCCAGTGGTTTGTGAAAACCTGATGTGACCATACTAAGTCCAGTCAGATCATGTACTCATTGATGTGTCTATGTTGGGAGTTTGTTGAGAGGACTTGAAGACTAGTTCCCACTAGGATTTATTTTGTCTCCTGGGCCCTTCTAATTGGAAAGAGGTAGGATAGGTGGGTAGTTAGGGGTGCTGACAGGTAAGGATTTCGAGCTAGATCATTCTTAGTCTGTTAGAAATTTCTTGGAACAGCAGAATTAATGGAGAGTTTTCATTCCTTGTTAGCACGTAAGGACATATGTTTATATGTATACATTTTAAAGCTGAAAATGAAATTAACTTTAGGAAAGTTAAAAGGAGATTTTGGTGACTTTATGACCCCAGATGAATCTTGTGGCATTCTGCACCCAGTATTTCGTACACAGTTGGAAGCTGTTAGATATCACCTCTGGACTCTGAGACTAGAGAAAATCAACTTATTAAATGTGTACACTAATTGCCGTTGTTTTTGTAGTTGCTGAATCGAGTATTCAACATAATGCGGGAAAAGAATCCAGATATGGTTGCTGGAGAAAAAAGGAAATTTGTCATGAAACCTCCACAGGTTGTTAGAGTAGGAACCAAGAAAACTTCTTTCGTCAACTTCACAGATATCTGTAAACTGTAAGTACTGCCTGGGAAGCCTCTCAGTTTGAATTTGAGTATAGCTTGCCAAACAGATCTTTACTTCTACTCTTGAATTTGGCATAGCTTAACTAGGTTTGGAAAATGTCTTTCTGAAGACACAGTCTTTCTATAAACTGTAATAGCAGAATTCGAAAGCTAGACAGTATCTTACAGCAGTTTACTGTTGGTCTCTTCGTTCCATGAACCTGGCATTTTTTTCTGTCATAGAAGTTTAAAAAAGGTACTTAGAAAGTTAACTTTTGTCATCTAGGCCCAAATACTTCTTTATGAATGTTGAACTAAAAGACTAATCTCCATTTTTCTCAGTAGTCAACAAA